>NW_026137777.1:0-600000 GCF_019393585.1 Leptopilina boulardi
ATTAGTAGTTTATTATAACTTTTACATCTATGCAGTTGATTTTAACCGACTATTCCCGCTAGGGTTGTATATCTTACATCATAACATATATATTCTGGTGTGAAAAAATAGTTAAATATTAATAAATAATATTTATTATTATAGTTTAACATGTGGCTTATATCAACCGTGGTATTAATTTTATGACAAAATATGATTTTAAAAATGCAAATGTTTCAGCTATAAACAATTTTCTTTTAGAAATTGATTGGAGTTGTCTGTCGTCAGCCAATGGGGTGGATGAGGCTGTCAGTATTTTTTATTATTATCTATACAATTGTTTTGAACTTTTTATTCCGTCCAAGATTATATGTCATTCTTCGTATCCTTCTTGGTTCAGTAGTGATTTAAAAAAATTAATCCATGAAAAAAAGCTTGCTCATTTAAATTACAAATCTGATACAACAAATGATAATTATTTGATTTTTTCTAATTTGCGTTCACAATGTAAATCTTTATCTAAAGCTTGTTATAATAATTATATACATCATTCTGAACTCTCATTTATTCAAAATCCAAAAAATTTTTGGAAATTTGTAAATGCGTTGCGAAATGAAAATCGAATACCAAATTATATGTTTTTCGATAATGTTTCTGCTAATAACAATTTTGATACCTCCTGCCTTTTTGCCAACTATTTTGAATCTGTATATGAGCCGCGTTCTACGTATGACAATCATAATCTTTATGACCTTGTTGACATTGGTTCTGTGTGCATTACGAGAGAGTGTATTCTTAAGAAAATTAGGGATCTTGATACTAACAAGGGCGCTGGACCCGATGGTCTTAATCCTAAACTGATAAAATCCTGCTGTTCATCTTTGATCGAACCTTTATTTATTTTATTTTCAAGATCAATAACTGAGGGGGTGTTTCCTTATGAATGGAAAAAAGGAATAATTGTGCCAATTCATAAAGATGGGGAGAAGTCAAATGTTAGAAACTATAGACCTATAACTATTCTTAATGTTTTTTCCAAAATGTTAGAAAGTATTGTTTTTGACGAATTGTATCGCGCTCTTTCTAGTGTTTTGATTGATGAGCAGCACGGTTTTGTCAAGGGTAGATCAGTGGAAACTAATTTAAGTATATTTTTTAATTATCTAACTTTAAATATTGAATCAGGTTTTCAAGTTGATGTAATATATACTGATTTCTTGAAAGCCTTCGATAAGGTAGATCACTCTTTACTTATTGGCAAGCTCCGTCACAAATTTGGTCGCCTTATTACAGCGTTTACGTTTTAAGACTTGAGCGTGTACAAAATCGTTTTTTGCGTTTTGCAGCTAGGCAATTAAATTTACATTTCGATTATCATTTGCACAATTATGATTTACTACGTGAACAGCTGAGATTGCCAAAAATTGAGACACGTTTTTTGTTTAACGACCTTTTATTTTTATTTAAAATTATTAATAACATTATTCAATGTCCTGCTGTATTAGAGTGTATCAATTTCTCGGCTCCCTCAAGATCTTTAAGGTATCATCCACCATTTGTCGTTGACTTCCATCGTACAAATTATGGTTTACATTCTATTTTTGACAGAATTATGAGAGAAGCCAATTCATATAGTGAATGTATAGATTTTTTTGGAATCTCTTTGATTTCCTTCAAAACAAATTTAAAAATTTTACTATTCACCGCACAAAAGAATGACAATTTGTTGTAAGAGAGTGTTTTGGTGCGTTAATTTTTTCATTTTTTCATTATATCTTTTATATTTTTTTTATACTTCAAGGGTTCTTTTAAAACCCGTGTACTTAAATAAATAAATAAATAAATATCCAATGGGAAAAATACCATTAGCGTATTAATGGCCCTATAATAGTGATAATTTTTTTAGGCCACAAAATATTTTTTTAACAGAGAAAATTTAAAAATAATTAAGTTTCTCATCGTGATCTTATTTTTGTGCTACGAATAATTTTTTTGTTACATTTTAGGAGAAAAAAAAGTAAATAATAATTACGTTATTTAATTAATTAATTTATTTACACAGAAAATTTGACTAAAAATTATTTTTTCATTGTAATATTTTTTGGGCTACGAATAATTTGTTTACAAAGAAAATTTTTTTTGTGCTACGTACAAATTTTTTGTTAAATTTTCGAAGTAAAAAAAAATTAAGCCGCTAATAATTACGTCTTTTAGTTAATTAATTTTTTTACAGAGAAAATTTGACAAAAATTTACTTTCTTATCGTGATATTTTTTTGAGCTGGAAACTGGTTACTCAGGGGATTTTGGGGTCGCTGATTACGAAAATGAAGTTAGATTTTTAAAATTCAAAATGGCGGACGAATTTGTTAAAAATTCATTGAATTCGCTTGAAAAATGTTACTCGGGGGTATTTGGGGTCGCTGATCAGGAAACTGAAATTAGATTTTTAAAATACAGAACGGCGGATCCAATATAATTATTTTGTAGACTTTAAAAAGGCTGATTCATATAATTTATTAACTGTCGGTTTGATTTCACACGCTTGAATTTACTTTGAAATGTCTCCAGTTTTAGTAATCGTTAATAGTTTTAGTAATTCGTATCTTCGCTCACCTTAACCTCACCTGGACTTAAAGTATGTCGGTCAGTGTGTTGATTGATAACAAATAATGATTGTATATTTTTTGAATGATTTATCAATGAGATTCATTGACATTTTAGATCACTCATATTCATGTATTTAACATTTAAATATACAAATGCTTTTTAAATAATTGTTTGTGATTTTAAAGGTGCTTCACTTTCACTCTGAAATTGAAGTGTTATAAATTGCGTATACTTAACTCTTTACTAAAGTTGTTATTTTCGATTAATACTATTGCGTATAAATTAGTTGCTTATTATTCTACTATGCATGTTCTATATATGGGGCTTTCTACTGCAAATTTTAAGTCAAATTTTTTTTCTGAAATGGTTTTGCGCATATATTTGCCGCACTACGTAAAATACACATCAGTTTAAAGTAAATAGTACTTTTTTGCACAATTTAATAACATTTTTCTCTGCTTCGTTATATTTTCAATACCTTTTTAGGTCTTTTTGTCGTTAATAACAACTGCACATTATTTAGTAGAAAATGTAACTACGGCGCATGTATTTAATTATTCTAAGTTAAAAAGTATCTATTTAACGTGAATAATACTTTTGGGCATAATTTATTAACATTTTACTGTACTTCGCATCTATAGTTACTATTTAAGTGTTTACTAAAAATGATTTAGCCGATTAATACTACTGCCCATGATTTTATTGATAATAATTGTATTGCGCATATTTTTAATACCTGTTTAGGTCACTTTGTCGATATTAACAACTGCGCATGATTTTGTTGAGAATGTAACCTCTGCGCATGTACTTTCCTATTCGAAGTTGAAAAGAATCTATTTAACGTGAATAACACTTTTGCGCATAATTTATTAACATTTTACTCTACTGCGCATCTATAGTTACTATTTAAGTGTTTGGTACAAATGATTTGGTCGATTAATACTACTGCGCATAACTTTATTGATAATATTTGTACTGCGCATATTTTTGAAATCTGCTTCGGTCATATTGTAGACATTAACAACTGCGCATGATTTGGTTGAAAATGTAACCTCTGCGCATGTATTTTTCTATTCTAAGTTGAAAAGAATCTATTTGCCGTGAATAATACTTTTGCGCATATTTTATTAACATTTTACTCTACTGCGCATCTATAGTTACTATTTAAGTGTTTGGTACAAATGATTTGGTCGATAATTACTACTGCGCATAATTTTATTGATAATATTTGTACTGCGCATATTTTTGATATCTACGTCGGTCATTTTGTCGAAATTAACAACTGCGCATGATTTAGTTGAAAATGTAACCTCTGCGCATGTATAAGTTGAAAAGAATCTATTGAACGTGAATAACACTTTTGCGCATATTTTATTAACATTTAACTCTACTGCGCATCTATAGTTACTACTTAAGTGTTTGGTACAAATGATTTGGTCGATAATTACTACTGCGCATAATTTTATTGATAATATTTGTACTGCGCATATTTTTGATATCTGCTTCGGTCATTTTGTCGAAATTAACAACTGCGCATGATTTAGTTCAAAATGTAACCTCTGCGCATGTATAAGTTGATAAGAATCTATTTATATGATAATATTTGTACTGCGCATATTTTTGATATCTGCTTCGGTCATTTTGTCGATATTAACAACTGCGCATGATTTTGTTGAGAATGTAACCTCTGCGCATGTACTTTCCTATTCGAAGTTGAAAAGAATCTATTTAACGTGAATAACACTTTTGCGCATAATTTATTAACATTTTACTCTACTGCGCATCTATAGTTACTACTTAAGTGTTTGGTACAAATGATTTGATCGATAATTACTACTGCGCATAATTTTATTGATAATATTTGTACTGCGCATATTTTTGATATCTGCTTCGGTCATTTTGTCGAAATTAACAACTGCGCATGATTTAGTTCAAAATGTAACCTCTGCGCATGTATAAGTTGATAAGAATCTATTTATATGATAATATTTGTACTGCGCATATTTTTGATATCTGCTTCGGTCATTTTGTCGAAATTAACAACTGCGCATGATTTAGTTGAAAATGTAACCTCTGCGCATGTATAAGTTCAAAACAATCTATCTAACATGAATAAAACTTTTGCGCATATTTTATTAACATTTTACTCTACTGCGCATCTATAGTTACTATTTAAGTGTTTAGTACAAATGATTTGGTCAATAATTACTACTGCGCATAATTTTATTGATAATATTTGTACTGCGCATATTTTTTATATCTGCTTCGGTCATTTTGTCGAAATTAGCAACTGCGCATGATTTAGTTGAGAATGTAACCTCTGCGCATGTATTTTCCAATTCTAAGTTGAAAAGAATCTATTTAACGTGAATAACACTTTTGCGCATAATTTATTAACATTTTACTCTACTGCGCATCTATAGTTACTATTTAAGTGTTTGGTACAAATGATTTGTTCGATTAATACTACTGCGCATAACTTTATTGATAATATTTGTACTGCGCATATTTTTGATATCTGCTTCGGTCATTTTGTCGACATTAACAACTGCGCATGATTTAGTTGAAAATGTAACCTCTGCGCATGTATTTTTCTATTCTAAGTTGAAAAGAATCTATTTGCCGTGAATAATACTTTTGCGCATATTTCATTAACATTTTACTCTACTGCGCATCTATAGTTACTATTTAAGTGTTTGGTACCAATGAATTGTCCCATTAAAACTACTGCGCATAATTTTACTGATAATAATTGTACTGCGCATATTTTTTATATCTGCTTAAGTCATTTTGTCGATATTTACAACTGCGCATGATTTAGTTGAAAATGTAACCTCTGCGTATGTATTTGACTATTCTAAGTTAAAAAGTATCTATTTAACGTAAATAATTCTGTTGCGCATATTTTGTAGACATTTTACTCTACTGCGCATCTGTTGTTGCTATTTACCTATTTAGTACTGATGTTTTTGTTGTTTAACACTACTGCGCATAAATTGGTTAATAATAATTCTACTGCGCATACTTAGAATGTTTAACCATATAATTAAACACCTTGATGCAAGAACTAGCCATAGTGCGTTTAATTTTAACGGGCACTGGCTTGTTATTACATCAACGTTCTCTATTGTTCTTTGGTGTTAGTGGAAACATACATTTGTAAAACTCTTTTATATACTCATTATTTATGAAAAGCATATTTTGGGGTCGTCATGTGAACATCGAAATTGGCACTTAAACCGACATCTACCTGCCATCTCTTAGTTATTTACGAACTACAATGTCCCCAAATTATACATTTTTATTTAAAATTTTGAAAATGTCCCCAAACCATGCGTTGCGTCTGTAGTTAGTTTGGGGACGTCCCCAAACTAACAAAAAGTCCCCAAAACATGCGTTTCTTTCACGAAATGTCCCCATATCATGCGTTCGACATATATATATATATATATATATATATATATATATATATATATATATATATATATATATATGGGGGATTCCAGATGAAGTGATCAAGGATAGGATTAGGAGCTTTCGTTTAAAAAAAAAATCGGGTCTGTCACCTTAAAAAAGTCAAACTTATTTTTGATTTTTATTTTTTTTGGTCAAAAATTTTTTTTTCAAAAATGCATATTACCAATCAAAAGGGCATAAAAAACCTATCAAAACTGATATTGGCAAAATTTTTTTATTCAATTGTGTGAGAGATAGAAATTATTAAAGTAAAGGGTATCCTAAAACTTCCACCCTCTCCCCCCTAAAAAATATTGGTTAAAATAGAAAAATATTTTTACCAAAAATTACCATTTAATAGTACTACAAAATGCCTTATGTTTGGGCATGATAGGAGAAAAAACTTTTTTCACCTTGATCACTTCATATGGAATCCCCCATATACATGTTACATTTTCTCGCATATTTTCTGTTTTATTTTTTTTTGTACTTTAGTACCTGACTTGGATATATTGAATCCTTTATGCACAGATTTTAACTAGTCACTTTTGTTTATTCCTGATCACAGTTGATTTTCTATTAATTTTATTTATTCTTTTCTGTGTTTTACCCCATGGTACCTCACTAAATAAAATTTTCAACCATCTAGAGTTATTTTTTGTTTTATCATTGTCTTTTATTTTTTTCTTTGCATTTTCCTTTGTTTTCTTCTCGTTTATTTTCAATTTTTTTCCTGTTTCTTCTTCTGTTTGTTCATTATTTGAAAACAATTGATTGTTCTGAAGGTATGAATCTTCTTCAGTGATCGACAGATGGCGATTATTTTCAATAGAATCTTTGTTTTTATTAATTACCTTAGACTCTTTTTGTTTCACCTCTTTTTCTTCATATTTAAGAATTGGATAATCCTGAAGGTATGAGTCTTCTTCATTGACCAACCGATTGCGATTATTTTAAATAGACTCTTTATTTTTATCGATTAATATAGATTCTTTTTGTTTGGCTTATTTTTCTTGTTTTGACATGTTCATAGCATGTATTTGTAACATTTCTGTTTTTAGTTTACTATGCATCAGTCGATTTATTGTAGTAATAGTTACCTTTCGAGATTTCCTTATTTCTTCTAACCTCTTTTCTACCTTAGTCCACAATTCTGGTGAAATAGGTTTGGTTTCCTCTGTTGTTTCCTTTGGTTTCACGATGACTTTAGGTTTGATTCTCAGTTCACTATTTATAGTAGGTAGTTTTTCTCTCACTACTTGTTTTTCTAAGCACCTTTCAATTCTTCTGTATTCAGGGTCCATAAAAGCATCAGGTCCTACTGCTTTCAATTGTAATTTATGTTTCTTGTAGAGGAACCAGTTACTTGATTTTCCTTTTAATAAAAATGGTCTTCCTAAAAGTCCTTCTGCTGAAATAGGAAATGTGGAATCTAATATGTGGAAGACAGATTTGATTCCAAGAATTTCTAATTCAACTGTCCCTATTGTATATAAATCCTCCCAACAAACTCCTTTAATACTCGTTACATCTTTTGTATTTACTGGCGCATCAGTTCGCAATAGTGTAGCTTTTATAATATTTATTTTAGCTTCATTATCTTCAAAAAATAGAGTTTTATCACCTACAAGAAAATTTACTTCGCATTCTACCGTAGGTTGCCCTCTTCCCTCCGCCATTGATATGTTATTTGAATATTATTATTGAATATTATTATTATTATCATAATTTTCTTTATTTTCCAATCTAATAAAATCTGCATTTTGTGCTTTATATGATTTCTGGAAAGTATCGTGGTTAACTACCCTTCGTTGATCAAATTCGAAATTCTTAGCATTAGGCGTAATGTATTTAGTATGTGTTTCCTGATCTATGAATGGGATAGGTTGTACTGGTTTAGACGCCATTATTAAAAAATTGTAAAAGACATTTAAATAAGGTCTTCCTATTATACCATCTGTTTTTACTTCAAGATTAGGTTTTACTACATGAAAAGTATATTGTTTATCAAATATTGTAATTTCTACTGTGCCTAGTGTGTAAAATTTAGTTTTTGACACTCCTATCATGTACGATGCTTCAGAGGTTATAACTGGCGAATCAGGGCTTAACGTGTCAGATTTTATTATGTTAATATCCGCCCCTGCATCCACAAGAAAACTTGCTTTTCCTCCTACTAAATAATCCCCACGTAATTTTACTGCAGGTGATTCCGAGACAGTTTCACGTATTTTCAAGATGACGGGGTTTCCTGAAACCACCATCGTCGCGTCTTCTCGACGAGCAAGTTCCCAGTTTAAAGGCCTGTTAGTATTATTTCATTCTACCGATGCTGTTCTACTATTAGAGTAATTATTTCTTTCTTTATTTGCATAATCTGTGGGGTATCTATTTTCCCAATTTTCTCTGGGCCCGTTTGTATTATAGCAATTTTCTTGTATGTATCTACTTGGACTTTGATACCTATTTTCCCAGTTGTTTCTATCAGCGTTAGGGTTGTAAAGTCTAGGGTCGTTATAGTCGTTGCTACGCCCTGTATTATCATCCTGAGTTTCCCCATAATTTATATTATAATTTCTATCCTCTCTTTGTTCATACCTGGGTTGATAACACAGGCACACAAAAAAAAAGTAGTCTGTTTCTTGAACTAGACATATATTTCCTATAGTATTTTGGCCCGCTGAAACCGAATATGAGCTCAGAATTGCTCCATCGCCCTCAGTTTTTTTTAAATCGACCAAAACCACCCTTAAACGGACAAATTTACACTTCGGAGATAAAAAATAAATCAACTTATTTTTTAAAAAAACTGAATTTTACATCTACGAAACTTTGCTCCACTAAATCAATAAAATAAAGCCAGCATTGATCCATCACCCTCTAAATTTTTTTAAATCGAAAAAACTACCCCTAATCTGAAGAATCGAATTCAGGAGGTAAAACAATGAAATAACTGATTAAAAAATTTTATAACCAGGTATTTTTACTCCAGCAAGGCAGAAACAAAGACAGAAATGCTCCCTCACCCTCTAAATTTTTTTTAATTCGAAAAAACCACCCTTAAATAGAAAAATTCAAATTTAAATCCTTGACCGCCATGTTCTTTCCATTATAAACCTTTATTTCCATTAGGGTATTTTGTATTGTTAAGCTATCAGCAATACAGCGAGCCGCCGCGATACCTGCATTTTCTTCGTCATTTGCGACAAATTGTCGCTGCAGAGGCAAAATTGATTGGAAACTTAAATCTGTCCTGTCCCTATATAATTCCGCTACATTTGTTGCATTGAAATTTTCGCGTCTGTTTTCCGTGAAAGGATTGTCAACATGTCCTGGATTTTCATTACCGGATTGACGTTGTTCACCGTTTCCTTCTTGATCTGTCATGATTATCTCTCAAAAAAAAAATCTTAACATAAAAAAATTCAATTCTTTTTATTAATTATATCTGGCAAAAATCACAGATATTTATTTTAAAACTTTTAAAATCTGTTTATTTTCATAATAATCGTGAAATAAATAATCGTAATTTCCCAATTTATTATTTCGAAATAAATGCCTTTTAAATACTCGTATAACTTTGTAATACGACCCGGTTTCTTATTGCATATTTTCTCTACTCTTCAATCGCAAAGAAATCTCACTCAAACGATTAAGAAAAAAAAACTTTGTACTAAATTATTAGATTTTTTTTTAATCAATTGTAATAAAAATATATTCTCGATAATTTCTTTTTTTTAATTCTTTTATTAACACATTATGACTTTTATTTTATTTACCTTTATTAATTTAATTTCTTTCAACCGTATACTTTGTCAACTCAGCACTCTTACTCTGACTTGGTGCTCGCAATGTTTTGAAATATGATTAACGCACTAACCCCGTAACCTATCTATAGCAAGGTCGTTGATTTCTTGTAATTAATCAAACTTTTAACTACCTACCATGCTCAGATTTTGCAATGATTATGCTAGTGAGCTGTAATTGTTTTCTGAACACGTAATTTTTTCTTTTTCTTTTCCGACGAATAATTGTCTTTTTACCGCATCAAATTTTTCTGGACTAATATTTCTTCTAGCTAAAATGTGTGCACGAAGTTTACGTTGTCTTTCTAATTTATTTTCTTCGCATTTAGAATAATTGTACATTTGGAATTTTAAATTCAAACAATAAAAATCTAACTCCTGTTTTGTATACTTTTCGTGATTTTAATCCTCTCACTTGCCCAAGTGGCTACACACTTCCGGCAAGGTTAAGTTAAGGAATTTTTACCGAATTTTTAGAGAACCCAGAGCTTGCCGAATGCAAGAGTAGTACTCGCGCACTTGACAAAAACCCAAACAAAAAATTTTGTCTGAAAAGTAATACATTAAAACATGGAAACAATAAACAAATATTTCAACATCAATTCAATTTTATCATTTTTTTCACAATTTACTTCAAATAATTACTGTATATTTGTGAGTGTGTTTTTATTCATGTGTGTTTTCGGAAAGAAAATTTATTTTTCACTATTTACTAAAGTCTCAACGTTTTCTTTTTTAAAAGCATTGTTTCAAAAATATGAGCGATAGATCCCACCGCTGTCACCATTTTGTTAAAGACGGAAGTTAAATTAAGAAGAATATAATAAATAATTTAAAGAGAAAATAATAAAGTTAGAAATAATACTAAATTTTATTATTAACAATTCCGCTTTTTTAGAAAGCGTAAATATTCTTCGCTAAACAATGTTTAGAATAAGGTAGTGGACTACCTCTCAGTAAATTATTAATTCAATAAACCCGGATATACGGTATTTAAGAGAAAATGATAAAAAGAATCATGAGACAAAAGTAATTCAAAGTGAAATAAATAAATGGAGTCTAATTAAATTAACACTCAATTTATTACAATTTATTCTCAATATATTTGCTTTACACATGAAAAGAAAGGTTTATTAAAAAACTCAATAATCAATTTAATTAAGCTACTTGACTTACGTCAAGTCTGACAAATAGCAACAAGGAAGATTCTATCTTCAAAAATACAAATTTCTGTTTGTTATGTATGATGTAAGTGTGTTTGTGTATGTTTAATTTTATTTAAGAAGAAACTGTTTTATTAAAGTCAATTATTTAAATAGACTCACCAGAATTATAATCGTAACAGAAAAGTATCGTATTACTCGTTGTTTGTCACTTGATACCTTGGTATGCGGAAGTCTTCTCTTTTTTATTTTATTTATAATGAATTTCTCAATATATCTATTTAACTTTTTATATTCTTAAAGCACTTGCACTTTTTTAATATTAATAACAAAATCAACCCTGACTCGGAGAATATTCAATACTTTCAACCACTTTTTGTGGGACTTCAATAATATACTATAATCATCTGCCTTTTGCGGGAATCATCACAACATTCGCTCTGCGGGAAATGATACTGAACACTTTTTTTCTTGTTGTCGAAAGACCGACTATTTAAACTCCTTACAACAATAAGATTGGTGACAATGATCACTCCCGATTCATGTAGAGGGAGAATTGATTTAGCAACCGACTTCTCCTTATTTTTATGCAATTTCAACAACGTTGCATTTTTAATTGGGGTAGTGATACATTCAATCACCTACTCTACTCGTAATTTTCATTAATTTTACTTAATCTTCCAAATGGATTAAGTAACTGTCATATATTGGAGACCCAAATTTAAATGATATAATAATAATTTAGATCATGTTATTATTTTGTAACTTACTTTAATTTAACTATTCAGTGTAAATAAAGTATATGAAAAGACCTTTGGCATAATTATTAAATGATTTCGAAACAATAATTAAAAATATTCACAATGAGAATAATAATGTGTGTTGTGTTTTATAATATAATAAATATTCAGATAAAAATTATTAATTTATAACAATATAAAAAAATTATGAAGTGACGGAAATTCCGTCCCTAACAGTTATAATTAATTGTTGTTAAAATATTATTTATATAATTATTAATATTGTTAATATTAATACTATCAATTAAAACATGTTCTGTGGCTCGTTCACTTCACATAACAATCACCAGTTACACTATTGGCAATCTGGAATTAACGATATTGTTAAAAAATTTGTTACCAAGAAGTCGTATAATTTGCAAGAAATTACAAAAATCATATTTGATTTATTACCTTCTGACTTTTTTATATTCTTATAAGAAAGAGTCGAAATAGCCGAAGCATTTGAAAATATTTTTATTCTCAATTCGTTTTTATTTGTAATGAAAAAGTGACTTCCCAGAATTTGTGGAACTGGTGGAGCTACAGCAAATCTTGCGTTTAAGAACCTTTTCGTTCTGTTATGATCTTTTTCATTATAAGACATTATTTCAGTCTTCTGTGAATTCCTCTTAGCCCAGTCAACAAGTTTTTCAAATGTTATGATGAGATCATTTGGTTTGCAAAGAAGACGTAACAATTCCATTCCGCTGCAACGCCAAAATCTTCTTCGTGGTGCATGAGATTCAACATCTGGTATTTGTTTTTGAAGTGCTGCTTTGCTCCATAGCTAAAATAAATTATTTTTTCTTTTTATTTTTCTTTTTATTATTTGACAGGAAAATGAATCTTTTGTGTTCAAGTTTTGACTCAAATTTATAATAACATACGACTGGTAAAACGGTACATTGTGAATTATTGAAATGAAATCCTTGCGACGCATCTTTCACAACATACTTGTAATTTTTAGAAAAATCTAATTCGGCTGGGACTTCACTACTCTTCAAATTCTCTTTTCTTTCCTGATAGAAACGTGACTGCTCTTTCGCAATAAACGAATGAGGTTTCACTATGATCAATTTGTCCCAAAGTTCGTTAACAAATTCTGAAGACGATTGGATTCGCGTCTGAAGTGTTGATCTATCAGTAGTTGCCTACACGCTGAACTGTATGTCATGAATATTTTTTTTCTCCAAAAGTTAACTAAATCGTTTCTTTAATTCCATAATATCAGGGCATTTACTACATTCACCCAAATAGCAATTTTCATCAGGGTTTTCGCATACAATTTGTCGTAGGCAATCTTTGTAATTATCTAGAATCAAGTCGGAATCTGTAGTGAGATTCTTCAAATTGACAGAGTCAATCATCAACTTGCAATTTTGGTGTATTGTACAGACGCAGACCGAATGTGTACCACTAGCACGAGCAAGAATACAATCCTTTGGTCGAAGTTGTGCGAATTTACTAAAACTTACCTGACAATCAGGATTCTTTTCATTATAAATAAAATAAAGGCCTTTTAAATTGGCAAGAAGAAGTCGCTCCTGGATCAGTTCTCTGCCCTTGTCAATTTTCACAGACACAACATCCTGTTATTTTCTTCACTATTATAAAATTCATAAATTCGTATCTTAGTAATTTCTGGCAATGATTTACCCTTCCTAGCAGTTGTTTCTCCTAAAACACCATTTAAACCTTTCAATTCTTTTCCAATTTAGCAAAGTACCTGGAGCAGTTGAATTCACGAGAAATTTGACTTATTGTCCACGAATCCAGTACTGTAATCAAAATTGATAACCTCAAAGGGTCATTAACTTCGAGAGAAGAGAATTTATCTTTCAATCCATTCAACATCTTCCAAATTCATTTTCCTGCATGCCGCACAAATTTTAGCAATATCCGGAATTTCTGGAAATTTTCGTTTCAAACTACTCGAAATATGACGCAAATCTTTTCCTATAGGAGGTTTTAAATTTTAAGGATTGCAGCATCTGTCAACATGTACGCTGGGCATATTCACAATAAATACGGTAGGCACAAAATGTAGAAATTAAAATTCCAGAATTTTCAAGCCAAAAAATATCTAGTTCCATTGGAAAATGGAAGAAATTTTCAGACCTAATTATAAGATGTATGCTATTGTACTTCATTGTAAATTTTAAAATATTCTACACGTGAAAATAATTACAAGCAGTTTGAAAAAAGTGGAAATATTTCCGTGAATTTTGATGAAGTTTTAAATTTTTAAACAGCGACATTAAAAATTCCCGAGTAACAAGTTTTAAATGAATCCAATGAATTTTTGAAAAGTCGTCCGACATATTGGATTCTCTATTTTAATTTTTGAAAATATGATAAATATTCCCTCGTTTGTGGAATTAACTATATATAAGGATGAAAAGAATTTTGGTGAAGTTTACGTTTATGGTCAACGCTTTAAAAAAAGAAAATTTCTTTTCAAATTATCATGATTTTTTGTTTAAAAAAAATTTTTGCAACATATTTCAATTAACAATTTTTAAACAAAAAATGTGTGAGCAAATTTTTTTTTATAATTTTCTAAGTAAATAATATTTTTATTATTATTATTATTTATAATAATATTTATTATTATTTATAATAATATTTATTATTATTTATAATAATATTTATTATTATTTATAATAATATTTATTATTATTTATTTCATAAACGTTGAGCACTTCACTTCACTTCACCAAAAAAAGAACATTTTCAATTTTATATATTTTCATTTTGTTTAAAATCTTTGAAATAAAAAATTCTATAAACCTTTTTAAATTCTATTTGTAGTTTTTATTTCTTCTTTTTCTCTATTTAAATACAAAATTCCACAATTTGAAATCAAATTATTTTTCAGCAGTTAGATATTCTTTTATATTCGAACAATATAACCATTTAACGATATCAAGAATTCAAAACTGTTGATTCTGATAGGTGTAAAATGTTTTGAAAATTAATTTTGACGTTTAAAAAAATGACAATCATCTTCAGATCGTCTATTACGACAGAATCAACAGGTGTCAATTATTATTTTAAATATTTGATAATTAAAAAATTTTCCGTTTTATTACCGGTTTATTAAAAAAATTTCGGTATTTAAGTCCCAAAAAATTCACAAATGAATCTCTAAAAACTATTTTTAATTCACTGTAGAGGACATCATATTTCTATTTGGTGACAAAATATTTCAATTAAATTTTGCAAAATTCCGATAATTAGATTAATTTAATAATTTTTTAAATAAAATATTTTATTCACAATACGGTTTTAATCAATAAAGAATGTGAAAATACATAAATGAAAATACTGCGTTAATAAGAAGAAGATATAGCCTAATAAATAATTGCTAATGTTACGGACGGATTTCCGTAATTTTAAAATTTTTTTTGTTAACTATTATTTATTAAAAATAATATTTATTTAATTTAATTAATGTTACAACTATTTGTCAATTATATAACAACTGCATATACAACACAAACACACACACACACATATTTAAGTTTCTGATACTAGAATATTCAAATAATATTTCTAATTACTTTAACAACTATTTATAATTTCATTTTTTTTTTATTTATTTAATTTCTATATCAACGGTTATTTCGCAAATGATGTCAGATTATTGAACTCAATATTGCGAAATAATTTGAACTAAATTGTCAATCGATTTCGCTGATTGTGGGACTTACATATATAAAAGTTGCCACATTAATTTGTAAAATTGGGAAACATAAGAAATCATAAAGGTAATTCAGGTAGTTGAACCAATTACGCCACTAATAAAATGCAAGTTTGCTAAAACTTGCATGGAAACAACGAGGTGTTGATTGCAAAATCAACCCTCCCACAACTTAAAATTGTATACCAACAGGGTGTGATCGTTGCCATCGAATTATTCTTCGAGAAGCCTTATTTTGTTTTTCCCGCAAAAAGGCGGATGATTATTAAGTTTTACTCCCACTGAGAGTGGTTGAGGTTCTGTTTGTTCCCCGTAGTAAGGGTTGAAAGTGTTGAATTTATCAATAAAATACGAGTGTATATCCTACAATTAGTGAAAAATATTAAATTATAAAAAAATCGTTTAAAAAAAACAAGAGAAGAAAAATATAAATATCCAATTATCAAAGAGCCATAAATGTTAAAAGTGCAAATTACATTTAAAATTCAGAAAGTGATTCTTTAATTTTTTTTTACAACAATTGTTTATATCTCAAAATTAACTATTTGGAAAATTCAGGTTTGGTGAACCCAAACTTCTGAATTTTTAATAAGCGGATTTTTATAATATTAAAATAATTGTTTTCAAGTCAATAAATATTACAATTTTAGAAAAAAGACATTTATAGAGAACAGAAAAAGGAAAAATATACTTCCGCATGTTTGAGAATCATATATAAAATATACGAAGGTCAGATTCTCAAGCGTTCAAAAGTAATTAGATACTTTTCGGTATCATTTATTTTACTATCATTTTGGTGAGTTTCTCTGGATTTATATACATTTATATACATAAAACATACACTATCACACTTACTTCAAAAACACGAATTATTTTCTTGTTGTTAAAGTCATTTCTTTTAATATTGAACTCTTTATTGTGCTTGCAATAAATGATATTTTGTAAGACTTGATTTTGTTAATCAAGTAGCTTAAAGTAAATATAATTTAAATTGTAAACCTTTTCTATTAAAAATCAATTGGGAAACTAAATGTAAACTGTTTGGGGGTTGAATGAATAAATGTAATCTGGTTTTATGTTAATTCAAGTTTCGATTTATTTAATCACCTTTATATGTTTTTATCTCATTTCTTTTCGTTAATCATTTTCAATAAAATACCGTCTATTCGGGTTTATGGAATAAATAATATTTCTAAGTGACAGTCCACTACCTTTTTCTAACTTGTTTAGCGAAGAGCAATTTACGCGTTCCAAATAAGCGGAATTTTTAAATAATAAAAATTGGTTTTCTTTCTAAATATTTATTATTTCTTTTTAAATTAAAACACAGGCCTACAGATTTTAGACCCAGAAACCGGAATAGTCATTTCCGATGTAATTTATCACGCTAAATCCAAAAATGACAAGCAAATTGCTCTATCACGTCAGCATTTTTAGATATTCTAACCTAAAAGTGTAAAAAATGCCGTTTTTGGCAATATTTGATACTCTATAAAATCGACAAAATTTTTGTTTAATCATTCGTCCAATTTTTTTTCTCTGAGATACAGCCATTTGCGTTTTACATTGCATGAACTAAAATCTCATTAAAAAAGAAAAATATATTGCGAAGTACTCATGGCACTGAAAATTGTTACTCAGGGGGTTTTAAAATCGCTAATTACGAATGTGATATCAGATTCAAAAATCTGACATTCAATTCGTAATCAGCGACCCTAAAAAACCCCAAGTAATGAATGACAAGCGAATTCGGTAAATTTTTTACAAAGTGTCCGCCATATGGGATTCGACATTTTGAAATTCAAAAATCTGACGTCAGATTCGTAATTAGCGACCTCAAAAATCCCCGAGAAATAAGTTTCAGTGATATGAGTACTTTGCAATTTATTTTTCTTTTTAAAAGGGATTTTAGTTCATGTAGTGTAAAACTTAAATGGTTGTATCTCAGAGAAAAAAAATTGGATTAGATCGAACCTAGAAAATTTTGAAAGGAGAAATATAATACTTTCTTTTGAAATTTGGACCAATGATTAAAAAAATTTTTTGTCGATTTTATAGAGTGTCAAATATTACCAAAAACTTCATTTTTCACGCTTTTAGGTTAGAGTATCTCAAAATGTTGACGTGATAGAGTAATTTCTTTGTCATTTTTGGATTCAGCGTGACAAATTACATCGAAAATGACTATTCCGGTTTCTGGGTCTGACAAAATCCAAAATTTTGTAGGCCTGTGTTATCTATCTTTTTATTTTTGTTTGTTAATTAACATCCGTCATTAACAGCTAAGATTAAATATTTGCAGAATTTTTTGAATTTTTTTAGAATTTTAATGTTGATAATATTAAATTCGAAAATTTTTCCGCACACCATTCGAAAGCTTACATTTTTCTGCAAATTTTAAGGGGTATTTGAACCTTTTTGGGATTGAATATAAAGTGGGCAGTATGAGTGTAAAACTGAGAAAGAATGACCCATAATTATCCAGAGAAATCAACTATTGCTGAAATAAGCGATAAAACTTTCGAATCAGCGTCTAGGGTTTTTCTTCTATTTTTCCTGCTTCGTTTGTGTCCTTCTACTGGGTTGATTTCCAATAACATCCTAAAAAATATTTTGTTCTTTAAGTTTTTGAGATCAGTCAAATTTTACTATTTGAAACATGTTTTTGTAATTACCTTTGAATAAACTCCAATGTTAATGATTTTTTTCGTCGTAATTATAGCCATACGTATAATGGCTTAAAGAAAATAGAAGTAAACCTTCCAACAGGCTGTCCGACTTAACCAGAATGGTATTTTCAACCACCACAGACGTTTGACAATTTCCCTGGTAAATTGACAGATCTGTAATGTTAAATTTCCAATTTTATATTTTTATCTTTATTTCCTCATTTGTAGCTTCTTTATTCTGAAATTTCAATTAATAATATACAATAAGTAAAAAATATTGTTATTTAAGTGCTTAGAAAAAAACTTACTATCAATATATAGAGATCAGATTCCTTAAAAAATGCTAAAAGGAGCTAAATAAAGCCAACTGTTTTCGGATACTGACTTTTTAAATTTTCCGATTGTGTTTTAATGTCACTCAAGATGGACTGAATATTTTTTATTTTTACATTCATATTATTGGAAGATTAAAAATGGCCGCTTTGTTTTTCGGTATAGAATATGAAGACGACAGTATTTCTTTCCGACACCGCTCGCCTCTACTCGATACTTGAAATTTAGTTTCCCCGACAAGAATTATTTAATGCAAGAAAGTTTGTTGTGACGCGTTTCGACACAGAATTTAATGTCCTCATCAGATACATTTCTGTAAGGATAAATGGTTTTAAAATTTGTTCCAAAACATGAATATTTGAGAAACATTTTACACAAAATAGATACCGACATAGTCACGTCTGTTTCACTTAGTTATTAACATATGTATTAAATTTTTTTTATATTTATTATGATATTAATTAACTTTTTTCATAGTTTTACGGATTTGAAAATGAGAATGTTACCCTTAACGTCAAAACTTCAACCCCCTCTACTTTCTACAAATATTTTTTTAATGAGTTTATATTTTAGGGATTTATTACTATCATATAGGACAACAATTTACCAAAGTATGAAGCCAATCCCAGAACATTGACTTTTTGGGCTGGGGCGATTGAAAAAGAATCTCTCGTATAGAGAGTCTAATATTCACAAAGGTTGGTTCACAAAGCGTATATTACGAAATATTTTTTATGAGATTACCTGTAAATAAATATAACTTAGCTTTTCAACATCAGTTTTAAAGTTAATTGAACTATTTTCTTTTAAGATATAATACATTTCTATTATTTTTCGTTTGCGTACATTTTTATCAGGGATTAAAATTTTAACCTCGTTAGATGAAAAATTAAAATGATGTTTTAATTCTGTTGAATGTTTACAAAGGGTAAATTATTTTCAAATTTATTTATAGTTTTAAAACCAACTTTAATATTATATTTATTAAAAATTCTAATTAAAGTACCTGAAAATTATTTATACACGGAAGTGATACAATGTTTGAATAGTTTAAGTTTTTTTCAGTTTTATTAGTATTATCGTAATATTCAATTATTATTATTATCTTATAATAATCTTTGTATTCATTCCTTCCGTCATTCATTCACATTTTCTTAGCACTTGAATTTTCACATTATTATTAGATTATATATACATATATACCTTTGCTTTGATAATTAGGGTTCTCAAGGGTTTCTACCTAAAATTTGTTTTGTCAAAACAGCCTTCGGTTGAGGGTTCGTAAGATGGTCGATGACCTTTTAAATACTGTCCTGTAAGGCGAAGTTGTGTCCCCCAATTTACTAGCCCGGCCCGAACAATCACCATGTGGTTATATGTACTGGAGAATAAAAAGCAAGAAGAAAATTTTTGGTGCCAGCACCTTTGGATTAAATCGGTTTAAAACACATCATGTAAGTTTATTGAATTGAACTAAAATTATAAAACTTTTCAATATTAACATTTATTATTATTGGATCAATATATGCTCGTAATCGTGAACTTCTGAGGAAAACGAATATGTCAAAATAAATTAAACAATGTTTATATTTAAGAATTTGATAATTTTATTAAAAAACTCATTAAGCGTCGTAAAATAATATTGTCATTAAGCCCGAGAACGCCACACAGACCCCCGCTGTAATTGACTTACTCGAGGTCTGAGCCCGGGACAGGCCGATAGAGTGAGGGTATACCACTTCCCTTTTCAGGACCCAATCCGTGATCGCTCGATTTGTCCAAACAGACTTGGGTTGAGGGAAATTTTTTTTATTATTGTATATGAGAGATTCTTTTTCAATCGCCCCAGCCCAAAAAGTCAATGTTCTGGGATTGGCTTCATACTTTGGTAAATTGTTGTCCTATATGATAGTAATAAATCCCTAAAATATAAACTCATTAAAAAAATATTTGTAGAAAGTAGAGGGGGTTGAAGTTTTGACGTTAAGGGTAACATTGTCATTTTCAAATCCGTATAACTATGACAAAAGTTAATGGATTTTAATTTATCTATAATGAATTTTATTGCATTTTTCACGTACTTTTCAAAAATCTATACGAAATTTAAAAAAAATAATTTTTAACCCCTTTTTTTTCAAAATCAACCCTTATTTTTCGATTTTCACCCCTTCGGGTATTTTTTTTTTTTTTTTTTTTATTTTCATTGGAAAGCTGAGGTTTTTTCCGATGAGCTATGTAAATATGAAAATGGGACAACAATAATTTTGTGAGTAACAGAATATTAAAGTAGGCGGTGCCGATAAGGGGTGTACCTGGAGATCATCTTTGAGGATTTAGATAGGCACCGCCTAATTTAATATTATGTTTCTCACAAAATTATTGTTGTCCCATTTTCATATTTACATAGCTCATCGGAAAAAACCTCAGCTTTCCAATGAAAATAAAAAAAAAACAAAAAAAAATTCCCGAAGGGGTGAAAATCGAAAAATAAGGGTTGATTTTGAAAAAAAAGGGGTTAAAAATTATTTTTTTTAAATTTCGTATAGATTTTTGAAAAGTACGTGAAAAATGCAATAAAATTCATTATAGATAAATTAAAATCCATTAACTTTTGTCATAGTTATACGGATTTGAAAATGACAATGTTACCCTTAACGTCAAAACTTCAACCCCCTCTACTTTCTACAAATATTTTTTTATTGAGTTTATATTTTAGGGATTTATTACTATCATATAGGACAACAATTTACCAAAGTATGAAGCCAATCCCAGAACATTGACTTTTTGGGCTGGGGCGATTGAAAAAGAATCTCTCATATGCAATATAGATGATAACCGTTTAATCCCCGTAAGTGAGTAGTGTCGCTAAAAAAAAGCTTCTAATAGTCTCAAGTAACTTAACTTGATTATTATAAATAAATTTTGTAAAATTAAATTTTTTTTTCGTTAAATGAAATCTACCATTCAAACTTCCCGCTATAGGAACAATTTTTCCAATCCTATTGGAAAAGCGGCGTTAGAACACAATTTCGTAAGAAGAAAAAAAAATTTTTTTACCGAAGGTGTAAATGCACCTTAAAACGTTTGTATACCTCACCGATTCCGAGTATACTCCAATGGTACACGACGCAAGTATACTCGGGATTGGTGAGGTATACAAACGCCTTTATTTTTTATATTGAAAACAGTGAAAAAATTTGATTTAATTTTGGAGAGATCCTTTTGTAAAGTCAGTCTATGGAGAGAAATAAAAATTTTATTTATTTTAGGAAAGCTCTTTTGTAGCCACATTTTTTTGCAAGTTTTTGTAGAATATGTTTGTGTACAGTCAGTTTCTAAAGGTTCGAATATTTAGCATTTGTTTTATTAATATACAGTAACTATGTGTAGAGTCCGTCAGATAAGAATAAATTTTCATTAATAAATTATTTTGTAGAATTAATTGTATATAATCGGTCTGTAAGTAATCAGAAAAGGTTGAACTGGGTCCCTGCCATATTGCCACAAATCGAACTGAAACCTGACCGAGCTTCGTCAACTTTTCGGTTTCCACAATCCGCCAGGGAAAATAAAAAAAACGATTTTTTTGACCTAAAAAAGTTAGGAAACCCCTTAAGGGATATGTTTTAATAAAAATGTTATACATTATTAATAAGTATAAAATAAAAATAGATAACGATTATGTAGGTACATATGAAATAATAAATATGCCGACAGAGCAACGATTGTTTATGAGAATTGCAAACCGCGTTAAAGTGAAACGAATTTTTAGTACATGAAAACAAAAAATTCGAATTTTACAATTATGGGTTAAAGGAATTAAAAATGTCAAAGTATATCTTGTTAACCCTTGCGTGCCTGAGCTGGATCCCTCGGACCCAGGCAATTTGCTTTTTCATCTACTTCTATTTAAGAAAATTATTTTTTAGAATCGTTATCAAATTGGAGAAGCTGATGCTGATTTGTAATCAGCGACATCAAAAAACCTAAGAATACTCAGTAATACTTAAATTACAGTTAATTACTTTTTTGTACTGTACACTCATATCCGCCTTGTCAAAAAAGGTGTCACGACGCGACTTTTTGTCGGCTATTTATGTACCTTGGAGTGTCAAAAGATTAAATATTTTTTATAATTATATTTGCAAAATATTACAATTATAATTTAGAATTGAAATATTGAATATCCTGCTATTATATCTTGTTGTTTATAGAATTTAAGTAGCTGGGTCTCTAGGACCCAGCAGAGGCACTCACGTTAAAAAGTGAACCCAGGCACGTGAGGGTTAAAAAACTTTTACTCTTTTCACATCTTACATTCGTTTAAATTAATTAATTATCTTTGGAATTTGATGCTCTATCTAAGATAAAATAAGATATTCTGGTGCATTATTACGAGTAAATTACAATAAAAATGTAGCGATCGTCAAAGTATGTTCCGTATAATTCATGATTCTTTTCACAGTTGTTCAATTCACATTTTATTATTGCACTTTAATTTTATCATATATTATAATGTATGCAACAAAATGCATCAACCGCAAGCTTACTCTTTCATCATGACATTTTAACCTTTAAGAGATTTTTTAAAAAAATTTACTATATTTTAAGATCTTAGTTTTGTAATGTTTATTTTAGAAATGTTTAAATAGAGAAATTGAGTGTAACAGTACTATGTAACAAGACAAAAGGATAATTTATTGTCTTCTTGTTATCGATTGTAATTTTTAAATTCGTGGTTTGTATGTTAAGGTAACATGAAAAGTTTGTACATCTATTTCTGTACAATCTTGAGGTCCTACAGTAATATTTCGTTCTAAAGAATTATATTTTTTTTCTGTTGTAGCATCTTCCTTTTTGGCAATGCCTTCTGATTGTTGGTTCACTAATACACTAGCTGAACTTAATTTTATAGTTTCTAGAGAATGAGATTTGCAGGTTTCTATAGCTCGAATTTTTACACCATTCTCTTTG
The DNA here is from genome assembly GCF_019393585.1 of Leptopilina boulardi. Classification (NCBI taxonomy): domain Eukaryota; kingdom Metazoa; phylum Arthropoda; class Insecta; order Hymenoptera; family Figitidae; genus Leptopilina; species Leptopilina boulardi. The sequence continues at coordinate 23,475 of NW_026137777.1, forward strand.
TTTTTTCTTGATGAACTACGATGTAGATGACATTTTTCTTTAGACGATGTTTTGCGAAGACATGATCTTTTAATTGAATCAGTACTTACACTAAGTCCTGTAGCTGAAACAAAAAAAATTTTATTTTGTGTTAAAAACAATTGTCAAATTGTATATTAAGTGGGGAAACTCGTGAAAAATGCATTTTTTCAGAAATTTTTAAAAAACTGGTAAAGTTTATTGAATTAAATACCTTATACCTTAAATACCTTAAAGTATAGCACACCTTAAAGTACACAATAAAAGCTTTATAAAAAAAATTTTTTTAAATATATTGTATCTTTGATTTTACGCCGTGCAGCCTACTGGTCACAAATCTTGTAACTTTCCAGTGGGCACCGGGACGTCTAAAAGACGTCTTTTTTGTCCGCGGACATCCTGATAATGTCTCGAAGACATCATAAAGACATACAAAGGACTTCTTTAAGACGTTCTATGTCTGACCAGAAGACCGTCTAAAAGACATCCGAAAAGGATGTCTAAAAGACATCTAAAAAAGACGTCTTTAGGACTTAGAGATTTTTTTTTCATCAGAATTTTTTTTAAGTTAAAACACATTAATTACACAGCCCCACAAAAAAAATGTCATGTACTTTTGACCGGAATACCCTTACCCTATTTATTTTGACGCGCTGACAACGAATCCGAAGTCCGTTTTGCTCCATCACGTCAGGATTTTTTTCTAACCTCAAAAAACATGTCGGATTTTGAGAAGTAGGCGATTTTTTTAAAAATTGATGTATTAACTTCAAACTTGGTATCTGGGGGTTTTTTGTGTCGCTGATTACGAATCTGAAGTTAGATTTACAAAATCAAAAATTTGAAGTAAATCTTAAAATTTTTTCAAAATTCGTCCGCCTTATTGGATCTGCCATTTTTCATTTTGAAAATCTAACTTCAGATTCGTAATCAGCGACACAAAAAACCCCCAGATACCAAGTTTGAAGTTAATACATCAATTTTTTAAAAAATCGCCTACTTCTCAAAATCCGACATGTTTTTTGAGGTTAGAAAAAAATCCTGACGTAATGGAGCAAAACGGACTTCGGATTCGTGTTCAGCGCGTCAAAATACATAGGGTTAGGGTATTCCGGTCAATAGTACATGACACTTTTTTTTTGTGGGGCTGTGTTATTTATTATCTTACTTCAATTTCGACTTTATTTTGATTTTTGTTTTATTTGTACACGTTTATATAGAAACCAGGAAGGGAAAAATCCACCCGGACATGGGATTGACTCCGCGATACATTGGGTTCAAACTCTACGCCTTAAGCATCTGAGCCAACGGAGACAGACAAAATCCTTTACAAAGTTTACGAACTTATTTCACCGAGCTCTGGAGTGAATTTAAAAAAAATTTTAAGGTAACTCAAATTTTCCAGTGGATTATGTCTCTGGGTGGTACTAGAATGAAAATAAACGTTAAATCAAAAAAATCCACTTGGCGTTTTTGGCGAAACTTTTTTATTTAATTAAAATATAATATTGAAATGTTGAAAAACAATTTTTTTTCGTGAGTTTCGTTCTAAAATATGTCAAAAATCACAAAACGCAAGATCAACGAGCACTTCTCCGCTTAATAAAATTTTTTCTAGTAATTACAAATTTAAATAATTTTCATATAAAAGCTATACAAAACGAATAATTTACATATCCTAGAAATTGTTTTTATGCGTTACTTACATTTTTAAAAATGTTCTTCTTTAAAATAAATTTGAGGACACGATGACAAAAAGAAGATAGACGTTTTTTTATAATTATTAAAATATTATTTTATTGATTTTTTAATTGATTTTAACACTTCTCTATGCTCACATATTATCAAATTCATATCGTACTTAATTTATTTCATAGTTTAAAAACATTTTATGTGCTATTTGCGAAAAAAAAAATTTTATTGCAAAACAACGCGAAAAAAAACTTGGCAATTTTTTCGAACAGTCATGTACATAAGGCATGTGATTTTAAATTTTGAAAGATAACTGTAAATAATTTATAAAAGGAAACTAAAATTTTTGTTTTGGTGTCGGTCGGTGTTGGTCGATTTAGAACTTAATATAATAAGAAGGAAAGGATATGCGGAAAATAAAAATCGCCATAACTTTCAAAAAAATGAAATTTTTTTGCTCTATTTAAAATAGTGACGTATTTTATTTGGAATTAGCGGAAAAAAAATTGCAAAATAATTTTGTTGCTTAAAATAACGCCAAAAAAAATTTGGCATTTTTTTCGAATAGACATGTATGTATAGTATGTGATTTTAAATTTTGAAGGATAACAGTAAATAATTTATAAAAGGAAACAAAAATTTTTGTTTTGGTGTCGGTGGGTGTCGGTCGTTTTAGAACTTAATATAATAAGAAGGGAAGGATATGACGGAAAATAAAAATCGCCATAACTTTCAAAAAAATGAAATTTTATTGCACTATTTAAAGTAATAACGTATTTTATGTGCAAATAGCGGAAAAAAATAAAAAACTGCAAGAAAATTTTATTGCAAAAAAACACGCCAAATAAAATTTGGCATTTTTTCGAACAGTCATGTACATAAGGCATGTGATTTTAAATTTTGAAAGATAACTGTAAATAATTTATAAAAGGAAACTAAAATTTTTGTTTTGGTGTCGGTCGATTTAGAACTTAATATAATAAGAAGGAAAGGATATGCGGAAAATAAAAATCGCCATAACTTTCAAAAAAATGAAATTTTTTTGCTCTATTTAAAATAGTGACGTATTTTATGTGGAATTAGCGGAAAAAAAATTGCAAAATAATTTTGTTGCTTAAAATAACGCCAAAAAAAATTTGGCATTTTTTTCGAATAGACATGTATGTATAGTATGTGATTTTAAATTTTGAAGGATAACTGTAAATAATTTATAAAAGGAAACAAAAATTTTTGTTTTGGTGTCGGTGGGTGTCGGTCGTTCTAGAACCTAATATAATAAGAAGGAAAGGATATGACGGAAAATAAAAATCGCCATAACTTTCAAAAAAATGAAATTTTTTCGCTCTATTTAAAATAGTGACGTATTTTATGTGGAATTAGCGGAAAAAAATTGCAAAATAATTTTGTTGCTTAAAATCACGCCAAAAAAAATTTGGCATTTTTTTCGAATTGACATGTATGTAAGGCGTTTTAGAACTTAATATAATAAGTAGGAAAGGATAGGGTAACTGTGGGTATTGCTGTGCGTGATGGTATTACTGTCATTTTAAAAAAATTATTATTATATATAATTTATAAATATATTTTTTTTCAAAATGATTACAAAATTTATTATAAATTTTACTTAATGGAATAGTCAATAAAAATGTGCATTTCATTAATTGGTTATTTAATTATTTATATTTAAAATTGATTATGATTGAATTCCATGAAATTATCAAATATGGCTGCCGTGAACACTTATTCGGAAGCGTTAATATTTTCAATATTTTCAATAATATACACAATTCAGTGTTATTACTTAATTAAGTATGCTTCAATGTTATAAAAAAATACTAATTTATCTTTATATTATTTATTTATAATTAATATTTTTTATAACTGTATTACCAGCAATAATTTCACTGCTTGTTGGCATTACTGTCATTTTTAAATACGTTAACTGCGCAACTCGCCGCAAAGGTAACCTTATCTTTTTGTTGACGTTTCTCTAACCTCCATTCTCATAGACAGCTTAATTAATTAATTTCTAGTTAACTTTAGTTAATTTTTAGTCGTGTGTAATCAAAATAGTTAAGTAAAAAGAAAAATGGATAGTGAAGAAAAGAAAAATGAACGAAAAAGACAAGAATTTCGTATTTAAAAGAAACCTTAGCTCTCGCTCTCGAGGAACTTCGACACGGGAATTCTTCTGACATGCGCAGCTCGACATGCAGCTCGATTTTAACAGTAATGCCGGCACAGTAATTGCCGTTTTGTTAGTAATTACCGCACAGAAATACCGAAATTTTAACAGTAACACATGCATTTGCCATTATTTTTTAAATGGATGTTTTAAATAAAAAAATGGCCAAACTAATCTCGAGTTTAATGATTAAGTAAAATTTAATAATTAAACTTTTATCTACAATTGGAATAACAACATTTGATGTATTTTTGAGGTTAAATTGAGCTTTGCAAAGTTAGCATATACAAAAAAAGCACAGTTACCCTATAACGGAAAATAAAAATCTCCATAACTTTCTAAAAAATATAATTTTTTCATTCTATTTAAAATAGTGACCTATTTTATGTGCTATTAGCGAAAAAAAATAAAAAATTGCAAAAAAACGCGCAAAAAAAAATTTGTCATTTTTTTCGAATAGACATGTATGTAAGGCATTTGATTGTAAATTTTAAAGGAAAACTGTAAATAATTTATAAAAGGAAACGAAAAATTTTGTTTTTTTCCGTCGGTGTCGGTCGTTTTAGAACTTAATATAATAAGAACTAGAGATATATTCCTCGCTCGCTAACGCTTGCTTGGTTGAAGTTTTACTTTTTTTTCTTTACGTATTGTAGTTTATTCATATGTATATTTATTTTTTGTTTTAAATTATTATTGCATTATAAATTATAATAATTCAATTTTTTTAATTATTAAATTACTTTTTAAAAAAAATTTAATTTAATGTACTAAAAGAAATTTTATATGTCTGTTGACCTAAACTCTGATTTTATTCTACAATAATTATTGTAAATTGTTTCTCTTTTTTCAATTGCTACTAAATGCTATGTAAGGAAAACTGGTGAGGGCCTTACCACTTTCCCTAACGAGTACCCTACTTTTTAAAATTATATAGTATTCAAATTTGTAAATCTAAAAATATATTTTTAATTCAATATAATTAATTAGTATTTTTAATTAATTATTTAATTAAATATATAATCGAACTGATCCTCGTATTTATTAAAGCCAAAACGAATGTTAAATCGTTTTAGCGATCACCGTAATCAATCATTTTAAAATCTAAGTGTTATATCTTCGGAAATGTGCATTGATTGAGTGCATTTGTGTATGATTGGGAGTGAGATGAGATGCTTTATTCTTTGTTTTTTTGTAAAATTGTCAAGAATTTATAATTAAAAATTCAAATTTTATAAATATTTTTAAAAAAATTTTATGGTGTTGCTGTTATTGAAAAATTATAATACAATGTAATGAATATGAACATGAAACATCAATTCAAAAAACAAGATTTATTGATTCATTATATCGAAAAAAATAAAGATATATCAAATTTTAAATTATTATTGTTTAATAATAATTAAATTCTTAAATCATAACAAGTCTTATTTGTAACAAAGTCATTTGCGACGCCATAATTTCAGTCATGTATGAAATTATTGACATTTTTTTCATTTTCCATTTCCATTTTTTAATATTATATAATAAAGGAACCCAAGCAGCACGGTGTTTCCCTTCAACATCCCTTGAATATCACCGTATAATATTCCCATGATTTTCTAAGAAAACCAAAATATATATATATATATCCAAGTAATATTGAGGGAATATTCCAGTGATATGGATGAAATATTCCACGGTTATATTAAATTAAAATTTTTTTTAATCTTCCTCATTATTCAAATAACAATCTATAACACAATTCCATGATTTCAACACTTAAAAAAAGTGGTTCATTTCATGACAATATTTAGCTTCCTCATCTTGATTAACAGCACTTATACTATTAGTTTTAAAAAATTAAATTTTTTGTGAAAAATAATGCCAGCAATTTAATTCTGACAAAAATCAATTAAAATTTCTATATAGGAAAAATTTATTTAAAATAATTCAATTAAAAAATAAGGAGAAATGTAAAAAATATCGAATTAAGAAGAAAAAAAATTGATAAAGATGGTCAGTTAAAAAATAAAATAAAATTTAAGGAATATCGTAAAAGTATTAAAAAAAATTGAAAACGATGTGATGTTAAAAATTAAAGATGAGGAAAATGATAAACAATTACAATAAAAAAATATCGACAAATGTAGAAGATATTGGAAAATGAAGAAATAAAATTGCAAAATATTGAAAAATGTAAAGAATATCGAGAAAATTGTAGAAAAAGAATATTAGAAGCCAATAATAATATTAATTCAAAATGTTGGAAGTTAGCAAATAATATAGTAATTTTTCAGAATAAAGTTAAGACAACAAACAACAAAAAACCTTTTAAATATATTGCAATGACCAAAGATGAAGATAGAATTACAGAAAGTTTTTTAAGAAATTTGGATGTTATTTGTCAATTTTGTACAGCTAAGCATTTTCTTTCAGAAATGTCAAAGGATAAAAAGTTTAGTACATGTTGTCATAAAGGCAAAGTTTTGTTATCTGAAGATCCATTATACCCTGTAGAATTAATGGAAATAGTATGTGGTCAAACTGCAATTAGGGTAACGGCACCAGTGAAAGAACATTTAAGGAAATGCATACTTTTATCATTTATTATTTTTGAATGCAGTTATTGAAAATTTTTTTACCAATTTTTTTTCGATAGCTAATTAAGTGTAGAATGCGAAGGTCATATTTAATTTTCATAAATATAAGATGTTAATTAAAATTTTAATTAATAAGTAAAACATACCTATTTCACCAGTGAAAGAACAAATTGTCTAATGAAAGAATTTTCTGCATCCAGTGAAAGAACGATGTGAAATATATATTTAAAATATATTTAAAAAATATATTAAAACATAGATAAAGTAATAAAATGTTTGTAATATACTAAAATAAAGGTAAATTAATGATAATTATGAATATTTTTTAACTAAGTTTGCAGAATCTTATTTTTAATTGAAAATGCATTTATAACCTACAATCAATCATCTAGTTGCAATTTATTTTGACAATATTATTGTAACCTAACAGTGTTAACCTATTTGATTTTGTCATTTTTTTGTTTGACTTCAGACTATTCGTTGAAGGTGTTCCTTCATTGGATTGCATTGGAACCAGTGAAAAAACATTTCTGTTCTTTCACTAGTAAATAAAAAAAAAACCCCAATGACGGAATTTGCTTTTCTTATGGCAAATTAATATTTTATTAGCTTTTAAATGAAAAGAAGTATTTCTAATACACAAGATAAATTTAGTTTAAAGAAGACCGACGATTTAAGGCAGTTTAAATTAGTTAAATGTGAAAAAAGAAATAACGTGTCAGAGAAGAGTTCTTATTGTTGAAGATAAATTTGCAACACAACATTTAAAAAATTTTTTTTTTATAAAATTTACGTGCACACTTGGCTTCAAGTAGATTTAGGTTTTGCAAAAATGGTGACGAAATCGGGAAGTGGCATGTTATTCTTCTTTATTTAAAGGTTTAAAAAACGTAAAGACCAAAATCTTAGCTGATCCTTTTCTCAAGTTATTGTCAAATTAAAATTTTTTTAACGAAATTTATATAAGATAATAAGAGAATAATTATTACACATTAGTTTAATTAAAAAATTTAATGTTTTAGTAACAATTAACTATCTTAAAAATAACAACGAAGATATTTTTCTTAATTATTTTAGTTTTAATTAACAAATTTAACACATTGGAATCATTGACAATTTTCTCAAAGGTGTTTTGAAGAGAACTCGATTACTGCTTTTTTGAATCGAATTAAATAGGTAGGATCGTCAATCAAATTAATTTTGTAACGCTCCCAAAACTTTAAAAATTCTCGGTGAATTGATTCACCAGCCTGTTCTGACCACAAATCTAAACCACGATTTCCTAAAAAACTCAAACTTTCTTGAATGTGTGATACTGCGACATGAATTTTTAAAGTTTCGGTAGCTTCCGTACCTCTAAGCACACTTGGTTTCAAGTAGATTTAGGTTTTGCAAAAACATCACACATTCAAGAAAGTTTGAGTTTTTTAGGAAATCGTGGTTTAGATTTGTGGTCAGAACAGGCTGGTGAATCAATTCACCGAGAATTTTTAAAGTTTTGGGAGCGTTACAAAATTAATTTGATTGACGATCCTACCTATTTAATTCGATTCAAAAAAGCAGTAATCGAGTTCTCTTCAAAACACCTTTGAGAAAATTGTCGATGATTCCAATGTGTTAAATTTGTTAATTAAAACTAAAATAATTAAGAAAAATATCTTCGTTGTTATTTTTAAGATAGTTAATTGTTACTAAAACATTAAATTTTTTAATAATAGATAAGAGTTATATCCTTCCATAGTTTATTTAGTGTTTGTATAATATATGATCTTGGGAAGGTAAATTTGAATAAAATTCAAAAGTGTGTCGTTAAATTGGCGACGTTTCGTTGGCTAAGGTTTGCCAACCTCATTAGGCTAGAAATTTTTTATTAAAACATATAGATTACACTTCAATTTTTATAAAGGTCCGACAGTGCTTATTTTTATGTAAGTTATCAACAATGACATACCTAAATTAGTTAGAACATATGCTAACACGTCAAAATAAATTAAACATTGTCAAAATTATAAAAAGTTAAAAAATAAAAAATAAAAACTAAAAAAAAAACTAAAAAAATCGTTCCACACTTATAGAAATAAAATTTCAAATATACGGAAGTCATATTAGACCGGCAGTTCACTGTCAACTGAAAGAAATTAGAATTTATTGAAATTATAGAGTCAAGATAATATATTTGTAAATAAAAGAGAAGTCAATGAGCTGAAATGTAAACATCGTTTGAAATGAGAGACAAGTTCTTTCTCATGGACACGAGACCATGTGTCTAAGTAAAGGAAAGAATGTTTTGTTTAAGGTGAAAATATCTTCCTTCCTGTTAATAGTAGAACGATTTGTTTTTATATGAAGCATTTCAGATATTCGTCTTTTTATAAAATTAGGTTCATTATCCAACCTTAGCCAACGAAACGTCGCCAATTTAACGACACACTTTTGAATTTTATTCAAATTTACCTTCCCAAGATCATATATTATACAAACACTAATTAAATTTTTTAATTAAACTAATGTGCAATAATTATTCTCTTATTATCTTATCTAAATTTCGTTAAAAAAATTTTAATTTGACAATAACTTGAGAAAAGGATCAGCTAAGATTTTGGTCTTTACGTTTTTTAAACCTTTAAATAAAGAAGAATTACATGCCACTTCCCGATTTCGTCACCATTTTTGCAAAACCTAAATCTACTTGAAGCCAAGTGTGCGTGTTAAGGGGGGAACACCAGTTGTAACTCAAAAAATAATGCTTTTTTCAAGAATATTTTCCAAAAGAACAATGAATCTTTTTAAAGAATACTATTTATTAGTTAAAAGTACATGTAAAAAGCTGTAATTTAAAAGAAAAAAAAATTTTTTTAACAAAAACTTTTGGAGATATGAGCCATTGAAGTGGCGTCTTAAGAAAAAAGGCGAATTGCGGTGACCAGCATTCTGCAAGTATACTTCGTCTGAAATACAAAAATGAAATTGATTTACATTTATTATAAGATTATCTAGTTCGTGATCGAAGGATTAAAAAAAAAAAAAAATTTGACAAAATGGCGACCTGTCAAAGTCAAAAGTATGATTTTCGTTAAAAAAATACGGTCGATTTTCAGCTATATAAAAAAAAGTTTTGCATAAAAAAAAATCCTTCGATCACGAACTAGACTTATATGTGTAAATGAAGCACACTAAATTTTAAATAAATCCGTTTAATGGTATTCGAGTAATCGTGGTCACCGACTTGGAAAATTTTGTTTCCAAGTTACAAAGAGTCATCGATTCCTGGACCATATAATAACTCTTCCGCAGTGGTTGCCGATTCTAAAATGCCAATTTGTTGCCATCTGTCGTTAGGGTCAGGTATGGCTGGCCACCTTGTATGATTCCACGACACATTTCTAAATATGTATACTTTAAGAAAATGCACAAAAAAAATCGATTTTTCGAAAGTTACAACTGGTGTTCCCCCCTTAACTCTCTAGGTATCTTAGATACTAAAGACGTAAATTAAATAAGGAACATAAAAACATATAATTTATAATACCAAATTGCTTATTACACTAATTAGAATGCAAAACATGAAATTTGTTCCTCAAGTCTTTAAAATTTGTGGTCAAATTTACCATAACACATATTCATTACACCGTCCGACACGATTTTTCACACACGAAAAAATCAATGATTTTCATAAACTAGGACCAAAAAAAAGATACCCGTGTCTGGCCGTTTTGCTATATCAGGTCATTTTTTGCTTTTAGGGGTAAAAACAGCCCTTAAGGGGGCGTCTACTTTATCGGGTCAAAAAAGCGATTTTTTAAAAGTTGTCTTAACTGAAAGTACAACTATCAGAGAATATGCTCTTAAAATATTACGTCAAAATACAAAGTATTTTTCGAGTTACAGCTTGTAGAACGCAATAAAGCGCGTGGCCTGGCGCGCGACTCCACTCGCAGTCTCTAATACTTTTCATAATTTGTTGCGCTTATCTACTATTATACCAACCATTAAAATTACCATTTATCAGTAAAATGTCGTCTTATCCAAGAGCTACCCATACACAAATAGTCGTTCATCGAGGCCGCGAAAAAGACGTAAGTTTTTAATAAACAGCACTTACATGTTTTTCAATCTTTAAACTCGTTGTTCTCAAAACACTGTTTTTGTAGTTTGTGTATACGATAGACAAAAATCTATTCAACCAATTAAGGTCTACCTGGGCTTGTTATGAAGATAAAAAGTGTCTCTTCTGTATGAATTAAATTTGTTTTTGATAGAGTTACATTTAGTGCTTTCTTTTAAAAAAAATGAAATTTTTTTTTACAACCCTAGGTTGTACGCAATGGGAAAATTTCAGCAGCGAGGCGTTATATATATGGCGTTTATTTTATTATTAAATTCTATTTTCATTTAATCAAAAATTATATTTCAAAGATTTAAATATATAAGAAAACATACACTAAATCTCGCATCGATTTATTTAAATATGTTTGAGAAAAAAATTCCTGAAATGTACGCATTTTTTTACCTTCTAAAGTAGGCGCCCCCCTTAAATGAAAGGTGATAGGAAATCTTGTACAAATTAATAATTTTTTATGAAACCTGGTATCTCGGGGTTTTCCAGGTCGCTGATTACGAATCTGATGTCAGATTTTCAAAATTCAAAATGGCGGATCCAATATGGCGGTCGAAATTTATAAAAATTTACCAATTCATTTGAAAGTTGTTACTTAGGGGTTTTTTGGGTCGCTGATTACGAATATGATGTCAGATTTAAAAAATTCAAAATGGCGGATTCAATATGGCGTTTGAAATTTATAAAAAAATAATATTCTCAAAAAGCAGAATTTCTGATAATAGTTTTGTTTTGTACCGTACAATCCGTATTTATTTTTAAGAATGAATGCCCACATTAATGTTGAACCAATATGTTCATCGTTACATTCAATTAAGTACCTTTTTAAATATTGTTATAAAGGAAATGATTGTGCTTTAATTGAAATGAAATCTATTTTTAATAATAAAATTACAGTCGAAAAAAGGAATGCAATCATGATAATAGTGAAGTAAATAATATGGAGTATGATAAAATAAAACAATATGTGAACACAAGATATGTATGTCCTTCTGAAGCAATGTATGGAATATTAGAATTTAAATTGCACGACATGTCACATACGCAGTGGCGGATCCAGGGGGGATCAATAGGGTCATGACCCCCCCTGGAGCAAAATATTTGTATTAAAAAAAAGGTCACACAAAGGTGGTCGACGGACGTCGATCATCTATGGATGACCCCCCCCTGGAGTAAGTTCTGGATTCGCCACTGCACATACGATTTACAGATTAGCTGTTCACAATGAAAATGAACAAAATGTATATTTCAAAGAAGGTTCAGAAGAAATTTGTTTTAATAAGAATGTAAATACGACACTGACTGCATGGTTAGCTTTAAATAAGACAGATATAGGAGTAAGAAGTTTATTCTATTCGGAAATTCCACAACATTATGTCTTTAATAAATGCAGTAAGACATGGAATAAAAGAAAGATGTCCAAAAAGCCTATCATAAGTAGAATGTATGTAGTTAGTGCACGTCAACGTGAAAAATTTTACCTAAGATTATTACTATTATTATTGCTTGTGAAATACAATATCTAACAGCAATATGCGAACTTTTTGCCTACATATGTGTATATCATAATCCAATTAATGCCCGCGAATTATACGATAAATATAAAATGCATTTTTATTTTTCTAAAATGCAACCTGAACAAGGAGAAATATGGGCTCTACAAATAATCAATAACATTTTAACTATGAATACTTTTTCTCTACAAGATTTCAATTTACTAACATTAGATAATGAAATACATTTTCAAGAGTCTTTTTCAAATTGTAACTTACATTCATCTATTAATAATATAAATACTTTAACCGAAAATTAAAAATATATATTTGATTCTATCACAGATGCCATTTATAATAATAATGCAAATAGAAATTTTTATATTAATGCTGCTGCAGGTTGTGAAAAAATATTTGTTGACTCTTTTAAAATTGTCACCTATTTTATAAGCTATTAGAAGAAAAAAAAATTGCAAAATAATTTTTTTGCAATAAATCGCGCCAAAAAAGAATGTGACATATTTTTCGAATAGACATGTATGTAAGGCATGTGGTTTTAAATTTTGAAGAAAAACTGTAATAAATTTATAAAAGAAAACGAAAAATTTATTTCGGGTGTCGGTCGGCTTCGGTCGTTTTAGAACTTAATATAATAAGAAGGATATGAGGGAAAATGAAAATTTCATCATCGAAGCCTTTAGCGACGTAATAATTTGTGTATTAATTTATAAAAATAATACATGCGTACATTTTTTTATAATACACACTAATACATTTTACTTAAAATTTAAAAACACTTACATTCATTCTAGCCTTAACCCATTAACGACCGCCAGGACGAAAAATTTACCTTCACTTAGCAGCTGTTATTTTATATGAAAAAATAATTCAAAAAATTCAGGATAGCCCATTTCTAACGTAAAATTTATCGCTCTTTTCGATTTTAAAGTCCAACTTTAATTATAATTAAATCCTTAATATTTATAACAATTTTATTGCAAAAAAACATGATTTTCTGCAAAAAAATTTTTATTCAAAAAATATTTTGACATGGAAAACCACAGTTGAATTGCTCCGAAACCCAAAATATCGCGTCCTCGAATACCCAGTTACAAAACTATATAGTTGTGAATTTTAAAATTTAAGATAGCGGACGACAAAATGTCGATTTTCCACAAAAAAAGATTTAAAAAATACTATTTTGCAAAAAATAATATATTGATGAATTATTTTTATTTCTGCACAATATACTTATGTTTTTTGGGTCACTCAACACGAATACGGTATAAGTTATCAAAAATTCAAAATGGCGGCTATTTTAAATCCGCCATTTTGAATTATTGAAAAGTAACTTCAGATTCGTAACCGGCGACCCCAAAAAACCCCGAGTAACAAATTTCAGATAAATCCATTGAGTTTTTGAAATAATTGTCCGCTATATTGGATCCGCCATTTTGAATTTTTGAAAACTTATACCGTATTCGTGTTTAGTGACCCAAAAAACATAAGTATATAGTGCAGAAATAAAAATAATTCATCAATATATTATTTTTTGCAAAATAGTATTTTTTAAATCTTTTTTTGTGGAAAATCGCCATTTTGTCGTCCGCCATCTTAAATTTTGAAATTCACAACTATATAGTTATGTAACTGGGTATTCGAGGACGCGATATTTTGGGTTCCGGAGCAATTTAACTGTCGTTTTCCATGTCAAAATATTTTTTGAATAAAAATTTTTTTGCAGAAAATCATGTTTTTTTGCAGTAAAATTGTTATAAATATTAAGGATTTAATTATTATTAAATTTGGACTTTAGAATCGAAAAGAGCGATAAATTTTACGTTAGAAATGGGCTATCCTGCATTTTTTGACTAAAATTATATTTATGAAAATGTATTATTATTGAAATACATTCTTATAATATTTTATTTGAGGAAATGTGTTTCAAAATATTTATTAACTATTAATTTTAACGTCCTAATTACGCTGTTATAAAATAAATTTAATGTAGGATCTGGAATGTAGGATCTGGAATGTAGGATCTGGAATGTAGGATCTGGAATGTAGGATCTGGAATGTAGGATCTGGAATGTAGGATCTGGAATGTAGGATCTGGAATGTAGGATCTGGAATGTAGGATCTGGAATGTAGGATCTGGAATGTAGGATCTGGAATGTAGGATCTGGAATGTAGGATCTGGAATGTAGGATCTGGAATGTAGGATCTGGAATGTAGGATCTGGAATGTAGGATCTGGAATGTAGGATCTGGAATGTAGGATCTGGAATGTAGGATCTGGAATGTAGGATCTGGAATGTAGGATCTGGAATGTAGGATCTGGAATGTAGGATCTGGAATGTAGGATCTGGAATGTAGGATCTGGAATGTAGGATCTGGAATGTAGGATCTGGAATGTAGGATCTGGAATGTAGGATCTGGAATGTAGGATCTGGAATGTAGGATCTGGAATGTAGGATCTGGAATGTAGGATCTGGAATGTAGGATCTGGAATGTAGGATCTGGAATGTAGGATCTGGAATGTAGGATCTGGAATGTAGGATCTGGAATGTAGGATCTGGAATGTAGGATCTGGAATGTAGGATCTGGAATGTAGGATCTGGAATGTAGGATCTGGAATGTAGGATCTGGAATGTAGGATCTGGAATGTAGGATCTGGAATGTAGGATCTGGAATGTAGGATCTGGAATGTAGGATCTGGAATGTAGGATCTGGAATGTAGGATCTGGAATGTAGGATCTGGAATGTAGGATCTGGAATGTAGGATCTGGAATGTAGGATCTGGAATGTAGGATCTGGAATGTAGGATCTGGAATGTAGGATCTGGAATGTAGGATCTGGAATGTAGGATCTGGAATGTAGGATCTGGAATGTAGGATCTGGAATGTAGGATCTGGAATGTAGGATCTGGAATGTAGGATCTGGAATGTAGGATCTGGAATGTAGGATCTGGAATGTAGGATCTGGAATGTAGGATCTGGAATGTAGGATCTGGAATGTAGGATCTGGAATGTAGGATCTGGAATGTAGGATCTGGAATGTAGGATCTGGAATGTAGGATCTGGAATGTAGGATCTGGAATGTAGGATCTGGAATGTAGGATCTGGAATGTAGGATCTGGAATGTAGGATCTGGAATGTAGGATCTGGAATGTAGGATCTGGAATGTAGGATCTGGAATGTAGGATCTGGAATGTAGGATCTGGAATGTAGGATCTGGAATGTAGGATCTGGAATGTAGGATCTGGAATGTAGGATCTGGAATGTAGGATCTGGAATGTAGGATCTGGAATGTAGGATCTGGAATGTAGGATCTGGAATGTAGGATCTGGAATGTAGGATCTGGAATGTAGGATCTGGAATGTAGGATCTGGAATGTAGGATCTGGAATGTAGGATCTGGAATGTAGGATCTGGAATGTAGGATCTGGAATGTAGGATCTGGAATGTAGGATCTGGAATGTAGGATCTGGAATGTAGGATCTGGAATGTAGGATCTGGAATGTAGGATCTGGAATGTAGGATCTGGAATGTAGGATCTGGAATGTAGGATCTGGAATGTAGGATCTGGAATGTAGGATCTGGAATGTAGGATCTGGAATGTAGGATCTGGAATGTAGGATCTGGAATGTAGGATCTGGAATGTAGGATCTGGAATGTAGGATCTGAAATGTAGGATCTGAAATGTAGGATCTGAAATGTAGGATCTGAAATGTAGGATCTGGAATGTAGGATCTGGAATGTAGGATCTGGAATGTAGGATCTGGAATGTAGGATCTGGAATGTAGGATCTGGAATGTAGGATCTGGAATGTAGGATCTGGAATGTAGGATCTGGAATGTAGGATCTGGAATATAGGACCTGTAGTTTGCTTATTTTAGTTGTTTAGAATTTTGAACAGAGCTCTGTGCCGGGGTTGACGTGAAACGTCCCAGATGTAAAATTGTAAAAAAATTTAGTTAGCGCTTTCTTTTAAGACAGAAATTTCCTTCTTTAGGTAAACATCTTTAACAACAGTTTTTCAGTGCAGTCTATTTAAAATTTTAAAATAATATTAAAGTAATTTACCTAAATTTCCAGAAGATGATTTATTCAAACCTCGAAGTATGTACAAATGTGTCGAATCATTATCAAAATCAGTCAGTTTCTCAACTTCGGGCATCAAAAACCATTCTGATCTAGTTTTCATACGCGCTGTTTGCCTTTCATGTACCTTTAATAATAAAATATCAAATTAAATTAACCTAGATTTAGTAAAGGGGTAAGTAGAGTAATCGAATAATAAATTTAGTTTAATAAATTAAATTTAAAAATTGAATGTTAAAGTATTAAGTAAGATACACTAGTAGACTGAGAGCCTGCAACGTAAGAATTCACGTCATTTCTTAAGGGGTTAGTACCCCGTCTTTTTTCAAAAACATCGAGTTTCTAAAAACTGCATATTCTTGTAGTAGATATATGTAGAAATCCTATGGAAACCATTATTTTGGTTAGAAACTTCGGTAACGAGGACAGTTTTTTTAAATTTAAAATGGCAGACTTTTTTTAAAAATCGTTCGGATTTGCTTGAAACTCTCTACTCGGGGGTTTTTGGGGTCGCTGAAAATGAATCCGGAGTCAGTTTTTCAAAATTCAAAATGGCGGATGCAACATGGCGGACAAATATTTAAAATCACTGGAAACTACTTACTTCAGACGAATACATTAAGTTTTTTCAAAAGTTGTCCGACATATTGGATCCGCCATTTTGAATAACTGACCTCTGATTCGTAATCAGCGACCCCGCAAATCCCCAAGTAAAGAATTTTACAAGGATCAATAAAAGATATCGGTTTAATTAGTAATTTGTTCATATAATTTGTTTATAACAAATTACGTGTGTTCCACTAGAACATAATTTTACAAATCACAAATCTGTAGGAGTACTTTAAGTGTATAATAATAATAATAAATATTTCTATTTTGTTGATAATACATACGATTCACGCAGGAAAAAGGTACTTTTTATTTGTTTATTTATAATAATATAATTATATATACAAAATGAAAATTAAAGATTGGGGTTTAGCAATATCTTAAAAATTTAGTGATGATTATTTTAAGTCAAGAAAATCGAAAATTGTTAAAAAATTATTAGTTTTACGCTGTTTTCAGTGCTTAATGTATATCCTGTGTAACGTCCTGCGTTATTTTATTAAATTTTATGTTCTTTTTTCTTTTAATTTTTTGTAAATTTTGTATGGAAAACATCTGTTTTATCTAAACTACGTCTCATATTTTTTGTGTAAATTGTTTGTCTTTCTTTTAAAACCGATAACGAGACAAAGTACTTTCAGTAGTCTTCACTCGTGGGATGCACTTTGAAATTTGGAAAATTCAATATAGATAAGAATGTAGCTATTAAATCTTTTAGAAACTCTAAAGTGCATCCTTCCAGCTGTTGACTGCTGGGGTCTTTTTCATATCTTATCACTTTCCCACGAAGGTCCAAGAGTTTCTACCATCAAATTACATCTGTTAGTCATAAAACTATAAAAAATATTAGGATACAAAGTCTGTTGTATTTCTATTTTTCTAAATAATATCTCACACGTCGAATAAGTGAATTTTAAATAATTTTAAATAATTCTTAAAAATATATTTTTTTTAATTTTTAGTTAAGTTTTAATATTAATGTTTGGAATTTCAAATTAATTTATTATTTATAATTATATAGTTTTAAAGGAGAGGGGAATAGAGGATGGATTGGTAGAAAGGATAAAGCAGTTGTACGAGGACACCAAGGAACGGGTGAAAATTGGGAATAGGTTGGGGAGGGAATTTTGGTTGGGTAGAGGGTTGAGACAGGGCTGCCCCCTGAGACCAATACTGTTTAATATGTTGATTGCGGATCTGGAAGAGAGAATGAGGAAGAGAGGTAAAGGGGGGGTTATACTAAGGAATGGAAGAATATATACGCTGGCGTATACGGGTGATGTGGTTTTGATGGCGAAAGATGAGAATGGAATGAAATTGTTAATGAATGAATTTGAGAAATATGTGAGGGAAAAAGACTTAAGGGTGAATGTGGAGAAAACGAAAGTGCTGAGATTTAGGAAAAAGAAGGATAAAGAAGAGATAGAATGGAAGATGAATGGTAAATGTGTGGAAGAGGTGAATGAGTTTTGTTACTTGGGGTATTGGTTTATGTATAGTGGAAAGCAGGATTTGAATGTGGCACAAAGAGTGGAAAAAGGCGGGAAAGCAATGGGTCAAGTATGGGGAATCGGAAAAAGGAGATTTGAGGATGACTGGAGAAAAAGAGAGTGGCTGTTTGATGCGTTGGTATGGTCGATAGTGAGTTATGGAGTGGAAATATGGGGGTGGAATGAAATCGGGAAGTTGGAAAGTATGCATGAGAGATATTTGAGATGGACGATGGGGGTGGATTGGAAATGCCCGGGGTATATGTTGAGAGAGGAAATGGGTAGGGAAAAAATGGTGACGAGGCAGAGAAAGAGGGCGAGAAATTTCGAAGAAAAATTAGAACAGGGAAAGGGAAGTAAAATAGCGCAAACATGCTGGGGATTAATTAGAGAGGGTGAGAGGGGGTGTAAAAGATGGGAAAAAGGAAGAAAGGATGCGATACAAGAGGGGAGAGAAAATATGGGAAGGGGGAGGGATTTAATCGAGGCCTGGGGGTGGAGAGATAGAGAGGAAAGGTGGAAAAGGATCATGGAATCAAAGTACAATAAATGGTACAAATTTATTAAAAGGGAGGAAATGCCGAAATATTTGGGTAGAAGATTAAGGTATGAAAGGTGGAGTAGGGTATGTAGGTTTAGAATGGGTGAAGGTATGAGAGAATGCAAGTATTGGTTGGAAGAGGATGAAAGGAAATGTAGAATATGTGAGTTGGAAAGTGAAGATTGGGAACATGTGTTGGATAGATTTAATGGATGTTTGGGTGGAAAAAAAGTGTTAAGGAAAGAGTGATTTGGATATTGGATGAGAATGGTCAGGGCGAAAGATGGATGAATGAGCTGGAAGATTTGAAGAAAAAGAGGACTGAGGGTTTAATTTAAGATCGTATCCGTGGGGAGGGTTAGTGAAAAAGTAAATTTGAGGATGCCAAAAAGGGCACAAAAGTACTGGAAACGAAAGCCCTGGCACTGGTTGACAAGGCACGATAAAGTTATTTAGATTGTAAAAGTAGGTAGTAATAAGTTAGGTAGTTTTAAGTTGCGTTAGTTTTAACTTATAATGTATTTGTAGGTTAAGATGGTATTAAGATTGTATGGTTAGGAGTTTTGAACCCTGTATAATGCAGGGAGAGTAAATAAAGATATATATTTATAATTATATATTCAAATTACTAAAAAAATAAAATTAATTAAATCTTAATTAACAATTTAAATTAATATTGAAATTGTAAACATTATTATGAAAATAATTAATCATTTACACTATAAGTAACAGAAATTTTACATGTTTCTTTTTTAACTATTGTCATTTAATTATATATAATTAATTTTACTTAACTATCTTTTATATTTATATATATGTATAAAAAAAGGTATGTGTGTGTAATTGAAAGTGTAAATTTTTAATATTATGTAATTAACTATTCATAAAAACATGTATTTCATAAATAATTTTAAGAATTTTTGTACTTTTGAAAATTCGTTTAAAAAGTGAATTTTGGCTCCATCTTTTAAAAATAGTGTAAACTATAGTTCCCCACTTTTTCGAAACACCCTAATCTTAAAGATACGCCCACGCAAAGTCATCACTTGCAAGGCTGGGCCTGAAAGATCCAATGACATCTTTCTTTTAGATAAGTTTTTCATAAAAAACCCAATCACTGATCTTTTTAACTTCCCACTCTATAAAATATTCATCTCCAAATTTCCACCCAACTAAAAAATTTAAGTAGGGATAATAATATAAAACCTGAAGATTTGAATTAAACAGGCAGTCAAAATTCTAAAGTCAAATTTCTCAAGTTCAATTTCTTAATTCTCAGTGCAACAAGTCAAATTTCTGCAGTCAAATTTCTCAATTCTCAGTGCATTTAGTCAAAGTTCTAAGTTCAATTAATTTAACTCTTAATTCTTAATCACCATGCCAAGACTCAAAATTCAAATTTAAACGAATTTTCAACGAGCTTCAGCAATTATAAATAAAACAAAAAAAAGTAAGTACTTTTATTCCATAATAAATTACTTTTCTCCTCATATCTATTTTTTTCTTGTCATACTTCTAATTCCGAAGGTCGTGGTGCGATTAAGTTGCGCATTTTAGTTCTTTCATTCCTTAAAAGATTTGATCGTTATTTTTTTTATTAAACACCTTCCGAAAAGATTTTGGTGTATTCAGTGCATCATTATCTTTTCAATCCTTTTAAATTCTCCTTCAAATAAAACTAACCAATTTGACAGTGTCCCGAGTTGTGGACAATGCGTCTAGACTCAAAAATAAATTAAAATTTATTAACTATGTTGCGTTATCGGACGTAACACCTTTCTCAAAAGTGCCAGACGAATGAGAAGCAGACGAATGAGAATTTGGCAGTTTTTTTTAAAAAAAAGGTAGAAACAACATTAAATAAAAAAATAAGCAATTCTATCCGATAGAGAATTCAAGTTTGCAATACATAAGCCTATAAAAGGACCTAAACATACTATTTTTTTCAAAAAAATTGATGCCAGACGAATGAGAATTTGTCTGGTCACAACGCAATCATGGTCACAAATTGAGAAATCTTGGTTAATAGAATAACAAATTAAATAAAACTCGCGTGGTATCACATTTAGTTTAGTTTAATTAACAACAATAACGAACTGTAACTCCATTAGAATTTTGATTTTTAATAATTTTAACGTGTTTTCAACTGCCAGACGAATGATGAAAAAATCCAGGGACAAAATTCAAGAAGATATTTTATAAATAAGGTATAGAGTAATGTCATAATTATTTCCATATTAATAATCTACAACTATTCAAAATTACTAATCCAGTATGAATTTTTCTCTAAACACTTGAAAAATAATATTTTTTCACAATATGAACTGTCAATTACACTGCGGGACATGCCAGACGAATGAGAATTTAGCACTTTGATGTGTATTTTTTGCAAGAAATATTTTTTTTCGTCGGCTGCTTTTTAGTGCCACAATAGAAACCATTTAGATTTACAATTTTCATAAAAAAATTATTTTTTTCAAAATTAATATACAAAATAAGCTTGACGGCTCATAATTCCCTCGTTTGTAGAATCACCCATATACATGGAGAGAATTTTTTTAAATTCCTGTAGCGTACTAAGTGAAAAAAAGTTGATCAGATCGGGCTGTAACTTGCACATAGTTTAGCCCTAGGAGTAAGTAATTTAACCACGAAGTATTGTTAGGTTTTTTCAGGAGGGGGTTGTATTTTTTTGAAAAATTTAAACAGTGAATTTTTAAAGACTTGTAACTTTTAAACAAAAAGATAAAAAAAAATTTGACCTATATGTTTTCAGAAGGTTTTTTGTGCTCTTTCAAAGAATTAAAAAAAATTTCAAAAAATTCAAAATTAGACATTTTATTGAAAATCAAAAATATTTATGACTTTTTTTTAAGCTCGTTTTTTTTTATTTTTCAAATTTTTTTTAGAAAATTTAAAACTTATACTTTCAACACAAAAAATTTGGACATGTCCTTCTTCGTTCCCATCGAGATATTAATTAATTAATTAATGTTACTAAAAAATGATATATTTTATAAACAAATAAAGTAATTGTAATTCTGATGTTACTAAATGAAAATTAACGTAATTCCGAATCCAACGAGCACTATGTGGAGTTCTTTAAATTGTTGGATTGTTAATAAACAATTAGCTAACATTGAAATTGTTTATAAAAAATGCTCTAATCCAAAACAGTTTATATAGGGCTTGTTGGATGCGTAATTACGTGAGCATTCAATTGGTATCTTTAGAATTGCAATAACTTTATTTATTTGTAAAATATTTTATTTTTTATTAACATTAAATAATAAATTAATTAATATCTCGAATGCAACGAAGATGGACATCTTAATATTTTTTGTGGTGAAAATACACATTTTTAGCTTTCAAACAAAAAAAATAATTAAAAAAATATTAATTAATTAATGTTAATAAAAAATGAAATATTTCACAAATAAATAAAGTTATTGCAATCCTAAAGGTACCAATTAAAAGTTGACGTAAATCCGCATCCAACGAGCCCTATGTGGACTATTTTGGATTAGAGGATTTTTTATAAACAATTGCCATGTTAGCCAATTGTTTTTTAACAATCCACTAACCCAAAGTACTTCATATAGGGCTCGTTGGATGCGGAATTACGTCAGCTCCTAATTGGTACTTTCAGGATTGCAATAACTTTTTTTATTTATGAAATATTTCATTTTTTATTAACATTAATTAATTAATATCTCGAAAATAATAAAGAAGGACATCTCAATATTTTTTGTGGTTAATATACACATTTTTAGCTTTCAAAAAAAATAAATAAAAAACATGAAAAGGACCGAACTTAAAAAAAAATTCGAAAAAAGTTTAATTTTCAAAGAAATGGGTCAAAATTTTAATTTTTTGCAATTTTTTTTCACCATTCGAAGGAGCAGGAAAAAACCTTTCGAAAACATATAGAACAAATTATTTTCGTTCTTTCTGTTTAAAAGTTACAAGTCTTAAAAAATTCACTGTTTAAATTTTTCACAAAAATTCAACCCCCTCCCTCTACGACAGCATATATACATGTATATTAGGGCGTTTTACAGAAAACTTTTTTTCGATTTTCTAAAACCTTAACCCGAAAGTAGACTCCTTTTGACCCACAAAATATGTCAGATATTTTTCAAATTTTTTTGAAGGTCATTTCGAAGTCGCAATTTCGATTTTTATGCAAAATTTGTGCTATTTATATAAATTTTTTTTTATTTTTAAGTGTTCAAAATTTAAAAACTATGCAAATTTTTACTAGAGGTTACCAAATCAGTTAAAAATATTGTTCCTAGTTAAAAAAAAAATGTTTGAAGCTTACTTCTATGACTTTAAATGAAAAGCGGTCTCCTTCACGTTCAAAGTTACTTTTTTTAGATTTAAATCCTCTTGAAAAATTTAATTCTTTTTCAGCATGTATAAATAGACAATATACCTTAATTCGGTAAACTTTTTTTTCCCAATTTAGTAACCTCTATCACTAAAGCGCATAGTTTTAAAAAAATTGATAACTTGAAAATAGAAAATAAATTTTTTTATATATAAGAAGCACAAATTTTGCATAAAAATCAAAATAGCGACCTCTAAATGACCTTCAAAAAATTAAAAAAAAATCTAACATATTTTGTGGGTCAAAACGAGTCTAAATTAGGGTTAAGGTTTTATAAAAAAAAAAGTTTTCGGTGAAACGCCGTAATGTACATGAACCTACATAAGAATATGTACAAGAACATGTACTTTTTCTTGTACACAAATATTAAATATATTTTCTTGTACAAGATCGTGCACAGTATCTGGTACAAGATCTGATACAAGAAGTAGAATTTATTTTATTTTTGAAAATGCAAAAACTGACAAAAATTAGTTAAATCTTCATAAATTGGAGTATTTTTATCCAATCGGGTTCGTTAACTGTTTATTTATAAAATTAATATCTATTCAAATAGGGCTCGTTAGATGTAGAATTTAAAACGCTTTAATACCGCTAGAAGAGAAAAAATATTTAAATTAAAAAATTAACGATGAAAACATCAGTTACAGTTGAAAAATCGAGAAAAAATGACAACTTCTGAACATTTTTGTAATTTTTCACTTATAAATATTAATTTAAACAAAAATAACGAATATGGGCTAAAAAGCTCTGTTTCTCAGCTTCAAAATGAAAAAAAAATTTGAAATCGGTGCAGAAATAAGGAAGTTACAAAAGTTTTTATGCATAAACATACGTAAAAATGGTTTTCCGGATCTAAAATGAAAATTTAGGGGTGTTTGGAGAATTTTATATACACTATTTTTCTTAGTTTTTTGTGACCTACAACCTCCAATAGGTTTCATAAGAAGTATATTAAAAAAATTTTTTGTAGCACCGTGTAATCTATATTAATAAAATCAGATTTTTGTCTGTACATTGCTCAGAATGCAAAATTTTTGACATAGTTTGTTCTTATGAACAACAAGGAGTCTAAAAATGTCCATAAAAAAATAGTGTCCGCAATATTTTGTTCCAGCATCACGTAAGAACGGTTTGACCGATTGATTTGGGTATAATTTTTCTGGGTCATTCCATTTTATTTCATCTATAGTCGTTGCAGCCTATTTTTAGAAAAATTTGATATTTCGTATTAATGACTTTGAATATCCGTACAATTCATTTTTGACAATTATTTTATGAAATTTTTTTTATTTACGTTGAAATTTAGTTTTTAAGTTGAGTTGCACGGAAAATAGGTTAGTTTGACAACTTTGGAAATTTTATAAAAAAGAACAGAAATAATTTAGTTATTAAATTTTTTTTCATTGAAATTTGTTGAAAATAGTCTAATTTACCAATGTCAATTGATAATTGTGAAAAAAAAGGTCAAAATACTACGTAAAAATTAATATTCAAACTTACCTGTAAAATGTCAAAATTTGTCACATCCCTCACAACAAAAGGATATTCA
Source organism: Leptopilina boulardi (assembly GCF_019393585.1). Classification (NCBI taxonomy): domain Eukaryota; kingdom Metazoa; phylum Arthropoda; class Insecta; order Hymenoptera; family Figitidae; genus Leptopilina; species Leptopilina boulardi. The sequence goes on from NW_026137777.1 coordinate 48,248, forward strand.
GGATATCCTTGGGACGTCCTGGGGATATCGATTTGTTTTCGGCGGTTTGGATATCCCTGGGATATCTTAGAGATGTCCATGGATATCCAGAGGATATCTTAGGGATATCCGAATCGCCAAAAGCAAATGGATATCCCCAGGACGTCCCAGGGATATCCTGAATATCCTTGTGTTGTGAGGGATTTTATTTTTATTTTCCAAGAAAGTTTATAAATATTATAAAATTCATTACTACCTAACAATAAGTACCTTCCAAGTACTTTCACATGATATGTTGGCTTTTTATTTTTATAATACAGAAATATGTGAAATTTTACCTTGAATGTTGAACTTTTCAGGATTTTATCTGATTTTGAACACTTATATCTTCACAGGCGATTAATGAAAAAATCCAATTTTGGTTTTAAAATTTAAGTTAAATCTTCTTTATTCATCTTATCAAAATTTGGTGATGGAGAACGAGCTATTTTTTATTTTTATTCACTTTAAAAAATCCACCGTAAAATACGAATTTGAAGGTTAAAAAACAAGTATTTTTATAAATAAAATTCACACAAATAAATCTATATTGAGAAAACCAATTTCAGTTTTATAAAATTACTTGTTTTTTTAACCTTTAAATTCGTATTTCAAGGTGGATTTTTTAAAGTGAATAAAAATAACAAGTAGTTCGTTCTCCATCACCAAATTTTTATAAGATGAATAAAGAAAACTTAACTTAAATTTTAATACCAAAATGGGATTTTTTCATTAATCGCCTGTGAAGATATAAGTATTCAAAATCTGATAAAATCCTGAAAAGTTTAATATTCAAGGTAAAATTTTATATATTTCTATAATATAAAAATAAAAAGCCAACATATGTGAAAGTACATGGAAAGTACTTATTGTTAGGTAGTAATAAATTTTATAATATTTATAAACTTTCTTGGAAAATATAAATAAAATGTACCAAATTTTGACATTTTTATACATTATTTTGCTGTAGACTTTAATCCCTACAAGATACGAATGAAAAAGTAAACAATAATTTTAACTATCCTTGCCCCAGTACCGGGACAAGGATAGTTAAAAGAATCCAAATACTAAAAATGTCAGAAAATCTGTAAATTTTCGTTTTCTTTATTTTATTGGATTTAGACAACAGTAATTATATTAATTACAAGTTTTAAATTACTTAGGCAATAGTTTTTATGCAATTGCAAACATCAATTTTTAACATATTGATTTCACTGAAAAAATTTTTAAAAAAATTTTGGGGGGTTTAACCCCCATTTTACTAAAAAAATTTTTTTAAATCCTGAAATCTCAGACAATTTTAATACCCGAGATCATATTCAGCGCCCAAAAATACATTAGAAACCACTTCAATATAAAAAAACAAAACAAAAGTTTTATTTTTTAATCCTGTGTGATTGATTCCGTTCACTGAAGCTATTATTAACTTTGCATTACACTGTTGACATTTTGCACGTTTTTCGCTTATAAAATAAAAAAAGGTTATACTTATATCGACGTAGTTGATAGGCTGTGGGCGTTCTGGATAGTAGGAATCTGTTACCGACATTACCGACATTTTTGTCGAATATTATAATTGCGAAATATTGCGCAACTGTAAAAAATGTTTGGTATTTCCTGTCTTGACGTGTTAAATATTATTTGACATTATCGCGATTAGATTTAATAAAATAATATGTTGACAAGTTTATAACTTCCCGGTTTTTTGTTTTATTCGTAGAATTTTTGTTAAAAAAATATCCCTTTCAGGTCTACAGTAGATTACATAACGTAATTTGTTTAATCTACTATTGGTTTTTATAATTTATGATGATTGATATAGGAATTGTTTTTGTTAATAATAATTATTATCTCATCAGTCTTGAATTAAATTTTGAAAACGATTCAAATTCCAAACAGTGTAAAAAGAGAAGAGTTGCATTTTCGAATAAACAGTCTCTTGAAGGAAATTCAAGGAATAAAACACAGCCTTGAAAGTGTACAAATTTCTCGTCGTTTAGTAAGAGATTTTGAAAAATTAAATATATGTAAAAATGAGCTTCGCTAAATTAAACAGTGCTGGTAAAGCAAAAAGCTTTCTTCCAACAAAGAAATTAAATGAATTGGAAAAGAATCAATTGTACAACGTTTTGAATGTGAAAACAGTGAAAACCAGATTTGGACTCAGGGTTGTCGTCGAATTTGAAAAGCAGTTTCAAGCGTTTTTACCGAAGAGAATTGCGGATGTGATTAGTGAAGACGACACTTTATTACCATATTTAAAAGAATTAACGGCACAGCAAAAATTGTCTATTAAATATTTGGGAGGGCCTCATAATTTTATTGAATTTGTCGAACTCTGAAAAAAGTTTAAAATGGATTGTGTGCCAAAAAATCATCTAATTTTCTCAAATTCATTCAACCTGAATTCATCTTTCACAAAACAACTGACAACAGGACCCGAATTTTCAACAACTGGAGAATTAATCAATGTTGTAAAATTTGTGTCAAGTCATCCGCGAAGTAATATTTCTTTTGATTTTGAAGATTGGAAAATTTTAAAACATCATATTAGGATTATAGGAGCATATTTTAATGGTGAAGAAACTCCTCGAGAAATAAAATGCGGTAATTTTCACCTACGATTTGGAATTTTATATGGAGAAAATGCAGTAGCACTAGAGGATAGAAGAGACAGACAGTTTTATTACCCGTTTATTTTTAAAGAAGTATCTTTTAAAATTTTTGAGAATATTATTCCATGTGTTAATCAGCGACTTGAATATTTATTTTCTATGCGTTTAAAAGAAGTGTACAAGTTAATTGTATAATCTATTGTGGAAATTTTATTTTATACACATGTTTTAAATGCAAAAGAAACTGAAGTTTTTATTTAAAAAAATTATAAAGCGTTAATGATAAGACTTGAAAGAAAAAATGACTTTTCATCCAGTTTAGAATTTAAGACTTTATTTGTTGATATAATTACTTTTAATCTGAAACATTTGTCAACAACTATTTGTGAAGTTATTCGTAAAGATGGTAGCATTGGACATAGTGTAATATAAACAACTTGTGTAGAGGCAGGCTGCAAAGAAGTAAGTGAGCTTGATATGTGAGATGATATGTGCGATGACGTCATTACATAATACAGATATATTGTACTTGATTCGTGAAAAACTAATTGATTTGAATTTAAATCTATGGAACGATGATGATTACGATAAATTAATGTTAGCTATAATAGATTATTGTAATCTATCTGAAGCATTTTCTTTGCCGTATTAGAAATCAGATTTGAAAATTTTTTAAAAAATTATTCCTGACGATTATTGTATTTATTCATTAATGTATAGTGATTATAAGTTTTCGAATCATTTTTTAGAATTTTTTCAAGAAATTTTTGATTGGACAACAATATGTTGTTTTGAATTGAGGGATATAGATAAGGATCTTCTATTCAGAATTTCACCTGACAAATTAGAATGGCAATGTTTATGTAATGACTTACAATTGTATGAAGAACTATTACTGTAAACAAACATGTAAGAATGTGAGAAGAGGAAAAATAAATGTGAAGTAATGAAAAATCAGCTTTTTTATTTTTTTAACCTTCCTTTATTTATAAAATTTTATTAAAATACATTATAAATCTGAATCATTTATCCAACTATTATGAGTATTATCAAAGCCTAACCATTTTACAAATAATTTTTTACCTTGTTTTTCAAGTATTTTTTCTACTAAATAAATATTTGAATATTTAACTTTTGAAAGTTCCTGCTCATAAAAGCTACCACTAATTGGATTATCTTGGTAATCTTTAAAAAGGTAAGTTATGGGTTCTGTATTTTTTATATGACTAACAGTAAAAATTTCTGTAGTCCAATTCGGAGTATATCCTTTTTCAAAAACATGCTTAAATTTACTTATACGCACTTTATCTCCTACATTTTTGAATTTTTTCTTTATTACAAAAAAAATTTTCTTTTTGTAAATATTAATTAATAATTGTTTTTCATTTTGTGCAGTTACATTTTTTGGTTTCATTTTTATAGTTTGATGTTTAGTATTATTGTAAGAAGATATTAAATTAGATAATATATCTATCCACTTGTAATTACCGTGCAAACTGAATTGCATCCACATTTTATTTTTTAAAGTACGATTAAACCGTTCACAAATTGATGCTTTCAAATTGCTATAAGTAGAGTACATATGAATATTATAATTTTTCATAAGATTTACAAAATGTGAATTATAAAATTCTTTTCCTTTATCTTCTTGTAAATTTTTCAGTACGCGTTTTTTACTTAAAACAGATTTCATTGCCGCAGTAACATCTTCACCTTTCTTGGACTTTACGGGAACAGCCCAGGAAAATTTGGAGAATACATCGATGATGGTTAACATATATTTGTAGCCTTTATTTTGGCGCTCATATGATTGCATTTCAACGAGATCAGCTTGCCACGTCTAGTCGATACACCGAATGTCGACATTTCTTCGTTTATAATTTTTTCTCGCTGGTTTGTGTAACTCTTTCACCAACTGTAGTTTTTCATTTTCCATTTTTATAAATCTGGCTTTCCTACTGGTGTTTGCAATCTGCTGTCTAATCGAGAAATACTCTCTTTCATAGATAACAACTTTTCTTCAATATGCGTTTTAAGATTTTCAAAATTTCTTGTTGTAGTATCTTCTAATGCTGAAATTCTTACATTATTGTCAGTTCTTAAAGATTCTATTACATCATAGATGGCGTTTTCTTTAGTTTCTATAAATTTGTTTATCGTATTCATATTCACTGCATCACCGTTACTCTCAGGATCCGCCACGTTACATAATTTTTTATTTTCTATATTAAAATCTCCCTTTGGTGTAAGTTTAAAACCAAGTCCTGGAGGACCGCGATTTGGAGTTTCTGCACTCCTAAACTGACGACCGAATATATCGATGCTCATCTTGCAAATGATATAAAATTGAATATGTTAATGATTAATAAATAAATCTAGCCTCCCGTAATTCTTCAATAATTGATAATATCTCATTATTATGGCTAGGATTTCCAGCAGCTTTAGAGGCTAAAAGTAATCTTAAACGATCGACTAATTCATTAGGATCATCCCAATAAATATAATCAATATTTTTGTCCTTTCGATCAATCATATAATGTGCAATTAGACCTTTACCAGAATGTGTGGCTATATAATTTACGTATTTTAAACTCTTTCTGTCACGAATAGCGCCATCCGTTTTGAAATATTTTTTATGAGCATTTGTGGAAATAACAATATCTTTATAATTTTCACGATCTTTCAAGCTGATAAAATTTTCTTCAGGTACCTTTTTAAATAAAAGTTCAAGTAAACCCTTAGTAGCAGAATAACTTGAGTTGTTAATTAAAATATCATTTTCTTCAAAATTTATTATTGAATCACCAATCATTAATTTTCCTTGAGTTAATTTCCTAACACCATATACATTGTCTAACTCCTTTTTTTGTTATCTAATAATTTAAAGTACACATTTATAATATTTTCTTTTAAAAATATTTTTGGAGAACTTAAACCTTTTGACGTGTTATATTCAATATTTTTATTATCAGCTGTTCTAAATGAAATGTCATTATCATTATCTTCATTTTTAATTTGCAAAAAAATCGTTGTCATTGTTTACATCAATGAAATCAGAATTTTCTTCATTCAATTCTTGTTTGTATTCATCTTTTGTTTCTACTTTTGTTGGATGAATATGTTTCACTATTTCAATATCGTCTACTAACTTTTGAATAGGTGTTACTATTGGTTTAAAAGTATCATTTAAAGACTGTTCAATTTGTTCCCTGCCTAATTTTAGTAATCTATGTTTCCGTCGAATCGCTTCACTCCCTTTAGCAATTTCTCCAAAAATTTTTTTTTGTCTTAAATTTTGCGTAAACGTCATGTCAGTATTTACATAATCATCGTAAATGTGCTTAAGATTCATTTCATCTTGCCTAAATAATACTAATAAATTAACATTATCACGAATTAAATGTTTCGGAATTCGCGCGTCAGTTTAGCATAAATAAAAACAGTCAACCGCTTTATGTCTTCCCATAGCAAAAAAGGCCTTAATATTATCTTGTTTCTCACAAGCTACATCATCAAATATAAACATTGAATTAGGTCGCGCATCGTTTCGTGTTATAACATCTGCATGCTCATTAAATGCAAAATATTTAACGCCATCTACGGGTCGCAAGATACTTTCCAAAAATTTATATTTTGGTTGATATAATGATTTTGAGTAGATATATATATGGGACGTTTCATGTCAACCGGACCAGATCTCCATCCGAAATTCTAATCAACGAAAATCAACTTATTACGGCTCAAAATAATCGTCAGCTCATACTGCTTCGAATAAAAAGTGGCGAATTAAAAAATTCAAAATGGCGTCCTTACTGTACCATGTTTTGCAAATTTTTTTAATAACTCAGCAAACAAATGTATTAATTACCTTAAGAAAATAATTGCAACTTGTTGGATAATGGGTCACTCTTATATTTTTGGGGTCGCTGATTACGAATCTGAAGTCATATTTAAAAAAATTGAAAAATTCAAGATGGCGGATCCAATATGGTGGACATTTTTATTAAAATTTAATCAGATTCGCTTGAAACTTGCTACTCGGGGGTTTATGGGATCGCTGATTATGAATATAAAGTCAGATTTTCAAAATTTAAAATGGTGGATCCAATATATCGACCAAAATTTTTTTTAAAATTGTCAGTTTTGCTTGAAACTTGTTACTCGGTGGTTTTTAGGGTCCCTGATTACGAATCTAAAGTCAGTTCTTAAAAATTTTCAAAATTCAAAATGGTGGATCCAATATGTCGACCAAAAATTTTTTTTAAATTATCAGATTTGCTTGAAACTTGTTACTCGGGGAATTTTGGGGTGGGTGACTACGAATTTGAATCTGGATTTTATAAAATAAGATTAGTGGTTTTAAAATGGCTAATAAAATATTTAAAAATTGGATGGATTCACCACCTTTAACTCCATAAACCACCCCTTTCACATTATTCAATTAGTTGTTTTAAATTTTTCTTCCATACAAATTTAGGCTTCATTTAAAAGATCTTAAATATCATAAAAGTAATTTTTCAAAACTACCCTTAATCCCCAAAACTACCCCTTAATATAGAAATTTAAGATTTTTTAAAATTTACTCTACATAAATCTTTTATAATTTTAGCTAATTTGAGGATTTTAAATAGCCTAAAATTAAATTTTGAAAAATCTACCCTTAAATTACTTTTTTAAAATTTTTCCTTTCCTTTATATAAAAATTTCCTCTATATCATTTTTTTACAATTTAAGCACAACTGAAACTTTCAAATATTCTCAAACTTAATTTCAAAAACTGTCCTTAACTCTAAAAACCTTAACCTCAAAAATCAGCCTCATTACATTTAAGTTTATAAATGCAAACAAATTTTACAATTTTACATTTTATAAAATTAGAAGATTAATACAATGAAACGACAATGTAATTTTAATCATTGAACTAACAACATGCCTTCTGTACAAGTAGAAAATTTACGACAGCAAAAATATATTCTTGGTGAAATTGCTAAAGCGAGTGAAGCGATTCGACGGAAACATAGATTACTAAAATTAGGCAGGGAACAAATTGAACAGTCTTTAAATGATATTTTTAAACCAATAGTAACACCTATTCAAAAGTTAGTAGACGATATTGAAATAGTGAAACGTATTCATCCAACAAAATAAAAGTACAAACAAAAGATGAATACAAAAAAGAATTGAAAGAAGAAAATTCTGATTTCATTGATGTAAACAATGATAACGATTTTTATGCAAACTATGGTGTTAAAGAAGCGTCTAGAAAATTTAAAAAAGAAGAATAATAACCGACTTTTGCTGAATGGTAATACTGTGCTTAAAGAACAATTGATGCTAGATGACGCAACTGATGAAAATAATTCGATTAATAGTTCTCCGAATTTCTAGACTTGCGATTCTAATAACGTAAAGAAAATAATAATAATAATACAATTCATTTTGCTTCCTCGTGGAGGAAGCTTTGTAGTCCTTTCGTATATAAAATTTTTCAAAATGGCCTAAACAAATTTTTCTCTATATAAAAACATGTTATATGAGTTTCTGATCAATTGTCCGGATGTATGTATGTGTGTGTATGTATCTGTGGACCCTTTTTTTGTGAACACGATAGCTTTAACAGGTTTTAATGGATTTGAGTAAAATTTGGTAGGCTTATTTATCACATTAATATCTTAAAATTGACCAAAGGATTTTAAAAAATATCCCAAAAAAAAAAATGTTATCGTCTTTTTTCCAAAATTTTTTTTTAATCAAAAAAATTTTTAAATAGCATTTAAGGTGATATATAATAAAATCGTATTCCTTACGTCAAGATAAATTGATTGCTATAAATAAAGTATAGATTTGATTTCAATTTAAAGAATTAATAAAAGTTAAAAAATCAAAAATTCTCATTTTAGCTATAAAATTTTGTGTATTTTTAAATTCAAATGTAGACATGAAATATTGTTATTCCTTGCATTCAATTGATTCGATTGGTGTATATAAAGTATTCATTTGATTTAAATTTAAAGAATTAATAAAAGTTAAAAAATCAAAAATTCATATTTTAGTTGAAAAATTTTATATTATTATATTATTTACGTATGTTTATTTCAATGTTAATGCTTTCTTTACGAAAAAGCAAATTTTTTTGCTGATCGTAAAGAGGAAGCAAAATGTTCATGTAATGAACATCTGAATTTACAACTTGTTTAATAAATAATCAATTTTTGACAGAATAATAAATTGCTGGAAAATTTAAAAATGTGATTGAATCCTTAAAAAAAGATAATGCATCCCTTTCAGAGGAAGTAGAGATGTTAAAAGAGAGCTCATCGAAAAAACGTCAAGAATTGGAAAATAACAAAAATGTAATAAATTTCTTCAAAGATGAAGTACAGAGAAAAGAAGAGAAGCTGTCCAATCTTCGAAAATTAAATGTGGAATGGCAAAAAGCAGGATTCGATAATTACAAGACGTTATTAGGTAATTTCAAGTAATTCAATTTGTATTACTTATTTCAGAAAATAATATACTTTTCTTTTATAGAAGTTTACAATGCGACAGTAGAAAACTCTTCCACTCCCCAAGAGGGCTTTAAGCTCCCTGCAGTCGGATTCATCACAGAAGACAGAAGTCAGGTTAAATATTTTACTTCTGTTATGTGCATGAAAATATCACAATTTAAATATTTTTTGTTAGACGTCTAGGGTGAGATAGTTATGGGTTTTTTAAAATAAGAAAACCAAGGTTTTTTCCTTTGATTTTATACTTTCTTGAAAACACATTTTCATAAAAATTTTTATTGTCATAGTAGTAAAAATTATTATTTTTATTAACTTTTTTAAACAAACTAATGTTTTGGACATTTAGTTTCCTCACTTAGTGTAACAAATTTATCAAATTTTTAAGTTGATCTTAAAATTCTCTGATGAAAGTTGACCAGATTTGTAAAACATGAGTCATAAGAAATTATGTATTGACACCTTATACAATATACAATTTTTAAATTTAAATAAATTTTTTACAGATTCATGTTGGTAGGGGCTTATACTTATCCATTCTGGCATGGAATTTAGCTTTTCATATACCTAAAAATAGCATATTACTTTTGCCAGAAATATTTTGGTTGCTCTTTGTGGATACGATTACTTATCAGACACTACTGTTCCTGGCAAGGGAAGTAAAAGGAATCAACAAACTAAAGTTCCGCAAAAAAGGCTGGATCCGAAAGTTTTGCTTGCTGTTAGAGGTAGAGGAATCACCTTTTTAAAAAATTATTAACAAATATCATCTACTAAATAAGTTTTAATTTAAAAAAAACTTCTTTTTTTCTTTCATTGTGAAAGAAGACACATATTTACAGTCAAACCTGGATAAGTGACACCTGGATAAGTGACACCTGGATAAGTGAAAAACCTCTTTAAGCGACGGAAATCGCCAGGTCCCTTCATTTTCCCATGTAAAAACCTCTATAAATGAGAATTTGTAAGTGACCGATATTTTTTTCGGCCAGACCTCTATAAGTAAAAGATGCGCTTCTCGAACCTCTATAAGTGACAATTCTTTCATTTTATTTTCTTGGATTGACCTCTATAAGTGAAAGACGCATGTTTCGAACCTCTATAAGTGAAAATCGTTTCCGTATTTAAATTTTCAACAGGGCAATAGAAATGAGTAAACAGTAAATAAAATGTCAATAGAGGTATAGAAACAAAGGCGCTTTGCTCAAATAATAATTTGTACACTCGGTACGCAGAAAATTTTAGATTCAAACCGACCGTAATAGGTCCAAGAAATTTCAATTCCAAAGCTTCAGGAAGTTTTAAGTGCTCTGGATACGGTCCATAGATTTTTTGAATTCTCGACGAATATTGATTAATCTATTTTTGATAAAATTTATGAAATTGAAACTTATGTTAATAATAGTGTAATCAAAAAACAAACAAAATTGACAGACTTTTTTCATTCAATTAATTAATTAGTATTTATGTTAATAAACGATTCATTTTCTGATAACACTTTTTTTCAAATAAATAAATGAATGAATTTAGTAAATTTCGCATTGTTAATTTGATTTGTCAAAACCTCTATAAGTGAACGCAGCCATGCTTGAACCTCTATAAGTGCGAGAACCTCTATAAGTGATAGAGACCGCACTTCGACCTCTGTAAGTGAAAACCTGTATTAATGAAAAACCTCTATAAGTGATAAAAAATTGTTGGTCCCTTGGGATGTCACTTATCCAGGTTCGACTGTAATAGGAAAGTGCAATGATATTTTAACTCATATTTTTTTCATTTTTTAAATTCATGTTTCTTTTAGACTTCTACAGTCACTATCTAGTTACGGAAAAAAAGTGGAAGGAATAAGATGCTGATGTCGCAACTGGTAAAGTTCATTCTTATATTAGCAAAAAAATTGCTCAAATTAAAGAAACAAAAGAGAAAACGCTTAAAGAAAAAAAACAAAAGAAACTCTTAGGTACAGTGGAAGAAGAATCTCCTGTTCACGATGCCTCATTAAATGAGAATAGATCCGAAATTGCAGAAGGATTGACTTACGAATCAGTAACAGAAGTGTTTTTTGGAAGAACGAGATGAAGAAACTTATGTAGATATAAATAGTACTGAAATTGAAATTGACCTAGGAAACGGAAAAAAATTTCTCTTTCTGATTTGGATGAAAGTCAACTTCTTGATCTCACAGTTAGTAACAAAGAAGACCTTTACAATTGGACACCACTTTAACTAACATAAAGTTCAAATATTTCTTATTGATTAGTCATTAATATCTTTAGTGCAATTTCACAAAAAATTCACTACTTTTTGGAGTACCGTACCAAATTCACTTGATACTTCGTAAGTATATATTTATTGGTCTAAAGTTTCAGAAAATAAATTTTTTAATTACAACAATAGTTGTAAGTTTGTTAATTAAAAAATATGGGAAATGATAAATTCATTTCAAATAATTTTTCAATTAGGCGAAAAATGTATTTTTATAAACATCAGTATAGAAAGTGAAAATAGATTTTATAGATAATCGTCTCTTGTTTTTTAAAATTTTTAATAAAAAACCAAACTTATCTATTTTTATAAATGGTTAAATGATATATTTATTTAAATAATTTTAAGAAAATTGTATAAATGAGCAATTGTTTATACTTAAAAAGTTGATTTGCAAAAATTTTAGATCGATAAACGTAATTGTTGCCAAGTTTTAAATCAATTGACGAAAGTGCTCCGAATAGAAGTAAATTTCTTATGAAACTGTTCTTCAATGACTATATTTCATCTCTATTTTAACAAAAGATTGATCTTCTTATTTCACTTGTAAATTCATTTTTCTCATCGTTTTATGTTAGCGCAAATTGCTTAATATTTTATTTTAAATTTTAATTGAACTTTCCATTAATAGTATAATCATGTTAAACAGTTAAAAGTTCTTTTACAAATTGGCTGTTATCACATATTGTGATAAATATTTTCTTTCAGTTTAAAAAATATTACAATTAATATTGCACACTGTACAAAATATGAAGTACTGTTCATTGAAAGACTGCATAATACTTAAAAATGTTTATTATTTATTACTATTCTTTGTGTTTTATATTTTAAGTCTTAATATAATACAAATAAGGCGTTGTCCGCAGTGGCGAGACAGCCGGTGTGGCGAGACATTAGGATATTTCAGACAGCTGAACTGACTGTGCTGGCACTTCTGGTCTGAAAGTCAAGTTTTATTGTGCTTTAACTTTTCAATATGATACATACGTTTTTGATGTACGAAATATCGCTATACTGATAATAACAGTTTCAAGATATTTTAGAAGTTTTATTTCCCATCGGTATAAGTGATAATATATAAAAATTTCCGGAATTTTCTGAAGGGTTAAATGTTTTGAGTCTTTAGTATTTAAGTTTCCTTCAAAATTTCCAGAGCACTATGAATTATTGTTCGATGCATAGAATTGTACATCGTCATTACCGAAAAATGCTGTTTCCGCATTGGCGAGACACTTGTTGTCGGCAGTGGCTTTTTAATATCTAATAATATTGTACATGTCCTAATGAATTTGATATAATTTTTGTACGTTTTGTCGACAATATTTTTCATAACTATAGTTTAAATTGAAAAAGATGAACAGGAAGAAAAGCTTATTTGTTTTTAATAACTGTGACATGGATTAGCGGCTCACAATCAGAAAAATATTTGCCTGTATTTTTATGATTGAATGAAACAATATTATGATTTAAAGGCATCAATTATTATACTCTTTCTCTTTGATTCCTTTGTTTTTGTTACGTTTGAACGATAAAGACTCTGATTTTAAGATAGTGTCTCGCCACTACGGACGATTTTTTATGTCGGTAGTCGCGAGACATTATCGTAAATCGGCAATAACTTTTTTTTCCAGTTCTGTAACTGTATAAGTTAAATTTGCAGTATAGAGTCACACCTGTCCATGGATATATATACAGACTTGATGTTCTTGAAAATGTGAGTGCTATAACAAAAAAACAAAACGTGTCTCGCCACTACCGACTCTCCCTTACATTTTAATTTTTGTGTTGAAATTAAAAAAATGATAAATGTCTGTAATTGAAAAGTATTATTTGTATAAATATGGAAGGTCTTCACAATAGAAATTGTCATTGCACGAAACTTTTAAGTATTGACATCTGAGATTGCATAATACTATAAAATGGTTACTTACTAATACCAAAAATCGGACACAAGGATTTCTAAAACTATCCACACAATTTTTTTGGGACCATTTTTTCAAAAAGTCAAAAATACATTTTTTGATAAAAAAGCTTTTTATTATAAAAATTTCACTTTATTTATTTTGAAAACGTATTCTTTGCATTAAAACGAATTTTTTAAGCTATATTAAGTTCATATTTTACCTAAATTTATAGATGAAATCATTATTTTTATTTTTTCAAAAAATTTAATTTTTTTGTTTTTGTTAAAATTTTTTTTTCTTTTTTCTTAATAAAAATTTTCAAAAATTTTGTAAATTTAAATTAAATAAAATATTTTCTGCGAGGAAGCATAATGTTCGGAAATGAACATCACATTTATGTAATATAAATGTCCACCCCTTCTTGTTTTATTCTATTGCAATGACTGTTAGCATTTTAATGCCATCTAATAGCAGCTTCCTCTTTATTCGGAATTTATCTATTTGTGGACAAAAACGACATTAAATTAGATAGAAACGTTTCTATTCTTTTCAATCCACTTCTTCTTACCGGTCAGTTAATAGTGATAAAAAATTTTGTATGGTGAATTCAACAAGGTACCCAGTCGAAAATCCTACGATATGTTAAGCTGAACAAAAAGTTGTTTTGAAGTATTGAGATAACCATTAGAGAATTGTGAGACAGTAGATAACTAGCTATAGAAAACTTTCAGGAAGCCTGTTATGGCCGATTTTTCGCTTCCACGGAAAGCTTGAAAATAACAAATTTTGTACGTTTTAAACAAAGCATTCAAGTAGCTTTGAGAGAGTTATCAAAGAGTTGCAGGATTTTGCATATACAAAAAAAAAGCGTTCAGGTGGCGAAAATTAAATGAAGCGTCATGGATGTTTCAGGAAACAGCGGAAAAATGACAATGATCAAAAATTAAATTTAACCTTTCTTTCCATCTTTATTTATCTCGTAAAAATATTATGTATTAGATTATTATATTTAAATATTGAAGAATTAAAGAAAAATTATTTACGTCAGACTCGGTATTTCCACAGTCTTTTTAAATTTATTCTAAAAGAATAAAGAATATATTATTTATAAAAAATATTCATAAATATCAAGTTTAAAAATAATAATCTTTTTTTTTAAATATTAAATATTTTGTCTTTTTTTAAGAAATTGTATTCATTATTCGATATAAAAGGTTTTCACCGTGTTCGTATTCCTAACCCCAAATTTTGCTCAAGTTATATATAATTTTTTTCGTATATACTTTAAGTGTTTAAAAATAAACGTTTTCTTTGAAAAATAATTTTTATATAATATATAAATAATAATTATTAATTGTATTAAACGGATTTACAAATTACTATAGAATTTTTATGATTTTTCGATTTAGTTTAATTTAATGAAATTATTCTAGTTTTCAGAAAGTGTAAAAAAGGTAATTAAATTACATATTAATTTGTAACTTGTGAAAAGCAAATAGAATTGCTTTCTTACACATTATCGCATTAAACAAGGCATTAGGAAAGCATTCACCAAGCAAACTGGTAGACCTTTTGCTAGAAGCTGTCCACAGATATTCAACAAGCTGTAGAAAAAGCTTCCCGTTAAGAAGTCAGAAAGCAAATATCACAGAATTTTAGGTCTAATGTATAAATAGTTGCCATGAAGCTTTTGAAACCTTCATAACAGTTACCTGAAGGCCATGTGAACCCTTCAGGGAAACTTACGATTTTCGACTGGGTAAGTTATAATATTCAGAAAAAAATCGGAAAAGTGCAAGTTGCACTCTCATTAAAACAGAGGGTTCCGTACCCTTAAACCTAAAATTTAAAGGGGGTTAAAGTGTGAAGACAGGTGGAAAAATTACAATTTTGCTTAATAATTCCTGTAATGTGAGCATGAAAACACATAGTCACATAGATCGAAAATCATCAGTTTTTCCTTGAAAACGCTATAATAATCAACTTTAATCGTTCTTGATATATTTTTTTGTAATCTACACTTAAAAATACGTAAAAATGTATAAATTTGAATCCCTTAAGATAAAATTTTCTTCTTAAATTAATATCTGTTTTTTGAAATCGTGTACCCCCTCCCCCTAGCGGCCACACAAATTTATCTGGAGGGCTGAAATTTACTACACATGTGTATTTTTGCGTGTAGATTACAGGAAAAATATATCGAACTTGATTAGAATTGATTAACATAGCGTTGTCAAGGAAAAACCACGAATTTTTAAGAAAAATCCCTAAAAATAACTATATACCCCACCTAGCAGCCACATCTTATGACATAGAGAGCTCAAATTTGGTACACTTACGTATTTTTACGTGAAACTTACAGGAAAAATATAGCGAACTTGATTGGGATCGATTTACATAGCGTTGTCAAGGAAAAATCAAAAATGTCGAAAGAAAACGGTTTTATCCCCCTAGCGCACACAATATTCAACCCAGAAAGTTCATTTTAGGTGTATAAATGTATTTTTGGGCGCAAATTATAGGGAAAAAGATGTGAACACGATTGGAGTTAATGATTAATTTTTATCAAATTTTTAAAGAAAAATGATAATTTTAGATAAAGTAATGTATTTTGCGACCAAAAACTAAGAAAATTTTATCTAAAGTAATTCAAATTTATATATTTTTACGTATTTTTAAGTGTAGATTAAAAAAAAATATAGCGAGGACGATTAGAGTTGATGGTCCTGGTGCTGTCAAGAAAGAACTGATAATAATAGAAAAAATCATGAATTCTCTCCCAAAAACGAAGAAAATGTTATCTAAAGGGCTTAAAATTTATTCATTTTTACGCATTTTTGTGTGTACTCGAAGCGAACTTATTTGATATAAAGACAAATGTTTCAAAAATATGTGTTGTATGACAAATAATATAAATGATACAAAAAGGAACAAATTTGGAAAAAAAATTTAAGAAAATTGTTCCTCCTTTGGTATAAAAACAAATGTTTAAAAAATATGTGTTGTATGTTAAATAATATAAGTGATATAAAAAGGATCAATTTTCTTAAATTTTACAAAATTGTTTATATTTAATATACAAATATATTTTTACGGGAAAAATACGTGAAAAAAAACGGTCGCGATTAGAGTTGATGATTAACTTTTTATCAAGTTTTTCAAGAAAAAATAACAATTTTAGGAAAAAAATGTATTTTTCCACTAAAAACAAACAAAATTTTATAAAGGAAATCAAATTTTTATATATTTCAACGTATTTTTACGTGAAAATTACAGGAAAAATATAGCGAACTTGATTCGGATCAATTTACATAGCTTTGTCAAGGAAAAATCAAAAATATCGAAAAAATAGTTTAATCTCCCTAGCGCACACAGACTGTTCAGATTTGCTGTATAAATGTATTTTTGTGTACAAATTATAGGGAAAAAAGGTAAGCACGATTGGAGTTGATGATCAATTTTTATCAAATTTTTAAAGAAACATGATAATTTTAAGGAAAAAATGAATTTTTCCAAAAAAACTAAAAAAGTTTATATCAAGTGATTCAAATTTATATATTTGGACGTATTTTTACGTGTATATAACCCAAAAATATAGCGAGGATGATTGGAGTTTAATTTTCAGGTGGTGTCAAGAAAAAACTAATAATTTTAGAAAAAAATTTTATTTATTTATTTATTAATTAATTAAATTTATTATTTTCACGTATTTTTATGTGTAGATTATAGAAATAATTTAATAAACATGATAAGAAGTGGAAAAAGTGGAATTTTTCCTCGAGTTTATTTCTTCAGACGTTACAAATTTAAAATAAAAAAAATCGGACAAGTGCGAGTTACACTCTCACTGAAATCAAGGGTTCCGTACTCGAAGCGAACTAATTTGATATAAAAACAAATGATTAAAAAATATGTGTTGTATGTCAAATAAAATAAGTGATACAAAAAGGAACAATTTTGTAAAATTAAAGAAAACTGTTCCTCTTCGTCCAAGGGTAATTGTTCCGGGTGTCTAATACACCCAGTGGACAAAAAACCATGTTCGTTCTAAAAACGTTTTAAGGACGTTTTAGAAAGTTTCATGTCTGCCAAATAATGTTCTGGAACATTACTTAAACATCCATGTTCTTACAACGTTCCAGAACATTATTTGGTGGACATGAAACGTTCTAAAACGTCCTTAAAACGTTTTTAGAACGAACATGGTTTTTTGCCCACTGGGCATTCTTCGTCAACGGGACCTGTTCTCCAAAAATGGTTTACGTTTATATTATCGGGCATAGGCATAAAATTTAGGTAAAAACGAATACTTTTGAATGCAGAATGGCACTTTTTGAGGTCACTGATTACGAATCTGATGTTAGAATTTCTAAATTCATTATGGCAGACGAATTTTTAAAAAGTTCTTGGATTTGCTTAAAACTTGTTATTCGTGGGTTTTTGGGGTCACTGATTACGAATCTAAAATCAGAATTTAAAAATTCAATATGACGTATCCAATATGGCAGACGAATTTTTAAAAAGTGATTGGATTTGCTTGAAATTTGTTACTCGGAGGTTTTTGAGGTCGCTGATTACGAATCTAAAGTCAGATTTTTAAAAATTCAATATGGCGTATTCAGTATGGCGGACAAGTTTTTAAAAAGATATTGGATTACAGTAAATATTCGGTAAGGTAAAACGATTCGAAGTTTCGGTTTGCGTTGAATCAGGTACTGGATGTACAGGAATATGGATGGGAATAAACTTCCACTCATTCTCGATGTCAACGTCTCGATTGAGTTCCTTGGGTGATTCAGGAGGTTCGATTTCATCTGACACCATCGGTTTCTTGTGTTTTTTCGTTTCGTTGAGCATGGGGGATCATATTCCCTAGCAAAACAGATAATTTGCTCAGCTGTTTGTCGGTCATATTGTTCGTAAACACTTTCCCAATCATTATCGGATCGTGATTGGAAACGAAAGTATACTGGTACAGAAGATTGCAAATTTTCGGAACTAACACTATTAATCCGCGAATTTTGTGTTACTTCAACAGTTCCTTCAATGTTAGAGACTGGTGAATCCATGTTTTCGAGATTGACGGCTGCTGTTACCGTTTCAGATGCATCAATCGAACTGCTGCAAATAAATACTCCACCTCGCGATTCGTCCGGGGGGACTTTGGATCGATTGTAGCCATTATAACGAAACGTGGCCGGTTAAAACAGTAAACGTATAGCCTTCGAGATAGTACCTAAGTTTAGAGATACACCAAACGACTGCTAGGCACTGTTTTTCTGTAACCGGATAATTTCTTTCGGCATTATTTAACATTCGACTACCGTACGCGATTAATACTTCTTCTCCGTCGATTTCTTGAGTTAAGACAACGCCTAGTCCATCTTTATTTGCGTCGGTCTGCAGACAAAAAGGCACAGAAAAATCAGGGACAGCAAGAACGGAAGCCGTCGCCAATCTCTCCTTCAATGTCTTAAACGCAACGTCTTGTACGTTTTCCCATTTCCACTTATTTTTCTTTTGCAAAAGATTCGTAAGTGGTTTCGCGAGCGTGGAACAGTCGGGAATAAATCGGCAATACCAGGAAACGATACTAATGAAACGACGTAATTCAGTGGTATTTTCTAGCGTTTTAACCATTTAAGGACGGGAAGGACACTTTTTTAGAGCAATTTTCAATGACATATTTCTCTGCGACTAAGAGTTTTAAAAATTTGAGAGGAAGTGTGTCTTATGTATTCGATATCGCTATTTCAGAATCCATATTCAAAATTTTGAAAAAATCAACATTCAAAAAGTTACGGCCATGTTTTTGAAAAAAAACACGCTTTTTTGAAAATTTTTTATTGTAAATTATTATTTTTCGAAGCTGTTCGCTTTAGGACATGCATAAAATCCTAAAATATCGTATCCTAAATGTTCAGACATGAAAATGGTGCAAAAGGTTTTTTTTTTAATTCAAGATGGCGTAACAAAAATGGTGTCCAAATTTAAAATTTTTTACAAAATCATAACCTAGTGGACGAAATTTTAAAAAATGCTCAAATGTGCTTGAAATTTGTTACTCGGGAGGTTTTTGGGGTCGCTGATTACGAATCCGATGTTAGTTTTCAAAATTCAAAATGACGGATCAAATATGTCGGACGACATATTAAAAAATTGATCCAATTTGCCTGAAATTCGTTACTCGGGGGTTTTTGGGGTCGCTGATTACAAATCTGAAGTCCGTTTTTGAAAATACAAAATGGCGGATCCAATATGGCGAACGACTTTTTAAAAAAGGCTTAAATTTGCTTGAAATTATTTACTCGGGGGTTTTTGGGGTCGCTGATTACGAATCCGATGTTAGTTTTTCAAAATTCAAAATGGCGGATCCAATACGGCGGACGACTTTTGGAAAATCTTATGCAATTCGCTTGAAACTGGTTACTCGGGGGTTTTTGGGGTCGCTGATTACGAATCCGATGTTAGTTTTCAAAATTTAAAATGGCGGATCAAATATGTCGGACGACTTTTTAAAAAATTGATCCAATTTGCCTGAAATTCGTTACTCGTGGGTTTTTGGGGTCGCTGATTACGAATCTGAAGTCCGTTTTTGAAAATACAAAATGGCGGATCCAATATGGCGAACAAATTTTTAAAAAAGACTTTAATTTGCATGAAATTATTTACTCGGGGGTTTTTGGGGTCGACCATTACGAATCCGATGTTAGTTTTTCAAAATTCAAAATGGCATATCCAATATGCCGGACGACTTTTGGAAAATCTAATGCAATTCGCTTGAAAATGGTTACTCGGGGGTTTTTGGGGTCGCTATTTACGAATCCGGTGTTAGTTTTCAAAAATTCAAAATGGCGGATCCAATACGGCGGACAAATTTTTGAAATTGTTAAATTCGCCTGAAATTTGTTACTCGGAGGTTTTCGGGGTCGCTGATTACGAATCTGAAGGCAGATTTTGAAAATTTTCTTAATTCAAAATGGCGGATTGAACATGGCGGATAAAATTAAAAAAATTAACCCAATTCGTTTTAATTCGCTTCTCGAGGGTTTTTGGGGTTACTAATTACGAATCTGAAGTCAGATTTTTAAAATTTCTAAAAATTCAAAGATGGATCCAATATGGTGGACGAATTTTTTAAAATCGTTCTGATACGTCTGAAATTTATTACGGTCTTCCACACAACCACCATCATCATAAATTATTCATCAAAAAGACTCCAAAAACCCCTGAGTAACAAGTTTCAATCGAATTGCATTAGATTTTCAGAACGTCGTCCGCCATATTGAATCCACCATTTTGAATTTTTGAAAACTAATATCGGATTCGTCATCAGCGACCCTAAAAACCCCCGAGTAACGAGTTTCAAGCGAATTGCATTAGATTTTCTAAAAGTCGTCCGCCATATTGGATCCGCCATTTTGAATTTTGAAAAACTAACATCGGATTCGTAATCAGCGACCCCAAAAACCCCCGAGTAAATAATTTCAAGCAAATTAAAGTCTTTTTTAAAAATTCGTTCGCCATATTGGATCCGCCATTTTGTATTTTCAAAAACGGACTTCAGATTCGTAATCAGCGACCCCAAAAACCCCTGAGTAACGAATTTCAGGCAAATTGGATCAATTTTTTAAAAAGTCGTCCGACATATTTGATCCGCCATTTTAAATTTTGAAAACTAACATCGGATTCGTAATCAGCGACCCCAAAAACCCCCGAGTAACCAGTTTCAAGCGAATTGCATAAGATTTTCCAAAAGTCGTCCGACATATTTGATCCGCCATTTTGAATTTTGAAAACTAACATCAAATTCGTAATCAGCGATCCCAAAAACCTCCCGAGCAACAAATTTCAAGCACATTTGAGCATATTTTAAAATTTCGTCCACTAGGTTATGATTTTGTAAAAAAATTTTAATTTGGACGCCATTTTTGGTACGCCATCTTGAATTAAAAAAAAACCTTTTGCACCATTTTTATGTCTGAACATTTAGGACACGATATTTTAGGGTTTTATGCATCTCCAAAAGCGAATAGCTTCGAAAAATAATAATTAACAATAAAAAATTTTCAAAAAACCGTGTTTTTTTCAAAAACATGGCCGTAACTTTTTGAATTTTTTCAAAATTTTGAATATGGATTCTGAAAGAGCGATATCGAATACATAAGACACACTTCCTCTCAAATTTTTAAAACTCTCAGTCGCAGAGAAATATGTCATTGAAAATTGCTCTAAAAAAGTGTCCTTCCTGTCCTTAAAGGGTTAAATTCAACGATTGCTTTAATTTTATCTGGGTCAGTATGGATACCTTTTCCATCGACGATATGACCAAGATACGTTATGCGCGTTTTGAAGAATTCCGATTTTTCCGTATTGATTTTCAAATTCGCTTCGCGTAAGCGTTTCACAACTCTCCGGACGTTTTTCAAATTTTCGTTGACCGTGTTGCCTAAAACAATTACGTAATATAAGTAAACAAAAGCATATGCCGGGTTCGGAACAAGAACTTTTTCGACGATTCGTTGGAAGCTTGCAGAGGCGGAATGTAATCCGAAGGGCATAACTTTGTATTGTTACAACCCACGACCGAAAATGACGAAAGCTGTGATCGTACGACTTTCTTCAACTAAGTTATGTTCCAATATCCGTTACGAAGCTCGATTTTCGAAAAATATCGCGAATCTCTGAGTTTTGTGAATGAGGGAAATACCGGACGAGGTACAATCTCTTCATTCCTTGTCGCTCATGGTACTACCATTGGAACTCCTACCGCAGTGCTACCGCTTCGTGCAGTGATGAGTCTGACGCTCTTCGCCTGGGCTCTGACATCGGTCACCGGTGGGGGTAACGTTGCGCCTGATTGGTCGGTAGGATTCGGGAGCCGTAGACGCACGAACTTTATACTTGCCTGCGCTACACAAGTTACTAGTATGACTTAAACAAATTATGTTAAATAAACATTATATCAAATGAATATTATTTAAAATAATAATTATAATAAATAAACATTATGTCATGAATAATTGTGTCAAACAAACATTATGTAAAATGAAAATCATAGCAAATAAATATTATGTTTGTAATGTTAGTTAATTGTTAAAGCCGGGAAGACCGCTCGCCGGATGGAGCCAAGGTCAAAAAATAATTGTGAAAGAGAAAGATTTCGTGAAGCGCCATCTACAAGACTGTAGTTATTACATAATTTTATTTGGAGGACCTTATCCTTGAAGCCAGAGAGGAGAGGGGTAAATTCAATAAAACACCTTAGATGCATTCAATACATATATTTAAGAATAAGAAAGAAAAGACCGTTACAAAAAGAAAGTAATTTATAAGTTTGTTTTACATGGCTCACATTATTTCGTCGCCGACAGATTTCGAAAAGGTAGAGAACGCTGCCATGTAAATTAAAAGAAAAATAGAAAATTAAATAAATTTTCGGAAGCCGCAGCTGGCTTAATCATACTTCTCCATGAAGACCCTAGGTGCGCTGAGTGTCAATCATCTAGAATTTTACAAAGGAAACGGCGGATGTTAATTCGTACCCAGGTCTATTTTGGAAATACGCTCTGGAAGCCCCACAACAAAATAATGGGAATCTTCGTAGTCCAGGTATGGCGACTAGCCAGGCAGTCCTCGAGGCACTCCAGCCATACCTGAAATTTCGGGTAGGAATGTCAACTTAGGGGACGAACGTCATCCCCAGGAAGTACCCTGAGGGATAACTCGATCCCCTATCTTCTTCGTTGGACGAAAGAGACGTATCTCTATTCGTGCAACGAAGGGGTGAAAACCGAGAACGGAATGTATGGGAGGAAGATTCGTCATCGGACATGGAAGCACCCATTGTCCAGACGAATGGTTTCCTTATCTTCCTAAAATAGAGAGAGAAGCGCCTCTACTCTAAAGTAGGAATACCCAGCATCCTCCTTTTGGTTTATAGCGGGCCGAAGGTTTGTTCACACACACAGAGAAGCTCCTCTAGTGTGTGATTCCAAACCTTTCCTCCAGAGATAGTAAGAGACGCACCTCTATACTAGCTCTGGAAGCACGGGAGGGAATATTTCTCCTGTTGTTCATTGATTGTCATAATCGTTCACTCACACAGAGAAGTTCCTCTAGTGTGAGATCACGATCCTCGCGTTCAGAGTTGACAAGAGGAGCGCCTCTATGCCAAAGCTGGACGTGCGAGAGAGAAGAGACTCATTACGCATTGCCCCTCGCGTAGTCACCTCCGCTAGTGCGAGTCGATGGCGGAAGCACCCGCATATCGACGCTCACCCCCAGCTGTGACTAGGCAAGTTGGCCCGAGAAGCACCTCGAAGCCAGGCAAGAAGCGAACTGCCTCAAATCGCCCGTGTTCTTCTCGTATCTACTCTTCCCGGCTTTCGGTAAGAGGTAGTACGAGAGAGGGGAGGGCGGCGCGAGATAAGCGACGCAACAGTCATAACAAATAAATATTGTCATAAATAATTGTGGAAAATAAATATTATGTTATTGAATATTATAACAAATTAATATTATAAATAAAAGACTATGATTTTTGTTTGTCTTAATGGCATTTTAATAAATATTATAAAATATTATAATAATAAACATTTATATATTATAAATTTAATAAATAAATATTATATTTAAAAAATGTTAAAACAGATTAATATTATGTAAACAATAATTTATACAAAATGAATAGTCAATTGATACTTATTGTAAAGCACAATTATGACCAATTAAAATTATATAAATACTAGTTCTGTCAAATTTATTTATGTTATAAATAAACATTATGTCATTTGAGTTTTGGGGAAAATACTGGCAAGCCTTAATTGACAATTTAGTTATTAATTATATTAGGCAAATTCGAGTACTATCATTATGCTACTCGGCACCATCAAAGATGTTACAAAAAATATGGTTATGTTACCCACTACAATCAGGATGTTACTCCGTACAATCTGGATTGTAACTAATAGAATCTAGATAGATAGAAAGATAGTCCGTATATGTAAAATCAAATATGGTACCCTTGTAACTTTTTTATTTTTGTACCGATTTAAAAGTTTTTTTATTTTGATGCTAAAAAGCAGGGGTTTTTAACCCACATAGAGTTTTTTCTTAAAAATAATATTTCGAAGAGAAAAGTTAAAAGAAAGTTTAGAAATTGTCAGTTTTTCTTAATTTTTTATTTTTAATTCTTTTATGAAAAGTGCTTCTGAAGTTTTGACAATTTTTCGTATCTTGGTCTTTTTAAGAATAAGTTTTTCTGTAAATATTAATTTTATTTTCCATATAAGAAAAACAGAGATAGCCTCATAAATAAAATTGCAACATCTATAAATATTTATTTTTTGCACTTCCATTTGGTCTTCTTTCCCGTAAACCTTGGGCAAGTAAGTGATGATCAAGGTGACAGATTTCATCAAGAAATATATAAACAATAAAAAACGCTTTTAAAAGGAAAGCACAGTGAATACCCTACTGAAAATCCCTGTACAAGATCTTGTACAATTTCCTGTACAGGATCAGCAACTGAACTTGTACAAGTTCTGACCAGTTCCTGTACAGGAAAATGCATACGAATTTGGAACAAGTTCATGTGTGAGATCTTGTACAAGATCTGGTGCAAGATCTTGTACAAGAAAGATGCTTGTACAAGAAAATGTTCATGTACAATTTCATGTATAAGTACTTGTACATGAACACATCCATGTTCTTGCACAAGTTAATTCATGTTTTTCTTTACTAAAA
Source organism: Leptopilina boulardi (assembly GCF_019393585.1). NCBI lineage: Eukaryota > Metazoa > Arthropoda > Insecta > Hymenoptera > Figitidae > Leptopilina > Leptopilina boulardi. The sequence continues at coordinate 73,304 of NW_026137777.1, forward strand.
ATTAAAAACTTCAAAGGCTGCGCAATAGTTTACTTTAACCTTTACAGCTGCGCAATAGTTTTTAGCATGCATGAGTTACGAATCTTAGTGGTTAAAAATTATCAAAATCTCAAATTTTATTAAAAAAAAAATTTTACAACTATTTCATGTGCAAGAACATGAACGTGTTCATGTACAAGTACTTATACATGAAATTTTACAAGATCATGTACATTTTCTTGTACAAGTATCTTTCTTGTACAAGATCTTGCACCAGATCTTGTACAAGATCTCACACATGAACTTGTTCCAAATTCGTATGCATTTTCCTGTACAGGAACTGGTCAGAACTTGTACAAGTTCAGTTGCTGATCCTGTACAGGAAATTGTACAAGATCTTGTACAGGGATTTTCAGTAGGGTATGATCTCCGAATATTGCTGCACGCTTAAATGTCACGAGGACGATTCAAAGATGAAAATAAAAAGGCTGAATAAACAATTCTAATTTCAAAATGGTTTGAACTTTCGTATATTTTTTTAATTTAGTAATTAATTTTAAGAATGTAAGTTGAATTTTACTTAGCAATGAAAACATTCTTGACAAAAAGTATATTTGTAAAACATGTTACAATTTCATTTTTGAGGCTAACTACGTTTTTCTTATATGGAAAAACATAATTAATGCGGTAAACATCAGTTAAAGTTGTAAAATTGAGAAAAAACTGACAATTTCCACACTTTCTTAGAACTTTTCTCTTGCAAATATTACTTTTAACAATAAAACTCTATGTGGGTTGAAAATCCCTACTTTTTAGCTTCAAAATGAAAAAAAATTATAAATCGGTGCAAAAATAAAAAAGTTACAATGGTTTTAGTCATAAATATACGTGAAAACGGTTTTTTGGCTCTAAAATTAAAATTTGGGGTGTTAGGGAAATCTTTAATATACCATTTTTCTTAGTTTTTTGTTACCTCCAACCTCTAGTAGGTCCGATAAAAAGAGATTTCGGCTCTCGCACAGTGTTATTTATTATATTATAATTATATTATTATTTTATATTTTAAATTATATAACTTATACGAATATTAAACAAAATTATATGGTTTACTCAAAAAGGTAAGTTTTATAACTAGCACATTCGAGATCACACTAATCGTGTGACTTATCGACTACCGTCTGAAACAACATGGCTGTTGAACAAGCCGAAGATTATTACCTGAGGCAAATAGCTTAGACTTTTCGTACTCTCTGCATAACGATTCACTGCTCGGAGTTCATCTAATGTTAAAGTAGCATGGTCTGATGCATGACTGTCATTGCTTAAGGACTTGCTGGATACCTAAAAAAAAATATATTTAAATTATATTTTAATGGTCAAAAAGCAATTCTCATTTCAAAAAATGTGTTTTATTCTTCACAATATCAAAAGATTCTTGCATAAGAAAATATGCTACCGTTTGCTAGGTACGTCTTAAATAAGACAGAAATATCATTTTATCCTGTATTATCTCATTTTATACATACATATGGGGATCCCAGGTGAACTGATCAAGGTTCAAAACATTTTTTCTCCGATCACGCTTAACCCCTTCGTTGCCACAGACACGTTAAATTTTTCCGTGCTCTACGTGGCATTGACGCGTTTACGCGTCAACCATTCATTTCATATACCCTTTCGTGCCCCAGCGAGTCGTCCGTACGGATTTGCTTCAAACCTCCCATTCGGAGGTTTTTAGGGTCGCTGTTTACGAATCCGATCTTAGTTTTTCAAAATACAAAATGGCGGATCCAATATTTCGGACAAAATTTTCAAAAATTACTTGAATTTGTTTAATAATTTGTACTCAGGGGGTTTTTGGAGTCGCTGATTACGAATTCGATGATATTTTTTCAAAATTCAAAATGGCGAATCTAATATGGCGGACTTTTTTCAAAAATCGTTTGGATTTGCTTAATAATTAGTACTCATGGGTTTCAGCGGTTGCTGATTACGAATTCGATGTTAGTTTTTCAAAGTTCAAATTAGTGAATACAAAATGGCGGATTAATTATGACAAAAATATTGGTTTCTTTAAAAAAATATTGGATATTCGCGAAAATGGGTATCTTAGGGATTTTGGTGTGGCTTATCAGCCATTTTTAATTTTTCAAAATTTTAAGAATCTGACTTTAGATTTGTAATCAGCGACAGAAACCCATTTTTAAGAAAATACAATGATTTAAAAAAAATTCTGCTATTTTGAATTTTGAAAAACTAACATCGAATTCGTAATCGGCGACCCCGAAACCCCCCGAGTAGTGAGTTTCAAGCGAATCTGAACGATTTTTGAAAAAAGTCCGCCATATTGTATCCGACACTTTGAATTTTAAAAAACTAACATCCAATTCGTAATCAGCGACTCCAAAAACCCCTGGATACCAATTTTCAGGAAAAGAAATTTTCTGTACATTTTGGGCACTTTTTTCGAATTCCTTCAGCCAACGAAAAGGTTAAACTCGGGGCATTTGTAGTATTCATAGATGTTAATGTTTGGTAAAAATATTTTTTCATTTAGTCCAATATATTTCGAGGGGGGGAAGTGAAAGTTTTGGATTTTACGGTACACCGCATGTTTCAATAATTTTTTTTCTTAAATATCAAAATAAATTTTTTTATCAATATCAGTTTCGAAAGCTTTTTTAAAGTTCTTGCGATTGGTAAAATGCATTTTTTAAGAAAATTTTTTGACCAAAAAAAATAAAGCTCAAAAATAAGTTTGACTTTTTCGGGTTAAAAGATACTATTTTTTTAAATCGAAAGCTGAGGATTTTTCCAAAAGAAGTATACAGTTGAAAAAAGGGGCAAGAATGTTTAAGGAGGGAAACTCTTGTAAATGCACGTTTTTTCAAGATTTTTTAAAAAAGTAGTAAAGATTATTGAATTAAAATAAAGCGGACCTTAAAGTGTACAATTTGTATAATAATTTTTTAAATTAAAAATATTGTAAAATGGCAGCTTTGCATGATGAAGAGAAATTAAAAAAAAAATTTTAGGAAATTTGGGACAATTTTGAAAAAAAATAAATTTTTTTGTAAACAATCTACACACAAAAAATCTAGTCTCACTTTTGTTGGGACTTAAAATGAGTCAATGCTAAACTACATAGAAAGTGGCGCCACCAACCTGTCCCATTTTTGTTTAATGTAATGTAGTAGATAAGTAATGTAGGTGTTACAAAGCGAAAAATTTATTAATTAGAATTTATCAACTTGAAGGTTATGGGGAAGCACTGAGCTGCCAAATTTCAAAGAATTAAAACGTGTTACTTTAAAAGACTCTAGAATTTTATTTATTATTTTGCGGGATCGTTTATCTTATTTTAAAAACGTTTCTGCTAAGCCACTATTATCACTATTATCATTTTAAATTTTGATGTTCAGAGTGCAAAATGGGTATAACACACAATAAAACAAAAATTACCCCTTATTAGATTTATTCAATTGAAGAAGCTCAATAAAGTATCAAGATTACAATTAAGTTGAAAAATACCGAAAACAAAACTTGTCGTTTACTTAAAACTACATTAATGAAATCGATATAAAGAAAAGAAAATAATTAAATGGAACGATAAGTAAAAGTTTTTAGTCCTTACCAATACGGCTTACAACTACCGTCAGAAGTCGTTGATGCTCAAAGCTCACAGTTTGTCTTCTGGCGGGCAAAAGAAAATTTTAGTATCGCGAAAGCGCGAGAATTTTGTGACTCCGCACGACGTTGAGACGGCGTGAGCAAAAAACTATGCAACCAGCCGGTTATAATTCGGGTTACGACTCGCGGACGGGCTTAGTCGCGGCGTTTCTAAATCCTTTCAGAAATTAGCACTTGCCAGACCAGAGCCATGGAAAGGTATTAATTTCAAGATTAAGAAAGTTTTACTGCGATGGTTGAAATCTTGCGACAAGCCTCTAGCCCTTGTCTTTGTCTTAGGTGGGATAAATTTTAGAATTTAGGGGTAATTAGAATTAGGAGTAGGGAAACTGACTACAGCTTATTGGTCATTTTATTTTTGCTGACGTTTTGGATCTCACGCTGGTCTCCGTGGGAACGGAAATTGCATGAAAATCTGATACTTTTCTGAAATAATCGAAATTATAACTATAATAATTTTTTAACAATAATTATAATTACAATTCGAAAAATATTCCCTTCTCTTATTTCTGTATCCTAAGTTAATATAAATCACAGACAATAATTTATTATTGCTTTTTAACAATTATTTCTGTCAGTTATATAACTCCAGCATTTCATTGCGAACTGGAAGTTGCAATGAAATGTTTAACTATGGCATTTTATTCCATTGGTATAAAATATGGATGAAAGATTTGGAAAAGTACATTGAATATTTGGCGTAAGTGACATTCTTATGCACACATACATTTGCTTTGATGCTGTGATCCGTCAGCCTATAGGCAGCCAGGGGAAGAAGAAGAGGTTTTAATAGGAGAGACAGCGAGTAGAGGCAAGCTACACTGGACACAGCGCCTGTATAGAACGCTTGAATGTAAGCACATGTAGTATGCACGATCGTAAGATGGTAAGGGTACATGTAGCCAAGAAAGTCCATGGTGATGTGTGTTGTCGTAACTGGACCAACACATGCGAATCCACAATGGAGGTTTTTACTGCAATACATCTATACGTATTTCTTTCTTTTTTTAATTCTCAAGAAATGCTTTTCTTTCTCCTCTTTTTTTACAACGAAGATACAATAATGAATATTATTGTTATTTATTTAAAATATTCACTGTAAACTTGATGGTATCATTTTGGAATGCAATGTTTTGATTCGATATAAGGTATCAAATTGATCCAAATATTTGGATCATTTTCAAGAAATGATCCAGAATATGGGATCATTTTTTGATACCTGAATTGGTATCAAAGTATAACAGTCATGGCTGGCATGCTCTTATTGACAAATTTATTAATTAATTTATTCACTGCACTGAATATTCAGATATTAAAAATACTTTTATTATGAATTTTAACAAAGAGAGAAGCGAAAACTTATAAATTGCGAGCAATTAAATAAGAAAATATTTATTTCGAAATAAAATGAAATTCACTAACCTTTATTTTATGTTTATCACATAAGATTTAAGTTAATAAGTTCACAATCTCAACACTTGAAAATTTTTAATTATTTTTATGGTTCAAATAATTATCAATATTTTATTTATTATAAATGAACAAAATTTAAGCAATGCACGCTTGATAAATATTTCTAATGCGTTGTCAATTAATGCAATTAATAATTTCCTATTACACAATATCATAATCGACATATATGACATTTGTAGACAAACAGGGTTGGGAAACAAGAGCCCAAAATATGTTCGTCCAAAGCAGAGTTGGGTAGTATTGAAATTATGTCCAACAATAATTTTCAGAAAGTGTATGCATTTTCCAAATTCTCGCTATAAGCACTCAGTTATCACGAAAAGGTTCTCAACCTGTTTATAAAAGTATAGTTTAGTTTCATTGATTGAAACATTTAATTTAAATTAACATTAAACATTTAATTTTAACATTAAACATTAAATTTCATTAGTTAAAACATTGCAATTAAGAGGTGAACGTGAAACAGACTATAGTTTTTCATGTTTTTGATCAAGACAACGTTCGACACTCTTATCAGAATTTCTAATTAATAGAATTTTCATTTGTCTGAAAAAAGATCGCAACATTTAAATTTTTTTCATTATTTTTACAATTCAAATTATTTTTAACAAAACTATTAAAAAATAATTATTCAGTTTTTCCCTATTTCAAAATTACATGTCCGTTAACTTTAAACGTGAAACAGAATCCTACCCAACTCTGCTTTGGAAGAACATATTTTAGGCTCTTGTTTCCCAACCCTGTTTGTTTACAAATGTCATATATGTCGATTATGATATTGTGTAATAGGAAATTATTAATTGCATTAATTGACAACGCATTAGAAATATTTATCAAGCGTGCATTGCTTAAATTTTGTTCATTTATAATAAATAAATTATTGATAATTATTTGAACCATAAAAATAATTAAAAAAATTTCAAGTGTTGAGATTGTGAACTTAACTTAAATCTTATGTGATATACATAAATAAAGGTTAGTGTATTTCATTTTATTTCGAAATAAATTTTTTCTTATTTAATAGCTCGCAATTTATAAGTTTTCGCTTCTCTCTTTCTTAAAATTCATAATAAAAGTATTTTTAATATCTGAATATTCAGTGCAGTGAATAAATTAATTAATAAACTTGTCAATAAGAGCATGCCAGCCATGACAGTTATACTTTGATACCAATTCAGGTATCAAAAAATGATCCCATATTCTGGATCATTTCTTGAAAATGATCCAAATATTTGGATCAATTTGATACCTTATATCGAATCAAAACGTTGCATGAGTTGATCTTAATTCTTGTATCAACTTGATACACACAAGAAAACTGTGTTATTATTATTTATAACTAACGCGGATGCATTAATTGCGCCGAATATGCGTGATACAATATTAGAGTAGTCCTATAAACGCAACGCGCGCTATTTTACACTCATATGTGTTGGAATTTTTTTTTAGAAAATCACAAATTAGGACTAGCTGTTGATTATTCTCAGCGTAGAAAAGAAATGATTTTATCATAACGGCCAACTTCGTTTCCTTTGCGGGCCAAAATCTTTTTTTTAAATTGGAAATTAATATTTAACATTCTTAGCGCTATGCCAGGGTTCATTGTTATTATAGCACGGGCAAACCAGCACTAACAATAAGCCGTTATTTATTGAAATTATTTAAATTACCCGTGTACACAGGGAAAAAAAGTCTTACTCCGAACATAGTCTAATTTTTTATTTTGATTAGAAAGTAGCCGCTAACTAATATTGTATACAGTTTTGATTATTTTTTGTAAGTGTAATTTGTTTTTAAATTTATAGTTGATGATTTCTAAAGTTTGGGTTGTAAATCAGTACACATCACTTCACCAAATAAATGATATATTTTGAATTAAATTGAAGAAAATTAACAATAATCTCAATGCGGAATTAAACTAAATGTAATTTTTAATGTAATCAAAGCTAATTAATTTTAGAATTATTGGATAAATCGCGAATAATAAAATTGCTTTTGCGAGCACATGTTTTCAAGAGCGAGGCCCGGAAGTTAGTGGTTTTAATTTATTGATTTGCGCAACTCGAGTTACTTGGCGAAAAACAAGTTCATCACTATATCTCGGGTTGTCAACCGATAGGCTTTCATTAAATAGGCAAATTACTTTAATTTCGAACAAATATTAATCACAAATAATGGTCTAAAAATGAGCCGTTGAGGTCTTAATGAAAAACGAGATATTAATATGAAAAATATTTAATTCTATTAGATTCAAAACAAGCCTTTGTGGTCTTGGACTCAATACAAAATTTTATTTGCTAGAAATGAGATGTTAAAAGTCTTCAATTAAGCCCATGAGGTCTCTATACTATTGAGTTGTAACTAGACGTACAACGAAATTGCGCGAGTGCAAAGTATCATGGACGCCTTTCCAAAAATGTGACGCGTCTATAGTTAATCAGAACTAAAAGAATTAATTCAAAAGACTCACATCTTCATTCCTGTATAAAAAATTTAAAAACTATATTTATAAAACATTTTCATATCATGAATTGTTTGTTTTATATATATATATATATATATATATATATATATGATTTATATCAATAAGATGTTGTTTGATGTTTTGAAACTTGTGTAAAATTTCAATAATATGCTGTTGACAGGTTTCATAAAAGTTTAGGTTATGTTAGCTAATTTTTATACCGCGCAGTGGCCATAGACATATAGAAATGGACCGCTCACCACTCTGGAGAGACGGGATATGGATGAGTGAGAGAGAGAAAATATCAACTTATCCTATACTCTCTCTTTCTATCAAAATTTGATTGGTTAAAGCATTTTGTGACGTCAGTGCTCCAGGGCTGCGCTTTGTAGCAATAGTACCTTGTACATGTATTTATGGTATCTTCCAAAGATACACGTGTGAAAAATGTTGATTTAATTTTTGATTGTAAATAAGTGATTTTTAGAAATAATGGTGGTAAAGTGTTGTTATTGTCATTGGTCCTATAACAAGGACAATGGATCTGTAATTTTCCATAGGTAAGTTAAAAATTTTATGTTAAAAATTGATTGAAAACTACAAATGGTTTACATAACCTCAAAGTCAAAAATTAAATTCACGTAGTTATTACACAATCAGTGTATTACTTTTCACCGAAAAAATTCCATATTTCTTTTTCTACATTTACAAAATTCAACCATGGGTCCACTGATTCCTTCGAACGTCCCTGCTTTGGAAAGAGAGAGTGTGGGATAAGTCGTGTCTTTCTCTCTCTTACTTTTTTCCTTCCCGTCTCTCCACAGTGGTGAGCGGTCCATTTCTATATGTCTATGGCAGTGGCTTAATTTAAGCCTAGGTTCAGGCTTGTGGCTACTTTCTATTTCGAAAGGCAGCTGATTGTTAGCCCCTACAGTAGGCTTAATGTAAGACTTATTCTATGAGGGAGTTAGAAACTATATCAGTCTAGTTTGTGTCCCATATTGAAACTAGCTTCTTTTCGGGTTTGAAACAAAACTTATTTTATCTTGTGTATCTTGGAGGGAGTTTACGAATTCCTTAAAAAATGTCATGGAATTTCGATTCAAGTTTTGAAAAGGGGGTATAGTATACGTAGATCCTAAGATCGGTGTCGAAATTCAAAAAAAGCATAAAAAATCGCGAGGGATGTCGCGTTCGCAAGGTAACGCTGGGGTGGCGATGCGCACGCGAGAGACAGTTCGCGGCCTGCGTCAAGCGAGAGCCAGCGAGTAGTAATGTCGACCTGTAGCTCGGATGACTGAGAGTCGACCCGTACTACTGTAGAGCCAGATTTTTTCGTGCTAGCTGCGTAGTAGAGAAGACACTTGTGTACATGGAGCCTTTTAAGTACAAAGTTAACTTCTGTCACGTCACCGTAAGAATTTTGTTATAAATAAATAATAATAATTATAAATAATTAATTTGTATAAATAAAATAAAAAAATATTTATGTAAAATTAATTTTTTAAATAAATAAATTTGTGAATAAATAATTGTTTTTAAATAAACAAATATTTGTAAACAAACAATTGTTTATAAATAAATAATTATTTATAAATAAACTAATGTATTTATAAATAAATAATTGTTAATGATTGAAACTAATACTTGAAAAACAATTGTTTCAAATATATAAATAAATAATCATGTAATTAATATTAAAAAATTATCAATATGTAAAATTAAAATATTTCTTAAAGATGTACCTAATGTAATTAATATTTGGTGTTATGAAAGATGATCTAAAAAGAAGAAAATTAACATACAGAGTCACCACTACTTAGAAAAAAGCCATAAAACGTTTTCGTGTCTGTGAGGTACCGATTTTGAATTGAACCCATAGAGGCGAGCTGGTATCGACGCGAGAAATACATTTGAAAATATTACTATAAAAAGGGAAACCTTTCACTACGAAGGCAGTCCCAAATTATATACACGGAGTTCGTCGTAGCGAGTGTTAGATACAGTTTCCAAAATTATCATAGTTCTCAGTGGTTACGTGCGGTAATAAAAATCTTTAACGACCAGAGGATTCAATCTTAGGAGGTCACTATCACATAAAAACCTAATTGCAGATTTCTCAATTTACATCTTAAGGTAACCGTACCAAACATTATAAAACATAAAGGAATATTTGATTGTCTTTCTTGTAACAATAATTATCAAGAATGTTTTATTTTTTTGTGTAAAATAAATAATTTTTATATTGTTTTAATATAAACATTAATTTAATAAACCTTTCCCTAACTTAATTAATTTAACTAAGTTAAATTAAGGAATTAGAATAGGGTAAAATTATAAGTTCAGACAAGGCAAAATTAATAATAATATAAATTTTAAATAAATATGACATGACACTTCATTGTTTCTTCCTTTAATATACACATATATATGCATAATAAAATTTCTTTTTTTAATTGAAAATTAACATAGATTCTATTTGTTATTATTTAATAATACTCCAATATTATTTTTAAAAAATAGTTGTGATTTTAAGATCGTTGTGTCAAATTTTATTTAATAGACTTACTAATAGTATATTTAGTAGATATTTAAACCTAATAAAAATTAATTTTACTTTTAATTAATTAAAATATTTTTTAATCCGTCTTCATTAAATAGTATATTAGTATTAAACAATTTAGTTGACTTGAATCCATAAAAAAGTTATTGCATCAAATACTCTTCAATTGTTGCAACAAAACGAAATACCTGATTGAAATAAAGAAATGATTAGTCTTAAGTAAACCATTATTTGCAATAATTAAATTCACTTATCAAATTCAATTCATTATTTACCTGAACCAAATACGACATATTAGGTTTAAACAAGTGTGGTTCAAATAATTTAAGTTATTTAAATCAAATACATATTGCTTGGAACCAAATAAAAAAATATTTGAACCAAATAAATATTTTTCAAACAACTTGAAGTATTTGAATCAAATAAATCCCTTCTTTTTCAGTGTACATTCAAATTTCGTGTGTTTTTATTATCTAATCCTACAAGAAGCAACGTTGCCAAGCGTTGTGCTGCGTATCTTCTAATTGTAAAAATGCTGCTTTTTTAAGGGTGTTTGTTAAATTTGGACCCTGGAAACCAGCGGCTTATCAGCTAGAAGGGGGGTGCTAGGGTTTGGACTGGAAGATATATGGAATTCAGCAGAATAAATCAAATAGTTAAAACGGATTTCGAGAAATATCTCTATTTTATTATGGGCAGATACAACACTTCTTGTGTTACAAAAAGACTAACTATATCTCACCTTATTTGGTTGGTACGCCATCTTGTTTCAATTAAGTACTAACCTTTTAGTATATGAAAGAGCGCGATTATTTGAATGATTCAGAAATGCTTATTTTAACACCCCCTTTCAATTCTGTAATCTTACAAATTATCTTTTACCAGTATTACATAAAATTTCTGCTATTACAAAGCTTTTACATTTAAACGATTTCTGAAATACTTGAATTTAGATCAGAGTAATTGTTTTGTAAACATGTCTGCTTCTTGCTGATTTGTTTGGATATAAAAGAACTTAATTTTATTTTCAGCTACACAATCCTTTACAAAATAGTACTTTCCGTCTATGTGCTTTGTTCGCTTTGGTTCTAAAGTTGAGGCCATTTTTATACAGCTTTGGTTATCCTCAAAAATCTTTATTGGATAAACATCAAGATTTGCAACTTCTAACAACATTTGAGCAAAAAAAAAACTTTCGGTTACGCAACTCGACAATGCAACATACTCGGATTCGGCGCTAGAAAGAGTAACAATATTTTGCTTTTTTGTTTTCCAATAAATCGCATTATTGCCCAACTTTATTACAAAACCCGTAATACTTTTTCGATCAACAATACTGTTGGCAAAATCAGAATCTACATAAGAGATAAATTGAACGCCTGAATTAACACATTTTGTAAACTTCAAACCAAAATCTTTTGTTTGCTGTAAATATCGTAAAACATTTTTCAAATGATGCCAGCGCTCTTCAGAATAACAGTTTTGAAATTGACAGAAATACGTTACGGAAAAACTGAGGTCTGGTCTAGAACCTAACATCAGGTACATCAAACAACCAATCATTTCGCGGTAAAACAACTGTTTATTTACAGTGTTCGAATGTGCAGACAATTGAAGTTTTGGCTGCATAGGCAGATCCAATGGTTTACATTCACACATGTTAAATCTTTTTAAGATTTTTTCGATTAATTCCTCTTGAGAAATATGCAACTCATCATCGACTTTGACAATTTCTATACCAAGAAAATGTATTTTCTTGTTATCGAGTTCTACAATCATCTACATATACCAATAAAAACAATATCATCATTGAAATACAAACAAGGATCTTTTTTTGAACGTTTGAAACCCAAATCGGTTAAAACTTCATGAAGAAGTGAATTCCAGCATTTTGATGCTTGTCTAAGCCCATACAATGACCTGTTCAATTTACATACCAAATTTAAGTCGTTTTTGCATCCATCAGGTGGGTACATATAAACCGGCGTCTCCAAGACATCGTTCAAGAACGCCGAACTCACATCCAATTGTATGACATCCAAATCATTCTCAAGAAACATCGATAACAATAATCTAAGGGTCACCATACGAGCCACTGGTGCATACACATCCTCGTCCAAATTTTGTTGTAGAAAACCTCCAGCAACGAGGCCTGCCTTTTTAATCACTACACCATTTAACACTTTTTCACAAAACACACATTTTGAGTCGATAATTTCTGAATTTTCAGGTGGTTGTACCAAATCCCATGTTTGATTCTCTTCGAGAGAATTCATCTCGTCCTGAATTGCTGCTTTCCAACCGTCATCAAAAATTGCCTCATTGAAATTTCTAGGTAGATCAGATAATAAACAACCTGCTGATAAAGCTGTCATCAGATTCGCCTTAAATTCTGGATTGAAGTCAATCTCAAAATCTTCTAAGTGTTTTGGAGGTTTTCTGTTCCTCGTGCTTCTTCTCAAATTGACATCTTCTTCTGTTTGTTCCGTATTCTCGTTTGTTTTGTTTTCCTCGTTGACTTGCGGTTCTTCGATGACTTCATCATGAGTAATTATTCTGATTGTTTTCTTTGTTTTAGTTCGTCAAACACTACATTTCTTCCGAGAACAACCTTTTTGTTTTCTCCATCCCACAATCTGTAGCCGTTATCTGCATATCCGACCATTACTAATTTTTTACTGTGCGAATCTAGTTTCGATCTTCTATCTTCTTTCGGGATAAGATTATATGCAATTGAGCCAAATAGTTTTATTTTGCTCATGTCAGGTTTCTCGTTGTACCAGATTTCTGCCGGAGTCAGATTGATTGGCAAGACACTGGTTTGCGTTCGATTTGTAAGAAATACAGCAGTCCTTACAGCTTCGCCCCAAAGGGATTTGTCCAGATCGGAATCGAAAATCAAGCATCTAGCTTTGTCCATGATAGTGCGGTTATATCTTTCCGCAACACCGTTCTGTTCCGGATTCCTTGCGATTGTAAATTGGCATTTTATTCCCTTTTTAATGCAGAAATTCTTCATCTCGTCAGACGTATATTCGTCTCCATTATCACACCGGAGTCTTTCAATTTTCGTCTCGAACCTCGCCTCCACAAGTTGAACGTATTCTTGAAATTTTTGAAAAACTTCACTTTTCTTTTCTAACAAATAGCACATTGTAAAATGCGAATAATGATCAATGAAGGTTACGTAATATCGTTTTCCGTCATATGTTGATGGATTTATCGGACCACAAACATCACTTGATATCACTTCCAAAATGCGATTTGCTTTCCGTTCCTCAGGCATATTTTTAAACGGAAGCCTTGTTTGTTTTCCTTTTAAACAAATGTCACATGTACCAGGAGCGGGAAAACGAGATGAGTGCCCCATCCTTCTGTGTTGTAGCGCATTTTCTACAATTGCATGAACACAATCACTGGAATTACGTAATGAGTTTAATGTCACGATATATAAATTTCCTTGTAGATTACCCTTTAATATCACTTCACTATTTTTCATTATATAAACTTCTTTATTTTTGAACAAAATGTGAAATCCTTTTTCTTCCAACTTTCAAACAGATAATAAGTTATAAAGTAACTTGTCACAACGCCATACGTCTTTAATCACAATATCTTTCTCGTAATTTAACTTTAAACGTAGATTTCCTTGTTCTGTAGCTTCCATCGTTTCGCCTTTCTTTGCTACATTTATCAAATGCGAAATTGATTGTCTATCTTCCAAAAGATTTCCTGTAGCTTTGTTTACTAAATGATTTGTAGCACCACTGTCGATTATGAACTTTATTTCTTGTAAACTGTGATTAAAACTCGTCAATGAACTTTCAGCTGTTGTTAAAAACGATATCGTATTTTCATCTTCTGTATTTTCTCGATTTTCTGCTACATTCACTTTTTCACTTTGCTTTTTAATTTTAGGACATTCGAATTTTTTATGCCCTACAACACCACAACCGTGATATTTAAACGGAAAAAAGTTTTTCTGCACATTTTTTTTTTGTTGAAATTTTTATTCCACTTTTTCTTATAACCTGATAAAGCTGCTTGATTTTCACTACTTTCTGATCGAGCTTTTATTTATCGCGATTCTTCCATAAGCAATTTATTTTTCACAAAATCGATTGTTATCATCGATTCGTCCTGACAGAACATTATATCAATTGCAGTCGTTACTGTTTGATAAGATTCGGGCATTGACGTCAATAACTGTAACACGATTACACTTGATTCCATTTTTCCATCGGCACTTTTTAATTTATAAACTGTCTGTTCAAATTCTGTCAAAAAAACATTCAACGCTGTACCCTCAGTATATTTTAAACTTCTAAGTTTCCCTTGTAACTGAACTCGTGTTGAAATTCCTTTTTTCTGATAAGTATTACTAACAAAACTTTTGACAAAAAAAACTGCTCACTAATAAACTTCCACGAGTTATTTACACATTTCTCGTTCCCACCGAAATAACATAAAATGATCCTGGGCCCATAACCTATGGAATTCAGTAGAATAAATCAAATAGTTAAAACGGATTTCGAGAAATATATCTATTTTATTATGAGCAGATACAACACTTCTTGTGTTACAAAAAGACTAACTATACCTCACCTCATTTGGTTGGTACGCCATCTTGTTTGAATTAAGTACTAACCTTTTAGTATATGAAAGATCGCGATTATTTGAATGATTCAGAAATGCTTATTTTAACAAGATACTCTTTAGTAGCAAGAAGCGGTGCTACTCTCGCAGCCTCTGGCACCAAGAATACAAATGGTGTGAGAGGACCGAGCAGTACCTGAGCCAGGGTTATTGGGCTACCGTAAGTTTACATGCTTATTTTATCCTGGTTTTTATTTAAGTTATAAAATTTTTTTTTTATTTATATTTCTTTGTTGTTTTTTAGGAGGATTTTACAAACCCGGGAATAGTGCGACAGACCGACCCTAGGTTGGAATTTATCGTCCGCTGTTGGGAGTCTGGCGGAGGAAACAAAATTATGTAAGTTATTTTGAGAAAATATATATATATATATACCACACATTTACATACATGGGCGACCAAATATATACTATATAATAATTTTCATAAGATTATTGTTAATTATTTAAGAACATTGAGGGAACTTTTAAAAAATTATACGCCTCCTTGCATCGGAGCACAGCCCCTCAAGAGAGCACTAGCACTCTCTTAATTACAGAGGTTTCTCTGAAAGGAAGGACTAGAATAGCAGCGCGCTGGCAAGTGGTAAGTGAACAAAATAAGCAGACAACAAAACTCTACTCCTCGATAATAGTCCTATTTCCATTATTTCAGAGTTTTCACATCAAAGTGGAGGGAGGTTTTGAGGAGACTGGTCAACGGGGCTTTCTATTGTGGTGGGAAACCAGGATTCATTTAAAAAGGCGAAAATTCAGGAAGGACCTTAAAAGGCTGGAAAATCTCAATATTGAGTAATGAAGACGGAGATTTGACATAGAAGAAGGAAGGGAAAGAAATGAAAGAAGACTCGAAGAAGGAAAATGGAAAAATTAGTCTAAGATTACACTGAGAAAATATTTAGTATCATCTACCAAATTTTGGTTCTCCTTACCAAGTGTTATTTAATATAGATGCAAATAGACCGTTTGGTTGGCAAAAACAAAATTTTTTTTGAATCATTTAGTTCGGTCTACAAAATTTTATTTTTTTTGTTTCGCACAACTAAGTTAATGTTTTTAAGCAATCGAAAAAATTTGTTTATTTATTTTTTTTATATTTTTATTCGCTTTATATAATTTCTAACGCAAAAAAAATTAATACTGTTGGGGCTTAAGCCCTTAGACTACGCAATGCAAGTTGAGAACGCTGATCATTACTGTACGAATCCTACTAACAATTGAGATCAAATCATTTTTAAAAAAAAATTTTTTAGAGCCAACCAAACTTCCCGATTTATTGCAGCTTTTTTTTATTCTGTAGTGACAACCATATTTCAGTAACGCGAACCTTGAGTACCTTTTACTCAACTAAATTATTTTCTTATCACTACAAAGTTATTTTTTTTAAGTCTAAGAAGAGTACTAAGATTACTAAGACTACTAAAACTAAGTTTATTATCAATTAATTAGTTCAAATATTCTGGTTTTAATTATGTACCCTTTCATACCTTCACTTTGTTTATAAAAAAACAATTTTAATAAAATATTTTTCTTAAATTTTAAACTTAACTTCTCTTTATTAACGTTTCTTGACTTCCCCCAATTTTTTTAAATAAAATTTTTCTCTCCATTTTTTCTTTAAACAAAATAAGAGGCCTTCTTAAATGAAATTATCAGCAAGACAAATTAGAATTAACTGGAGTAATGCTGGTTGGAGGTGCTGGACGGGTATTCGTGTTAGTTTCTTCGAGTTGGTTTTCAGTGGAGATCTTAAGGGTGATGAAGATGTAAGTGCTGGCTCGTTTTCGCATTCCTCTAGATACTTCACAATATTCAGTTTATTTTTAACCGTAGATGTTGATGTTGATTTCAGTCATTTAATCTTCGAAAATGCAGTATCTTCGGACGTTGCTGACTTTTTTTCGCATTAGTGTTGTAGTTTACTCGGAGGATGCCCATTCCTTTTCAGAAATTAGTTGGTCACTTCTGACGGTTGCAATTACCTTTCTCGGAGCTGCTACTGCTTCCGTATTCAATGGAAATGTATTTTCTACACCTTGATTAACTAAGACACAAGGAAAGATTGTTCACCTTTTAAATGTTTTAGAAGGTAGTAAACTTTGCTTCTGTTGCTTTCTCATAAGGCGATACAATTCTTGATCCGGTTAATAAATAGTTATATTTCGATAATAAAGACGAGAGATCTGTTAAATTTAGGTGCAGGTCTGATTCGAAAATTATTTCAGATTCTTTGATCTGTGATGTAGTAGCCGGTATAATTACATCCTTGGCATTAATTCGTCTATGCTTATCCTTGGTCCGGCTAAAGGAAACTTGACGTCCTTCAGATTATCCTGTACTTCTTGCAGGATAGGCTCCAGTTGTTCCGATGTGATGAGACCCGGATGAAGGTTTCCTTTCCTAGCTTCATCATCCGCTTTCAGCATCGTTGTTGTCGCCTGGATACTGTGATCAAGTCCCAACCTCAATGCCCTAGCCAGAGCATACGTCAGATTCATCCGTACCATTTCAGCTGGTGATTTCCGACGGTCTACGTGACAGAGTAGGTCTTGAAGTTTTCCTTGCAATTCTTTCAGCAAGGAGCCATGGTTTTGAATCTGTGAGAGCAGCGTGTCGAGTTGTGATCAGACTACATGAGTTTGTTTGCCTACTAGATGAGATAAGTTGGCCGCTCGCGTCTTTAAGGTTTTGGATTGCTTTGTTAAATTTTTCTCCATCATCATATGTCAACATGACAGCTATGGGTCCAGCGATCTTTACGAGGAATACCAGCAATGGGACTGCTCGTCGTTTTTGTAGGTGAGAAGTCATCTTCCTGGGTAAGGTTCCTTTAGTATTATCTAATTCCTCGATTTGGGCTCGGAACTGTTTTTCTGGCTCCGACGCCATTTCCCACCTATCTTTCCACTGATAAATCCCCACTAATTCTTCACACCATTGTTCATTAGATCTGCACTGCCTTCTTAGCCTTTCCAGCTAAACTTCAAATCATCGAAGAATAGGCATTGTTTACCGATATCAAGGAAAACTGTGATTCTCCAGTTGCTGACAGATCTCCTCATTTCACCGATGTATTCAAAATACATCCTGCTGCTGGCCTTGAATAAGGTGATTTGGAAAGGGTCATCGTAGTTGGTCCGATTGGATCTGTTACAGTTGCTTTGAGTTGCTGGTGCTACTGGGATTCGGAAGAGACACAGCACTATTAAAATCATCGTGGTCGTCGTCTTTGTACCTCAGCTTGTATACTTTTTCTAAAGAATGCCACATTAGTAAAAGTTAAAAGAGGGGTTATCGATCATAAATGGGCAACCATGACCTTGTCCCAGTGTTTAAAAAATCTTTCGCCGTTTTCATTTTCTAGAATTACGTTGTTGTTTTGCGTGAATCCTACGATGGTGTACGGACCATCCGCTCGCCTATCAAATTTATTCGTTGACTTCCTTGTAGCCCTATCAAAAAAAATACACGTGTAATTACAGGTGTAGTTACACGTGTAGATTTGGCCATATGCAATTAGACGTGAAATTCGTACTTCGAATTTGAAAGTAATTTTTCAAAAAATTCCACGTGTAATTACACGTAATCTATGCTTTGATGTTTCTTGAATATTTTAAAAACTTTTACACGTGTAATACATACTTTGAAACTTTTTTAATATTTTAATTGTTACACGTGGAACTATACTTTTATATTTTTGACAAAATATTGTCATACCGAAATTTTTTGGACTTGATATTTTTATGTATCTTTACGTTTCTTGACCTCAGGAATACAAAAATCATATTTTTAAAAAATGTTGTTCTGTTTGTGTGTGTATATATACACAACATTTTCTTGAATATCTCGAATACTGTAATAGCTAAAAGAAAAATTTTTTTTTAAATTGTTGGACAAATAATGAGAGTACTTTGACCAATATTAACAAAGATTAACTATTAGTTTTTAGCATTTTAAAATTTTTGAAAAATAATTTTTTGCTTATAACTGTTGGAATTATTGTATATTCGCGCTTATATCTCGCTTGACTCTAGCAGTAGTTGCTCCTACGTCACAATCTTATGCGCACGCATTCCTTCCTACTTCTTGTTCTTGCTTCTACCGTGAACGTCTCGATTATCAACGAGCTCCAAATAAAAGACCGTATTTATCCTTATTTCCGTGTTTTTATTTACTACATCCTGCCCTAAATAAACTGCATGCCGACAGGTTATGGGTCCAGCAACGATTCGACTGCGCTGGATGTAGTATTCGGTAAGAATTGTCGAAAATTCGGTTCGTCGAGTTTGGCGTGCTCGCGGCGTCCTTGGCTTGTCGCGCGGAAGCCATTGTGATATTGTGTGTGACCAGAACTGTAACGAGGGTTCAAACGATTTGGAACGAAGTGTGAGAAGATGTGAAAGGGACTCTTATTAAAAATGTCGACAATAAGGTGAGTACGTACTCGAGAACGAATAGACGCTCTGTGCGTTGGCCATTTTCTGTGCAAACAAGAAAACACATTTCAAAAAGATTTTTTTCTTTGATGACTATTAACGACAGGAATTTGGGTTGCAAAAGGTGGAACGAATGGTTTGAGTGGGTGGAATGTTTTACATTTCAATAATCCAAATTTATTTGACGACGGTTGCAGTTCTGTTTAATAACTGTTTTTAACTTTTATATAAATAAGGCTTGGCTTCTTGAAGTTTTCAATGAACGACAGTATATATAACCTATAATTCACGAATAGCTTAATTCTCGAGAAAAGATATTTTAAACTAACGAGTGATTATTTCATTGCATTTTATTTACTAAATATCTTTAAATTTAATTAACGAGTTTATAATCAAAGTCAAAAATATTAATATAATAATTAAATTAAACGATTTGTGAACGAAATTGTGCATAAAAAATTTGACTATTGGTCAGTAAATTTTCTACCTTATCCGCTGTGGTTTGGTAAGTGTATTGTCCGCTAGATGACAGTCTTTAATTGCAGAATAAAATAAATACGACTGTTTTGGTGTTGAATAATATTTACAGTAAATGACAGTTTTAACACTAGATATATATGGTTAAGCTCTAGTAGATGACTGATTTAATGACGATTATTTGATGGATGTGTCTAGTAACAATTCCAACCTCAAATTAAATAACAAGTGAAAATAAAAAAAGTTAATTTTTAACGAATGAAAGAGTTAACCTAAAAGTTGACTGTCTTGTTTCATATTTTATTTAATGAATGTTACAAGAAATAAAATTTATTTAACGACTGTTGACGAATTTAATAACTAGTTAATTAATGATGGTAATGCATTAGAAAATGAAAAAAGAGGTATCAATACATAAAATTCAAAAATAAAAGAAAGTGCACAAATAGTTTCTGTTTAAATTATATACATGTATAGGAAACGATGTTTCAGCTGAAAATATTACGACTGTTTGACTGTGTTAAAAATTCTGTTGTAGAAAAGAATTAAAATACGAAAGTGTTTATATTTAAAGAGTATACAGTGTGACGAATTCATTTTACTATATTTTACTGAATTTGTTATAACTATATAGTTTATCAAAAAGTACTTTTTAAACAAATATTTAAGTTAATACTTAATTATTACTTGACGCCGTTAAAAATAAAACGCTACAAAACGAGAGAAGGACCAGTTTTACAAACGAAAGTTTATATTTTGACGAAAAGTTTTGTTTTATTATGACAGTATTTAATGCCGAGGAGTTATAAACTCTTGAGAATTTACTTGTGAAATTCTAAGACACATAAATCCGTTTATCTGGGTTGTTTCTTTTTGGGCGGAGTTGTGTTCATTCCCGAAAAACTGAAACAACTAGGTTTGTTTTTCGTAACTATCGACAGTAACGAGGGTTGGAAAAACGAATCAGTTCCAAATCATTTTAGCATGTGTTCTGTTTTAATGTTTTAGGAGCAGAGTATCTTTGAAGCACAAAAATTATTGAATGACAGTTTTTCTTGGTTGTGTCAATTGACAAATGTTTATTTTGAAATTTAATTATCGATTTGTTTTTAAGGTGAAATTCACTTGAATACAAATGAATAAGTGCGGAGAAAGGGTCAAATCCAGTTGACGGCGACGTTCGCTAGCGTTGGAAAGTTAATACCCAGTGGATTTTGCCACAAATAACTCTGAATATTCCAAGAAAATTGACAGAAATTTATTTTCTGATCCAATCAAAGGAACGATAATCATCTGGAAAATTCAGAATTTTATCTACGACTGTTCAATTTCTTCGGATAATGGACGATTAGTAATCGAATTAAAATCAGATTGTTTACGACAGTATACGAATGTATATATAACGATTTGTTTATATTTAACGACTGTACGAGTGGGTTATCGACAACATTTTTAAGTGACTGTTTTATAAACTTTTAAATATGTCTGGTAAATGTGTCGCCAGAAGAAAATAGAGGTCCTAGAAAGAAAAATAATTACGAAAAGAAGAAATTGATTAACGAAACGATTAAGATTTCTATCCCTCAGAACAAAACTGAGACAATTAAAACGTCTGTTGTTCATAAACAATGACTGTTGAGGACGGTTAAAAACGATAAATTACAAAACGACATGTAGTTTAAAGATAGTAGAAACGAAAGTAAATTAAATAATCACAATAATTATTTATAAATTATAAAAGGATGTGTAATTCAAAGATAGTAAATACGACAGTGAATTGGAAGACGATTATTTATGAATTATACAACGGTATGTAGTATAGCTTAAAAATAAAAGTAAATTAGAAAACGAGAGTAATGAACGAAATGATTATAAAAACGAAAGTATTTTTATAATAAAAACGAAAGTATTTTTAATAATAAAAACGAAAGTATTTTTAATAATAAAAACGATGTTGATCACTATAAAACGAAAGGAGGTATTGACGATCAATCAGAGACGGAAAAGAAAGATTACAGAACGAAAATTTATTTTGTGATTTTAATCATAAATGAAAGTTTAAATGTAAACGACAGTATTAACTCAAAATTGGAAGTTTTAGCCCTTTTAAAGATATAGTGCATGACAAAACGACACTTAGAACGACTTTGAATATGACGTTGATGATGCATAACAAAATGCAAGAGAAGGAAAACTGTAATTTCAACAACGAGACAATGATATTAAACATCTAAAACGAGTTAGAATTATAAATAAATTAGTTCTTTCACAAATTTAAAAGGACGACTGTTCCTCTTATTGAAATGACATAAGTAGAAAATAATAAACGAGTGATTAATAAAAAAAATAAACGACAGTAACCAACAATGATTTTAAAATTAATAACTGATGCTTTCAAAATTAAAGTTTGAGAGGCAACTGAAATCGAATTTACTAGTAAAGACAGTAATATTAATCATGATTATAAATTAAGTTCACCAGTTGAGTTCAAATATTTATACGAGTTGTTAAAGTGTAAATTACAGACGGTAGATTTGTTCCATATTACACCGTCCGACAAAATTCAACTTTTATTTTAACACACGAAAAAATCAATGATTTTCAGAAACTAGGACCAAAAAAGAGATACCCGTGTCTGGCCGTTTTGCTAGATCAGGTCATTTTTGGCTTTTAGGGGTAAAAACAACCCTTAAATGAAAGGTGATAGGAAATCTTGTACAAATTAATAATTTTTTATGAAACCTGGTATCTCGGGGTTTCTCGGGTCGCTGAATACGAATCTGATGTCAGATTTTCAAAATTCAAAATGGCCGATCCAATATGGCGGTCGAAATTTATAAAAATTCACCAATTCATTTGAAAGTTGTTTCTTAGGGGTTTTTGGGGTCGCTGATAACGAATATGATGTCAGATTTTGAAAATTCAAAATGGCAGATTCAATATGGCGTTTGAAATTTATAAAAGTTCGTCGAATTCACTTGAAACTTGTTACTTGAAGATTTTTGGGGTTGCTGATTACAAATTTGATGTCGGGTTTTTAAAATTCAAAATGGCGAATCCAATATGGTGGTCGAATCTTTAAATCGTAAAAATAAGCGTCTAAAATTTACACAAACGTAATACAAGAGTTGTTATGAAATGCTTCTATTAATTTTATTTTATTGCATTATATTTGTTTAATAAATTTTGATTATAACCTTTTGAATTTATTAATTCTAATAGAAACTCAATTTATTAAAAATCACTTAAAATAAAAATTTTAAAATGTTGGCTTGCAAACTTTAACAAAAAATTCATCTAACATTTAAATTTTCCAAATTATTTTTCAGATTTGTGATTTTCACCTTTATTAGATTTGGCGTTTTTATTATTCTTATCTGACATCATTTTCGTACTCAGAGACGCTGAAAGCACTTAGATACCAAGTTTTATAAAAAATTAACAATTTTTATAAATTTCAACCGTCATATTGAGTCTGCCATATTGAATTTTAAAAATCTACAATCAGATTCGTACTGAGCGACCCCAAAAACCCAGAGATACGAAGTTTTATAAAAACTAATAACATTTATAAACTTCGACCACCATATTCGATCCGCCATTTTGAATTTTGAAAACCCGACATCGAATTCGTTATCAGCGACCCCAAAAACCTTCAAGTAACAAGTTTCAAGTGAATTCGATGAACTTTTATAAATTTTGACCGCCATATTGAATCTGCCAATTTGAATTTTAAAAATCTGACTTCAGATTCGTACTCAGCGACCCCAAAAACCCCTAGATACCAAGTTTTACAAAAAATAATTAATATTTATACATTTTGACCGCCATATTGGATCCGCCATTTTGAATTTTCAAAATCTGACATCATATTCGTTATCAGCGACCCCAAAAACCCCTAAGTAACAACTTTCAAATAAATTGGTGAATTTTTATAAATTTCGACCGCCATATTGGATCGGCCATTTTGAATTTTGAAAATCTGACATCAGATTCGTAATCAGTGACCCGGAAAACCCCGAGATACCAGGTTTCATAAAAAATTATTAATTTGTACAAGATTTCCTATCACCTTTCATTTAAGGGTTGTTTTTACCCCTAAAAGCAAAAAATGACCTGATCTAGCAAAAACGGCCTGACACTGGTATCTTTTTTTTGGTCCTAGTTTCTGAAAATCATTGATTTTTTCGTGTGTGAAAAATCATGTCGGACGGTGTTATAAATACGACAATTACTTCTCTACAATCCTTTTAACGATGAGTTAAGAGACGAACAAATTAAAATTTTGAGACATTAAAATTGATGTATAGCTAATCAAACGAAAATGTTATATATTAATATAGTAAATCAGGTATATTAAATCAAACTATTATTCCGTCAATGCCTAATAATATTTTCACCTAATTAAAAAAATTATATTATATTATGTCTTAATAAAAGTACCTATTTATTATTTCGATGGTAAATAACTAAATGTGCAAACTAAAATGAAAATGCAGATTTGGTTAGTTAAGATAAAGAAACGATTAGTTGAGTTTCAAATAATAACAAGTTTCCTGATTTAGTAAATAAAATATACAATATATACAAACTTATTTTCAGAGAATTCTGTTATCAATTCGATAGTTGTTTGAGTCAGGTTCTTGATTCATTTAAATAATAATCATGTGAATATTTTTAATCCAAAAATGAACGATTTGTTTGCGTCAAGTTTACATTAAAATCTATAGGTTCAGCTACTTCAGATAATTTTTTGTTTGTTTTTGACACGACTGTGGTTTATGAAAAACCGAATCAAAATAACGAAATTATGAAAGCCTGAAGAACAAATAAACAAACGACTTGATCAAAACGACTGAAAAAGATACAACTAGTGATAATTATAGATTTACCAAATTTTACGAAAGGACAGTGATAAAATGATGGACGACAGTTGTAAAAATGTTAACAATTTTATAATTTCAAGTATTGGCACTTTATAATAAAGTGAAGATCTACGAATGAAAACAAACTACTTATAATAAATATTCTAAATTAATTTATGCCTTTTGGGCATTCTCATAACCATTATGCAAAACTAATAAAACTATACAAATTGATACGAATTGATTATACGAATGTTGGGAATGTCAGTCTGTAGAGTTACGACAGTATTCTAAATTATAAAGTATGTTCATTAATTAAGTAAAAGAAGTTTTACTTTTGAAACGACAGAAATAAAATAACAAGACCGTTATAAACTATTTATTCGAATCATTAATAATAAAATTTTATCGTATACACTTTCTCAAAAACATCTGGATGCTTATAAACGATTTTTCTCGAAAATCTTTAGTTGAGAAACTGTAAACGAAATGAGTTTTTGCTTAAGAAAATTTATTACAAGATCGCAAAATTTGTTTGACAATAACGAATATATTAATGAATAATTGAATAAAAAATTAAATTCACAAGAGAAACTTTTGAGATTCATAGTCAGAAAATAGATGAAATTAGTTAAAACTAAAATTTTTAAATTTACGATTGTTTTGCAAAATTAAACCTTATCGAGTTTAAAAGATGAGTTCATTAGGACGGAAAATAAAACACAATAGAAATTTTTATTGTACAATTCATATTAAAATTAGTGACGATTAGTTTACTCTTAAACAAACGATAGAATCTAAAAATAAAAACCATTGGTTACGAACAATTAATAACGAATTGTATTCTATGATAAAAAGTTGTCTTTGCTATAATGGATTAACTAATGACAGTCAAGAATGATAAAAAAAAGTCAAATATCGATTTGAGATGAGCTTTTCAAACAAAAAATACGACAGTTTATGATCTGTTAAATTCAAAGTAAGGTTAGTAATTTGAGATTTAAAAAATTAAAATTTATACGAATTAAAAGATATTTATGCGATAGTATCTAGATTACTTTTTGTACGAACAGTTTTAGCGATGACAAATCATAATAATTTTCTAGAAAGTCAACTATTGATTTACGTTGACGATAAATTATTATTTGTTAATAACGACAGTAGAAAAATGTTAAATTATAAATAAGAAAATGTTAGAAATCGAAAGACATGTTGATAAATTTGTTTAAAGGTATAAAGTTAGGTAAACTAAAATGTATGTTAGATATGAGAAAAAAAAAAAAAAAAAACGACTAAAACACTACAGAAATATGACAGTTAAAAATATGACAAAAAGCATACGTTGAGAAGAATTTAATAAAATTTTGTCCAGATAATTGTAACATCCCGGTACCAAAAAATTCTTAAAAGAATAAATCTTGAACAAATTAAATTATCTCTTTTAAATAAAGGTCATTACATACATATGAGTCATTCACGATGTTAATAGTGAAAGATAGATGTAATATAACACCTCTGAATGCTGAAGACTCGCATAAAGCAGATGTGTTATATATATAGTAGATTAAAGAATTCAATAAGATTATTGATCATTACTCGATATTAATATTATTTTTCATAATACCAATTGTCGATCACTATACATCCTAAGTGACTGCAATCAACTAATTAATAATCAATAGGAAAACTAATGCAGATATATAATAGTTTTGATTGTCATTAGTAAATTAAATTAAACATTAAATTCATAGACATAATAATAAAAAGAACTTTGATACTTTATACATGTTTATATGAACTGGCAAGAATACGTGACTTTTGCGATATTAAAATATTGTATGTGATTCTTGCGGTTTTTGCAAAGTATGATACATCAATGAATTAGTATATAAACCCCCATTTTTCTATAAGAATTGTCAGTTAATCGGACGAGCTTCTGCCCGAATAGTGTTTAAGAATAGGCCCTTCAGTTTTGTAACTGTTTAAACTTCGTTTTTAAATCCCCCAAGTAGCACGATATATCAACCAGATGTCACGGTGATATCACTGAGGAATGTCACCGTGACATCAGGAAAATGTCAAAATGTCCGCCTTACGGTGATATTACACGGTGACATCGAGGTGATATCATGGTGACATCAAGGTGATATCACAGTCATATCACGGTGATATCACCGTGATATCATGTTGATATTTTACAGGGACTTAAAATTTTTAATAATTTAAAAAATAATAATTTTTAAAAAATTTTAAATCCCTGTAAAATATCACCGTGATATGACTGTGATATCACCTTGATGCCACCATGATATCACCTCGATGTCACCGTGTGATATCACCGTAAGGCGGACATTTTGACATTTTCCTGATGTCACGGTGACATTCCCCGGTGATATCACCGTGACATCTGGTTGATATATCGTGCTACTTGGGTTGAGACTTTTATAGAATCCCGTCGGGAGTTAAAATTTAACTCTCTTTTTTTACAGTGTATCTCAGAGATATCCCATGGATATCAAAGATATCTCTGGGATATATCAATTCGTAAGATATCCATGGGATATCCCAGGGATATCCTTTTGTTATGTGGATGATTAATAAAAGAACATTGAAAAAAAGATTTGTTGAAAGGAAAATATTTTTAAAAAAGTGTGCGTTGAGAAAAAAATATGTTGAAAAAAATGTACGACGGAATAATAATAGGTTTGGAATTTTAACTATTGGGAAAAATGGATTGCGAAAAGATTTCCGCCCACCATTAATTATTATTGCAGAAAATCTTCAAATTAAAAATAGTTTATTGTAATAAACTTATCATTTTTTATTCAAACATTACATAAATTATTTTGATGAATTGAACTTATTACACGGAAAAACTTTATTCAAGAAATATTTCATATTTTTTTCTCAACGCACACTTTTTTAAAAATATTTTCCTTTCAACAAATCTTTTTTTCAATGTTCAATGTTCTTCTTCGATTAAAAATGAAGTGAAAGTGAAGTGAACTTCGATTGAAAATGAAGTGAAAGTGAAGTGAACTTTGAGGGAAAGTGAAGTGAAAATGAAATGAACATCAAGTGAAGTGAAAGTGAAGTGAACTTTGAGTGAAAGTGAAGTGAACTTCAAGTGAACTTCAAGTGAACTTCAAGTGAAAGTGAAGTGAAAGTGAAGTGAACTTCGAGTGAACTTCGAGTGAAAGTGAAGTGAAAGTGAAGTGAACTTTGAGTGAACTTCGAGTGAAAGTGAAGTGGAAGTGAAGTGAACTTCAAGTGAACTTCGAGTGAAAGTGAAGTAAACTTCAAGTATCGGTAAGGGCAACGACGACGACGACCTACGAACAATCTTTTTAATATAATAAGGATAATAAGGATTTTTTGTAAACTGCCGCCTGCATAAAGCAGCCAACTGAAAATTCCCGAATGAAATCCTATATTGTTTCCTATATGTAAATCTATGTGAAATCTTAGGTTGAAATTTCAGAATCTACATGAAATCTTATATGATTTCTTATGCTTAAATCCATTTGTGTTATCATGTGTAAGAATGCACATGAAATCGTGTTCCATTTGACATGGAAAAATTTTTCATAAAAATGATAAAGGATTTCACATTGGGTTTGACATGGGAAAAATTTAAAAAAAATGATAAAGGATTTCACTTAGTATTTAACATGGTATTTAACATGGGATTTGACGTGGGAAACGAGTCTCCTCGTTTTGATTTTTTCCTATGTCAAATCCTGTCTCAATTTCCCATGGGGTTTTATATGGGAAACCATATGGTTTCCTATATAGGAGTGGGGTTTTACAAAGTTTTTGTCATAGGATCTCATGTGGTTTCTCATGTGAGGATTTTCAATAGGGTATACTTATCTTTTGCACCTATTCTGGAACCGCCATAACGTGTATTCTTGGGAAGTATGGATGGAGTGTACTTGTTTTTTGGTGCGAAGAAAAGGAGAATGCATAATACTCGAGTATACACTTTATCAAGCACGTGCTAAAAAACCAAATTCGGAAACGGCTTAAGGCTGCAGTCTTATAATAGCGTTTTGTGTTTTGTCATTATACCATTAGTGGAAAAGAGATACAGATATATGTTTGCTATGTTTACACTCATGGACTAATTTCAAATGCCATTGGAGTGCAACCTGAATGTGATTGGTTAAAACATTGCAATTAAGAGGTGCTCGTGAAAGAGAATAGTTTTTCGTATTTTTTACTAATACAGGTGTGCTGGTTCTGTCGTTATTTAGGAATTTTTATTCTTTACAACTTTATACTGAGCGAATTTTATAAGTTTTATAAGTATACGAGTATGGAAAGCGTGAGATAGAAAAGGGACATAGTTAGTTTCTGTCCTTTTCTATCTATTCTATATCCCACTCCGTGAACTTCAGTGAATCCCGCTTAGCGACAAATTCGAATTGCAGCTATGTTGCAATTCTCCTGAATTCGACAAAGTTGTATTGAACTTCCAAATTCTCTATTCGTACTAATTTAATGCATAAACATTTGTACTTTATTTTTTTTCAATTCCCGTACTCGTATACTTGATTCTGCTTAGGCCTTTATTCTAGTCTCCTTCAGCACGAATTTCGAAAAAATTAGCTCAGTATAAAGTTGTAAACAAAAAAAATTCCTAAATAACGACAGAACAAACATACCTATATTAGTCAGAAATATGAAAAACTAGCCTCTTTCACGTGCACCTCTTAAGGGGGGCGCCTACTTTAGAAGGTAAAAAAACTGCGTACATTTCAGGAATTTTTTTCTCAAACACATTTAAATAAATCGATGCGAGATTTAGTGTATGTTTTCTTATATATTTAAATCTTTAAAATATAATTTTTTGAATAAATGAAAATAGAATTTAATAATAAAATAAACGCCATATATATAACGCCTCGCTGCTGAAATTTTCCCATTGCGTACAACCTAGGGTCCACAATTCTTATCTAAAACAAAAAAACAAAATTTTTTCTTTAAATATACATTATTGCCTTCTGTATGAATTAAAAGATTTCAATAGAAAGTAAAAACTGACATTTTTACATGACTTTTTAAAAAAAAAATTTAATTTTCGCCAAAAAAAATCTCATTTTTTCTTTAAAAGAAAGCACTAAATTTAACTCTATCAAAAACAAATTTAATTCATACAGAAGAGACACTTTTTATCTTCATAACAAGCCCAGGTAGACCTTAATCGGTTGAATAGATTTTTGTCTATCGTGTACACAAACTACAAAAACAGTGTTTTGAGAAAAACGAGTTTAAATATTGAAAAACATGTAAGTGCTGTTTATTAAAAACTTACGTCTTTTTCGCGGCCTCGATGAACGACTATTTTTTTATGGGTAGCTCTTGGATAAGACGACATTTTACTGATAAATGGTCATTTTAATGGTAGGTGTAATAGTAGATAAGCGCAACAAATTATGAAAAGTATTAGAGACTGCGAGTGGAGTCGCGCGCCAGGCCACGCGCTTTATTGCGTTCTACAAGCTGTAACTCGAAAAATACTTTGTATTTTGACGTAATATTTTAAGAGCATATTCTCTGATACACTGTAAAAAATTTTGGAAATTTTTCTATTGGAATTGTTAGAAATATTTCGAAAAACGTTACGAAAACGATTTTTCTACACAAAGTTCGATATTTTTCGAAAAGTGTAGAATAAATTCGAAACTGTTACGAAAAATTTCGAAAAGTCAGTAAGATTAAATAATTTTCGTAAAGTGTAAGAAATTTTTCTACATTATTTCGAATATTTTCTTAACTAAATGTGAATTATAACAAAATGTTTTGAGAAAATTTTCATTTTTGTTGAGAAATGTAATTATCTACATTAATTCGAATATTTTCTTAACTAAATATGTAAAATACAAAAATGTTTTAAGAAAATTTCCAGTTTTTGTTGAGAAATTTAATTTTCTATATTAATTAGAATATTTTCTCAACTAAATATGAATTAAAACATAATTTTTTGAGATAATTTCCATTTTTGTTGCGAAATTCAATTTTCGGAAAAATGAAAATATTTTTCTACTCTGAAGTGAGATATGTTCCTAACAGAATTAAGAAAATTTTCTTAACAATACAGAAACTTTGTAAAAAATAATTGTTATCTTAAATTTAGTTTAATAAATTTTATTTTTTATCAAAGGGTAAATATTTATCGGGGTAGTGATATTTCACGATAATATTGAAAGAATATTTCGCATTACTATTGAGGAAATATGAAATAATATGGTAATCATGAAAATTATAATAATTGTTTTAAATCCTTTGATATTACCGGCTAATATTCTTTTAACTTCTTGAGTATTCAAAATGAATATTATCATGATATTTAATACAAATATTAAATAAGAAAAATAGTATAAAATAAGAATGTTTTAAAATTATTTTGGAGTAGATTGATATTTTTTTAAATTTTTAAAAAAAATTGTTATTTAGCAAGCAGTTAAAAGAAACTGTTTCCTATTGTAATTATAAATAAGCACTGGTATAAATTATTGAAAATCATAAAATATTATTATATATCCTGAAATATTTTTTCTATAAAGTAAGGATAGAAAATTTTTTTCTTATCTCCAAAATATTTTGTCTTTTTGAATAGTTTGTCACATCTGGTTTGGCTTATGTTGACCAGCTATAAAGGTTTCCTATTGCAAGAGGGACTATTTTATGACGTTTTCGGTACCCGTTTTTTTTCATAGATGTATGCAAACCCGAAGTTTGTGAATTTTTTTGTTTTGAAATAGAAATGTTCGAAACTTGTCGATGTTTTCCGAGGACTTTTCTTCAAAAAGCCTTTCGATCCTCAGTTGCTCTTCAGCATTTGCTGGGCAGATACTAAATCCGCGAGTGACAACTCTAAATCAAAGTTATTTTCTCTGTGAAGTGATCGGTTCGAGGATTAATATTGATATATATAATTAAATAACAAGGTAATTACTTTTTAAAAGTATAAATAAATTTAATGTGACGCGTCGCAGAGAAAGGGACCTTAGAAGTAAAAAATAACAGGTTGTATTTTGAAATTTTAAAGTAAAAATATACAAACAGGATTAAATTTTAATGCAAACCAGTGATGTTTAAGTCTTTTCTTTCTATCTTTCTTCTTCTAAAATTTTAATTAAAGTAAAACTGTCATAAACATAACCTACACTGGTAGAAAAAATTCGTGGCACTAGCTAGCACTGCTAGATTACATAAGCGCCACCATGTAATCTATAGCAGTGCTAGTTAGCGCCACGAACTTTTTCTACCAGGGTATAATTAATTTTCGTCTAAGGTACCTTTCTTGGCAACGCGTCACAAATGAATATAAAATATTATTATTTTAAGTAGACTTTTTCTTGAATCAGAAGCCATCATTTACAAGATATTAATTTTTCTGAATTTTAATGATTTTTTTTTTTTGAATGATCATAACTTCCTTAAAAATGCATCAATTGTAATAGTTTCTTTAAAAATGTGTTTTTAAACATACTTCTCAAAAACAGAAATTGAAAATTTTTTTCAAACGATATTACTATAAAATTTAAAAATTTTAAAGATAAAAAGTCACTTTTCTCTATTAAGAAACGTGAACTTGAGTCGAAGAACCGACTCTTCGTTCGAACCGCACGCTCTCATACCAGTCGGGTAGCAGTGAGCACCTCTTAGGCACACACTGCTACCCGACTGGTATGAGAGTGTGCGGTTCGAACGAAGAGTCGGTTCTTCGACTCAAGTTCCAGTTTCTTAATAGAGAATCGGAATTTGAATTTTTTAAAAATATCTCCATTTTTTTATACTACTTACATTTATGTATATTGGTGCGGTGTTTATGAAAATTATACTGACAGTATAATGTAATAATTAATTAAATATTTATTAAAAAATAATATTTGTGATGGTAAAGCACAGATACGTGCTAATAACAATGAAATAGATAGCACATTTTTTTACTCTATCATTACAAATAGGTAGGGTAAGTCCAGGGGAGTTGGCCATAGTTTTTTTAAAGGCCTGTAAAAATAAGAAGAAAGTGATTTATGTATTAACTTTTATTGCTAATTAAACATTGAACATTTAACTTACAAATAATAATAGAAATGATAAATTTTTTAAATGTAAACAATCTTAAAATTAATATTTTCTAAAAAACACGTTTAGCCATCTCTCCCGGAATGTACGGAGGAGATGGCCATAGGCGTATGGGAGAGATGGCCAATATTTGAATATCATTCTTTGGCTTTTCGCTTTATCAGAATTCTTAATTTAAAGTGATTAATCACAGAAAAAACCTAGTCTTATTTTTGCTGCTGTTCAAAATGAGTTATTATTATTTGATCATATTTAAATTTGAAAATCTTTGTTGGAGTGTCTTGTTGTAATATATGTCATAAAAAATGTCATTTGCCACAGAATTAATGTTTTTTTATCGAACACACGAATCTCAAGGGTGCCAATAACTTAAACAGTATGGCCATCTCACCTCGAAAAAACATGGCCATCTCTCCTAATGTAAGAAGACAAATTGACACAACTAAAATATAAATAAGTAAATAAAATTTTTGAATAAATGTAAAGTTATGACAAAGTTTGGGTCATGTACTTTACAAAAAAACATGAAATTCAAAATTATTCTATAAAATAACATAACACCAGTGGGAAACGTAAACTCATCACTTTTTTCTGAACTAGTCAAAATAACAAATCAGATTTTTACATACTTTTTCAATATTTATCGTGAAGTTTTTTCTTTTAATTGTGATTTGCCATAAAACAAAAAGAATTAATCTTTAATAAGCGATAACTAGCAGCAAATTCTATAAAATATTTGAATTGGCCATCTCTCCCGCATGTCCAACTCCCCCGGACTTACCCTATCATTTTTTAATAAATATTGACAACTATAGATACTTTTATTTTATTTTTTAAAGTATTCTTAGCATTTTTAAAATTATCACGACTTAAATAATGTAAATAAACAATTTTCCTATTAAGTAGTAATAGTTCTAACAATGCTAAAAAAAATTATAGAAATTTTATATATGTGCATATTATAATTTTTAATATATATTTTATATTTAGAAATTCAGAAAAAAGTTAAATATTATTAATGTTACGTTCTAAATTTGAATCAGTGAAAAAGTCACTGGTCTCAAATCAGTCGCTAAATTCTAGCTATTTGAATCAGTAACATTTCACTGATTTTCAGTCAAAGTAATTAATTCTCCAATGAAATGTCACTAACTGTCAGTGAAAACCACTGATTCAAATAGCTAGAATTTAGCGACTGATTTGAGACCAGTGACTTTTTCACTGATTCATATTTAGAGAGTAAATAGTTAAATAATAATTAATGTTAAAATATCAGTTAAATATTATATATACTAATACTATATACTAATTCAGAAGAGATTGAAATTTTTTTGCGCATCCTGTTATAAAAGAGCGGATTTTTTAATGAAAAATATAGCCAATATAAAAAGGAATGTAACATGTGTTACTTTTCCTATAAGGAAACTCTAGAGGACACATTTAAAATTTGAAAGGCCTTTGTACCTGGTCCGCAATAGACGGGTAGAAGGGTCTTTTATGGTTTTATGCCTCAAAATTTGTAAATGTATGTATATATGAAAAGGGACCACTTTTTCGATTTTATTTTAGGAAATAATCGCAATCAAACTACAAAGTGTTCTTCGTTATATTATGCATTCACGATGACTTCATTGTAATTAAAACAACTAATATTCTGATTTTTAATTAACATGGGAGCTAATGGTAGATTTGAACTTTAAACTCATTTTTCTCTATTAGATTTTTGGCACTTCTAACTCATACAGAAAACTCCAATAGTACCAAAGTGGTATCTTTTCATCCGGACGTACACATATGTTTGTTTGATTTTCATGTAATTGGCTACATTTTTTATAAAAAAATTTAGAAAACGCCTTTTTCAATTTGATGGGTTTTGTTAATACCTTCTTCAGAATATAAATCTATAAACGTTGATTATATAATATAATCATAGTAATATCCCGCGTGGAAATGAAACTATGAGTAAAATCATAAAAACCATGGGCGAAATCGATTGCCAAGGAAGAAACGATTAGACCCATGGTTTAAACCTTGGAAAAAATCTCAAAAACCATTGCTTATGTTCGTTTCCCATGGTACAATTTCCCGTAGGAAATTTTTTTTTAATTTTACGGATTTTTAACCATTGCTAAAATCTTGGAAACAATGGGAAAATTAATTTTTTAATTTTACTAATTTTGGGCCATTGCTAAAATCTTGGAAACCATGGGAAATTTTTTTTTATTATATGGAATTTGGACCATGGCTAAAAACTTGCAAACCATGGGAAAATATTTAATAATTTTACGGATTTTGGACAATGGCTTAAAACTTGCGAACCATGGGAAACAATTTTTTAATTTTACATGAGCAATGATTTTTAAGATTTTTGTCAAGGTTTAAACCATGGGTCTAATCGTATTTACCTTGGCAATCGATTTCGCCCATGGTTTTTATGATTTTACCCATGATTCCATTTCCACGCGGGATAAAATAAATATTTTAGGTGAAACATAATTAGTGTACTGACCCTACATACAATAAAAATTAATGTATGAATAGTAAATACTTAGAAGAACAATATGTTTACAGTTTGAAATCATGTACTTCTGCTGCTTTTGCATCCATCAAACGAAGAATTTACTGGAGCACTTGGATCATCAAAAGTTCCATTCTAGTTTGAACAAACATATATGTTGTGGTTGGCAAAATTGTAAAAGAGTTTTTAAAACAGTCGTTTCTTTAAAATTACTTATTTTTCGTGTACATAACATAAAATATCGTAATGAATTAAATAAAAGTATTTCATGCAATATTATAAATAAAGATGGCAAGTTCATTTGTAATGTTTCATATTGCCGTAAAAAATACATTAATTATCAGCTATTTATGAAGCATTTAAAAGAGCATTTAAACAACAACAAAAGTGTAAAATGTCCCATTGTACAATGTAAAAAAAATTACACTAATGTCAGTTCATTTACATCTCACTTATCAAGATGCCACTCACATATGTCTAATGCAATTATAACATCAGTAGACAAAAGTGAAACAAGTGTAAAAGAAGTATTTGATACTAATGCATCTTTTATAGGCGATGAAAACACTCACAGTCCTATGTATCATGATAATGAAATTCCCATTTTAGAAGAAGACAATCAGATCTTAATGGTACCGCACGCAGAAAGTGAAGATTTTGAAAATTTATATTTAATTAATATGGCTCAAATGTATATGAAACTGGAAGCTCAGTTTTTGGTGCCTGCTTCTACAATACAATATTTTATTCTTGAGTCAAGAAATATTGACAATATAAGAATGAATCTTCTAAGAAATCGAATACGTGATGAGCTTCGTACATCAGGAATGTCTAATCTTCAAGCAGAGGAAATAATAAAAGCAGTTACGGACAAGGATCCATTTACTAATTGTCATTCCCAATTAAAATCAAATTTTTTGAGAAAGAAGTTGTACAAGGATCGTTTTACTTATGTTCAACCAGTACAATGTTCGTTAGGGATTATTAACGGAAAAGAAAGATTTTTTCATTATGTTCCTCTTAGAAAAACTCTAAAAGCTTGTTTTCGGGATAAATCTTTTAATATTAATTTAGAAACTCCTGAAAGTAATAATACAGATGTTTTAAAAGATTTTTCTGATGGAAGTGTTTTTTTGAATAATGATTTCTTTAAAAACAATCGTATTTCACTTAAACTTATTTTATATCAAGACAGTTTTGAAGTAGTAAATCCTATTGGTCCAGCACGTACAAAACATAAGCTTTTAGCAGTATATTTAAGTATCGGAAACTTGCCTGACTATTTGCGTACACATATTAATACAATACAACTTGTTGCACTTTGCAATGAAAAATTCTTTAATCACGAGAAAGTTTACGGTAGAATAGTCAATGATTTAATTAAAATTGAACGAGATGGAATTGAAATATCGCCAAATATATTTGTAAAAGGTACTATTGCATTTATTTGTACAGATAATTTGGGAGGACATGGGTTAGGAGGATTTGTTGAAAACTTTAGTAGAGCGGAGTATATTTGTAGATTCTGCTTAATTACTAGAGAAGAATTCTATAAAAATATTATGCGTAATACTAGCACAGAAAATGAAGAACAAGGAGTTGAAGATGAGAATGAGAAAATCAATGACGAATCTGATATAAATGATGAAGAAATTGGAGAAGATGTAGAAAGTGATGAAGATGAAAATAATGAAGAAAATAATGAGGAAAATGATGAAGAAAATGAAGATAATGAAGATAATGAAGAAAATGAAGAAGTTGAAGAAGATGAAGAAATTGATGAAAATGAGGAAGATGAAGAATTTGTAGAAAGTGAAGAAGTGGGAAATATGGATTATGTTTCTATATCGTATAAACCAAGAACGATTAAGTCATATAATGAATCGATACGAAAAAAGAAAAAAAACGCATTGCATTATGAAGGAGTAAAGTTCAATTCTGTTTTCAATCGTTTGAAAGGATATCATGTTTGCAAACCTGGATTGCCATCATGCTTCGCACATGATTTACTTGAAGGCATAGTAGCTTTCAATTTTTTTTTAATGATAATGTACTTTGTCGGAAAAGGCTGGTTTTCTGTTGAATTTCTCAACAGGAAAATAGATTCTTTTAAATATTCTCATTCTGATGGAAGAGATAAGCCCACCAAAGTACCAGAGAAAGGAAAAGGAAAGAGAATAGTTGGCGGAGCTTGGCAATTGTTAGTACTACTTCGATTATTTCCCCTTCTTGTAGGAAACAAAGTAAATCTTGATGATGATGTTTGGTTGTGTCTTATGAATCTAACAGAAATTGTCGAATGGTATGCGCCACGGAAATTGATAAATCTTTTGTTCCCCATTTAAAATTTTTAATAGATGAATATCTCAGTAATAGGAAAAGATTATTTCCTAATATAAAATTACGACCAAAGCATCATTATTTATCTCATTACCCTGAATTGATCCTCCAATTTGGTCCTTTAATAAAAGTTTTTACATTGCGTTTTGAAAGTAAGCACACTTTTTTCAAAAGAGCAATAAGACATTTAAAATGCTTTAAAAATATTACATTAACTTTATCCGAAAAACATGAAATTTTGCAAAGTTTTTTGCGTGCAGGAGGTGGATTAAGATGTGAGATTCAGCTACTCGAAGAAATTGAATTTTGTATGTTTCGCTATTCGGAAGATATTCAAAAAGCGATACGTAATGCAAATTTATGTGGAAAAATTACTGAATGTTCAGTTGCTATGTTTAGAGGTACTCAATACAGGAAGGGAAATGCCCTTGCTATAAGACAAGAATCATATGAAAATAATGTTGAGATGGGAAAGATTGTTCTTATTTTATGCAATAATGAAGAATCTTTAAATATAGTTGTGGAAGTTGTGGAAACAAATTTTCAATCAAAACTTCGATTATACGAATTGGGTTGTCACTTAAGATATGAATGTATACCCATTAAAAAGTTATTAAGTTATAGCCCTTTACACATTTATGTACATGATACTAAACAGTATGTGAAACTGAACTATGCTTTAACTTCTACATCTTTGTGTTGATTCTATACTTATTAAATCTAAATATAATTAAGTAATTTATATTAAATATTGTTTGGAATAACTTATGAATATAATAATTTTTTATTTTTTATATTAATTTTAAATTTGTATGCTCTATATGTTAATTATTTATGAGTCTAAAACTTCGCTTAAATATTGAATTTAAGATAATATGTTCTTCTTTCTTCAAACTGTTTGTATTATTATTAAGTTTTTTTATATCAATGTACACGTGCATTCGACGAAATATTCTACCAAAGATCTAACTCTTTAAAAATGATCCGCTTCTGTCTTTAAACAAATTTGCAAGATGCAACATTTAATAAAACAGTAAGTAAATATTTTGCAATAGTAATGTAAAATGTTTTCCCAGAATTTTACTATTGTAAATCAATGCCTAAAAAACAAAAATTGAGGCCTATTGAACTGATGTATAATACTAACCTTGTTAAAAAAATTTGAAATTATATTTAAAATTTATAAATCTGTTTTTTTATAGAACAATTATGGTTTCGCGCTTGTATAAAATTACCAACCCAAGTAGAAATAGCAGAAGTCTTGTTTGTGGTAATACCTTAGAAGAATTGATATCTGAAGCGTGCACAAATTTGAATATTAACTTGGACTCATCGTGTAAGGTATTATTATTTCTATCTTGTTTAATTGCATTAAATATTGTTTTATTATGTAACTCCAAGTTGTTTATTGTATGAAGAATTTTATTTATTGAGCAGTGTACAGTTTTCTTAAATTTCATTTTTTCCCGATT
This sequence comes from Leptopilina boulardi, assembly GCF_019393585.1. NCBI lineage: Eukaryota > Metazoa > Arthropoda > Insecta > Hymenoptera > Figitidae > Leptopilina > Leptopilina boulardi. The sequence continues at coordinate 112,333 of NW_026137777.1, forward strand.
TTATAGATTGTTCTTGAGGAAGATGGTACAAGTATTTCAAAGATGTGTATTTTGGAAAGTCTGGCGGAAATGTACCCAAACGTCCCTTTACTACTGATGGTCGTTTATAAAGATGCGCCCTGGAAACCGATTTCGGAGATTGTTTCATCAGCAGTGTCAATAAGTCCAACTATTACAAGTAATATATTCAGTTATATTTAAAAATTATTTTATTTTTTATTGTTTGGTTATAATAATTTGTTGTTTCAGATCAACAAAATGAAGGTTCACAATCTTCTTCTTCCTTCAATATTGAAGAACAAAATAGTATTGTAAGTCTGTCACCATCCAGCAGCGACAGAATATCAGCTCTTCCTTGGGATTCTATAGTTCCCAAGAAATTAAAAAATATTGAATCGAATCCTTCGAGTTACGTATTAGATTTTATTAGAAATGCCGCAGACTATATGATGGATGATTTAAAAGATGACAGATTCAGCACTGCAAGACGTGTCGCAGAACTTATGGTACACAAATTTCCTTATGTTTTTGGCTTTTCAATATGGACTGAAAATGAGTCTCGATTAGAAATTTCATCTGGTGTGAAGTCTTTGCAAAAAAGACTGTATGACCGTATTAAGAAAACTCAACAAGGGAAAAAGAAGCGTCCACGTCCTGCTGACAGCGATGAAGAAGACAATACAACGAATTTAATTATAGAAAGATACGGTAAAAACCAGGATAGTTATGGCTGTGTAGCATACGAACCTCCACTTCCAGAAAATGAGACAAACGAGACTCAAAATATAATGAAAAATAGCCTTTTGCTTTCTATTTCGAACCCTGAGATGCAGCTACCAGTTGAAGATGAAGCAAAGTATTTAAATCTTACCTACGCTACCCAGCGAATTAATTTAAATAGAAGGGAACAGCTTCACTTGAATTTGGCAGATATATTACAAAATCATTGGCCCCATTTAAAACAAGAAAAACATTTTCTTGCACATGCTGAGACTTTGCTTGGCAAAAAAGTTCAAAACATATGGCTTGAAAACGCAAAAAATAAAATTCCTGCAATTTACGAATATTTCAGAGATTATTACACGAAATACAAAAAGGCAACAATAAAACCTAAAATTGCCAAAAATTTGGAGTCAGTTTTGAGTGAAATAAAAAATGCTTCGTCAACTTTGGATTCTTCATTTCCAAAAACGATTGGATTTCTTCCACTTCTAGCCTCTTTTTTTAACGAAGAGCCTATTTTTAAATTGGCTGTAAGTATAACCTATCTTTTGAATTATGATTCGACAATTAAAATTAACAAATATTTGTACTAAAAAATTTTTTTTTTCAGGACATTGACGCTTCGGATGAGGAAATTATAAAAATGGCTAATGTTACACGTCCTATTCTCATCATAAAAGGTTTATATCATGTTTAATTATATTTATAATTTATACATAAAATCTTTATCAATGTTAGTAAGTAGTTAATAAATATTAGTACACATGTAACAATAATTACTTAATAATAATATTCTTACGTTTTCTTTCAGGAAGAAGTCTGTTTGACGAATCTTTACAGTGTCTAATAGTAGTCGAAGATACGATTCTAATAAGAACTTCCAATGTCTTACAAGGGATTTTCTTATTAGTATTATCATACTACGTTTATGGGTTTAATTATGAAGCAAAGAAGGCATCGACCTTCGAATTTATTCAAAGGTAAAGATTTATATATATATGTTATATTATACTTATGTATAAATATCCAAATTTTCCTTTTAATTATTATTTATTAATTTAATATTAAAAATGTTTTCACATTATTTTCAGACTGCTTTTAGATATAAACCCATCAAACAAAGGCAGTAGGAGGCAAAGAAAAAGTAAATCCCAAAAATTAAATGAAGAGGATTCAAGGACAGCCAAATTAATAAATAATGTAATAAAACATATAAATCATTGTATTTGAGGGGGGAAACTCGTGTAAAAAAAAATTTTTACAAATTTTTTTTTGTCATGCAAAGCGTATTTGTGTATTTTAACGATAAAAGTTTTATTTTTTGATTTTGGTTGAGATTTGAGACCAGTAGGCTGCACGGCGCAAAACCAAAGATCTAACTTTAAACGCCTGTATCGCTGTCATTTTGCAAGATTTTTAGTTTAAAAAATTATTATACATAGCTTATATTGCTTTAAGGTATGCTTTATTTCAATTCAATAAACTTTACAATTTTTTTGTAAGAAAATCTTGAAAAAACTTGCATTTACACAAGTTTTTTCCCTTAAGTTACGAGTATCTATAAGTTGAATATTTTAATATATTCAAATCTTATTAATGTTATAATTGAAAAATATGTATAACTTAAATTTTATAAACTTTTTTGAAAAATATATAAATTGTATCTAATTGTAAGACAAATGTAAAGTTTTTTATATTAATTAATTTAAAAAAATTATAAATATCTGTAAGTTACCAAAACTTTGTCACACATAATCATTAATGCAAATATAGTTAATGGAAAAAAATCAAATTGTTTTTAGAAATTTTTCTCAATTCTTGGTTAGAAAAAATCAAAAGTAGTTACGAAATTTATCTTAACACGTTGCTAAAAAGACCGAACATAGTTTTGAAATTTTTCTTAACGCTTTATTCGAAAAAAATCAAATATTTTTTAGAAAATTTTCTCAATTTTTATTTAGAAAAAAGTCGAAAGAAGTTTCGAAATTTATCTTAAGGCGTTGCTGAAAAAATCGAACAGAGTTTCGAAATTTTTCTTAACGCTTTGTTCGAGAAAAATCGAATAATTTTTAGAAAATTTTCTCAATTTTTATTTAGAAAAAAGTCGAAAGAAGTTTCGAAATTTATCGTAAGAGGTTGCTGAAAAAATCGAGCAGAGTTTCGAAATTTTTCTTAACGTTTTGTTCGGAAAAAATCAAAACAGATTTCGAAATTTTTCTTCACTAATATTTCGAAAAATTTCTAACCTTTTCGAAAAAAAACTGGCAAACTATTTTTCGAAAAATTTCGAAAAAATTTTTTACAGTGTAGTTGTACTTTCAGTTAAGACAACTTTTAAAAAATCGCTTTTTTTGACCCGATAAAATAGGCGCCTCCCTTAATTGCAATGTTTTAACTAACCACATTCAGGCTGCAGTCCAATGGCAGTGTTTTGAAAATAGTCCATGAGTGTAAACATAGCAAACATATATCTGTATCTCTTTTCTACTCATGGTATAATGACAAAACACAACACAAAATGCTACCATGAGACTGCAGCTTTTTTTAGCGCATACTTGCGAAAGTGTATACTAGAGAAGTGTGGGTTGTTTCCGAATTGGGATTTTTAGAGCGAACTTGATAATGTGAATACTCGATAATTATGCAGTGTCTTTTACTTCGCACGGAAAAACAAGGACACTGCATACTTCTCAAGAATACACTTTAAGGCAGTTCCAGAATCTTATCTCTGTTTTCCAACTTTACAATTTTTAATTCATACTTGATAAGGCGGTTTCAGAATAGGTACAAAAGCCAAGTGCAAGTCCAAAGTGCCAATCTTATTAGTGCGAAAGAGTTAGGTAGTATATCTTTTTGTCTTGCATTCATGGGATTTGCATTTGGAGTTGTAGTTGCACTTGCTTTTTGCACCTATTCTAGAACATCCTATAAAGTGTATACTAGAGAAGTATGCAATGTCCTTATTTTTCCGTGCGAAAAACAAGGACACAACATACTTCCCTAGTATACACTTTACTATGTATGCACTATAATAATCCGAATTCGGAAACGGCCCTAACTTCCTTAGTAAACACTTTGGCCGTTTCCGAATTGGGATTTTTAGTGGACTTTCGATAAAGTGTATTACAAACCGCAGAACTGCGATACGCCATCTGGTGTCGACCCACTTGTGGTAGCTTTTTTTTGTTCCGTCTCCCTTTTAACATATGTTTAAGAGAGAGATGAAATATCAAGATGGCTACCGCAAGTGGGTTATTTTTCCCATGATTCCCTATGATTTCTGATCCTAATAGCCGGGAAGTGTGCTGTGTCCTTTTTTCGCACGGAAAAACAAGGACACTACATATTTCCCGAGTATACACTTTATTAAAAGTACGCTAAAAATTCCAAATCGGAAACGGCCAAGTCCAAGTGCATATCCCATGAGTGCGAAAGAGATAGGTAATCTGTCTATTGTAGAACCTCTATCTAGTGTGCACTAAAAATAATAATTCGGAAACGGCCTATCAAAAATGCGCAAAAATCCTCAATTCAGAAACGGCCTCAATGAAACTTTTGTTACAGTCACTCCTTCACTCCGGCCAATCAGAGAGTCAGTAGATTTAAATTTGAATTTTCTGTCTCTCTTACTCTTGTACTGCGTAGTGGGAGGCTGCCTGTGTAGAAGTGATAGGTAAAAGTGCTTTTCTGAAGGTTTTCTACATATAATACATAAACGACGTATTATACGTATAATACTGTAGAAAACCAGGTTTTCGACATTGTAGCCGCATTAACCTCTTTTTGTTATTTACGTTATTTACGATAAATCAAGGTGTTTTCACAATTTGGTCATCATCAATGTTTAAATTATTTATTTATTAAGGAAATATCAATGATAAATAATCACTTTAAGTTAAAGTTAGTTTTTCAAATATTAATTGAGTTTGATTCTTATAAAAATCTTGAAAGATTGACTTGCTGAGAGGATTATTTATTAATAAGATGCAAATGGTTTTAATTAGTACACTGATGTTTTTATTCAGTTAATTAGTAGAATCTAAGTTCTTAGAATACTTATGAAACGTGCTATTCGCGCTTGCTTTTCAAATTAACTCTTTTAATAAATCGCACTACTAGTTCAAACTGTCAGAGATGACCTTGTATGCAGGTGTTCCAACTGTCAGAAATGACCTTGTATATATTGATCGTATTTTCCACTCAACAACAGATAAATTCCCACACAGCACAACATCTTACACCAGGCCTACAGCAGGCTTACATGTAAGGTTTGTAAGGTAACATCGTAAGCCCATAGTAGACTTACAGTAAACCTAAAATGTCCGCCTTACAGTAAGCTTACATGGTAGGGTCGAGGTAAGCTTACACGGTGAGGTCGAGGTAAGCTTACATGGTAGGGTCGAGGTAAGCTTACACGGTGAGGTCGAGGTAAGCTTACATGGTAGGGTCGAGGTAAGCTTACACGGTGAGGTCGAGGTAAGCTTACACGGTAAGGTCGAGGTAAGCTTACATGGTAGGGTCGAGGTAAGCTTACATGGTAGGGTCGAGGTAAGCTTACACGGTAAGGTCGAGGTAAGCTTATGAGTAAAGGTTGTGGTAAGGTTATTATTAAGTTGTAAGGTTGAGGTAAGGTTGTGGTAAGCTTACAAGGTAAGGCAAGTTATATTCAAATAATAATATTAATAATAAATAAATATTCAATAAAAAAATTTTTCTTTTGCCTTATTCTATTTTGGGAACCTATCATTTCGCAGAAAGTTTTGAAAATAAATTTGGGAGGAGTAGGATTCGAACCCGGGACCGAAGTATATACCTAACAACCTAACCAACTGAGCTAAACGGGGAACTGACAATGAGAAAAGTAATCTTGCTTTTAAGGAGTTGATTATCTTCTTGGTTCCACTTTAAAAGTAAGATTACTTTTCTCATTGTCAGTTCCCCGTTTAGCTCAGTTGGTTAGGTTGTTAGGTATATACTTCGGTCCCGGGTTCGAATCCTACTCCTCCCAAATTTGTTTTCAAAACTTTCTGCGAAATGATAGGTTCCCAAAATAGAATAAGGCAAAAGAAAAATTTTTTTTATTGAATATTTATTTATTATTAATATTATTATTTGAATATAACTTGCCTTACCTTGTAAGCTTACCACAACCTTACCTCAACCTTACAACTTAATAATAACCTTACCACAGCCTTTACTCATAAGCTTACCTCGACCTTACCATGTAAGCTTACCTCGACCCTACCATGTAAGCTTACCTCGACCCTACCATGTAAGCTTACTGTAAGGCGGACATTTTTGGTTTACTGTAAGTCTACTATGGGCTTACGATGTTACCTTACAAACCTTACATGTAAGCCTGCTGTAGGCCTGGTGTAAGATGTTGTGCTGTGTGGGTTAACAATAATACTTGAATTGTTTATTTTATGGCAACCTACCCAACCCTGCAGACAAATACCAAAGCAGCGTTACAAACTCATGTATAATACGTATATATTACATGTATAATACAGAGATATTTCTGCTGTGCAGGCAGCTGAAGGTGTGACCGTACCTTCAGATATAATTTTATAAACAGGTTGAGAACCTTTTCGTGCTCACAGATTAGAACTTTCGTAGCCAGAATCTAGAAAGGCCTTTTGTTTTGTTTTCGTGTCGTTATGCAAAGCTGCGTCTACAACAGGAAAAAAATGTGTATCGTTCGTGTAGTATTGGCCTGTGTACATATGTATAACAATTCTTGAACAGAGTTAGAGTACAACTATGATTAAGGTTATGTTATATTCCGTAAATTTTTAATTTTTTTTGTTATATATTATTTATTAAATATAATATTTGTTAACTAATATCACAAATATGTTGTCAATTATATACCAACAACATACACAACACACGCACTTCAAATTTTCTAATGTTAAATATTCAATTATTATTTCAAATTAATTTAATAACTATTTATAATTTTATTTTTCATTTATTTTAATTTTAAAATCAATGGTTATTTCGCAAATGAATCGAGATTATTGAAATTCATATTGCGAAATAACATGAATTAAATTACAAATCAATTTTGCTAATTGTGGACAAATATATTTTTTTCTTGTTCTGTAGTGAAAAAAATGAGATACGTATTTTTTTCTTTTTTTTTTGAAAAATTTTCGAGTTATGAATTTTCAAAATTTCAGTTTCTTCAATGTAGTCCTATTTTCAATGGCTCAAAACTCGAAAAAAATGGATTTTTTCAATTTTTCATAAAAAAAGAAAAGTTTCAGTCTTTCTTTCACTTTTCAATAATGATAACAAAAAAATTTTTTTTCATTTTTTATAAACAAATTAAGTTTTTTTTAATTTGGATATGATATTTAAAAAATTTTTTTTTTTAAATATACCTGGAAATACTAAGAAGATTTTGCAAAAAAATTTAGAGTGGGCCGATAAGTTTTATAGGTTTAAATAAACATTTAAACACCGCACGCAGCATTTTTCGTATTTTTAAAAATTAAAAAAATTTTTAAACTGTTAAAAATGATTTTTTTTCATTTTTTATGGAACCTGAAATCATATTTCACTATGAAAAATGAAAAAAAAATAATTTTTAACAATTTTACAATTTTTTTTAATTTTTAAAAATACGAAAAATGCTGATCGCGGTGATTAAATGTTTATTTAAACCTATAAAACTTATCGGCCAACTCTAAATTTTTTTGCAAAATCTTCTTAGTATTTCCAGGTATGTTTAAAAAAAAATTTTAAAAATATCATATTCAAATTAAAAAAAACTTAATTTGTTTATAAAAAATTGATATTTTTTTAAATAAAAAATGAAAAAAAAATTTTTTGTTAACATTATTGAAAAGTAAAAGAAAAACTGAAACTTTTCTTTTTTTATCAAAAATTGAAAAAATACATGTTTTTCGAGTTATCAGACATTGAAAATAGGTCTACATTGAACACGGTGGGTAGGAAGCGACGATAGGTTGAACAAAAGTGTCAAGAAAAACTGAAAGTGGGGTTGTATTTATGGATGATTGTAGGTGAAAAATCCGTTTAGAATGAAATCCTAGCTGCTCCTATTTCAAAGTTATCCACATTTTAATTTTTTTAATAGGATCAATTTTTGAAAAATAGAAAAGGCGCGAACATTTCTTTGTGTTTGTGTGTGTACGTGTAGACATATGTTCACATACGATTTCCACACTTGTAGCCAAATATAGCATCCTTTGTAATTTCCCAATTATAAAATAATAAATATTAAGTGTTGAAAGTCACTAGTAGACGTGGCAAATAACACAGCCCCACAAAAAAAAAGTGTCGTGCGCGGCAGACCAGACTAGTCATTTCACATGTATTTTGACGCGCTGAACACGAATCCGAAGTCCGTTTTGCTCCATCACGTCAGGATTTTTTTCTAACCTCCAAAAACCTGTCGGATTTTGAGAGGTAGGCTATTTTTTTAAAAAATTGATGGATTTACTTCAAAATTGGTATCTAGGGGTTTTTTGGGTCGCTGATAAAGAATTTGAAGTTAGATTTTCAAAATTCAAAATGGCGGCTCCAATATGGCGGACGAATTTTGTAAAAATTGATGGATTTACTTCAAACTTGGTATCTAGGGGTTTTTTGGGTCGCTGATTACGAATCTAAAGTTAGATTTTCAAAATTTAAAATGGCGGCTCCAATATGGTGGACGATATCGACCCTTCAAAGGGTCGAATTCCGCCCTTACACACGAAACTAGGAGCAATTAAACAGTTTGTCAAAGCCTTAGATAAAAAAGGAAACTGTTTCAAATACCTGGAACAAAAGTTTCCAGAAATCTCTGATGCGAAACTAAAAGAAGGGGTTTTCGACGGACCTTGTATTCGCAAATTGTTAAAAGATGAGCAATTTATCACCAAGATGAATAAAAAGGAGAAAGCCGCATGGCTTAGTTTCAAAGCAGTTGTCGAAAATTTTCTGAGTAATCACAAGAGTGAAAATTGGGAGCAAATAGTTAGTGATATGATTAAAAACTTTGGTAAGTTAGGATGCTTAATGAGCATAAAGTTGCATTACTTAGACTCGCATCGGGATCAATTCCCTGAAAATTTGAGAGATTACAGTGAAGAACAAGGAGAACGATTCCATCAAGATCTGAAAGATTTTGAGCTTCGTTATCAAGGAAGAAGGGATGTAAATATGATGGCCAACTACTGTTGGATGCTGAAAAGGGATATTGTACATGGAGGCACCAATTTGAAAAGAAAACCATTACACAGATCCTTTGAGGACAAAAGAGTGCGCTACCATAAAAAGACGTAAATACCTTACTTATGTATATAAGAATTTCCATTTCTAGTATTGAAAATCTAACTTCAGATTCGTAATCAGCGACCCAAAAAACCCCTAGATACCAAGTTTGAAGTAAATCCATCAATTTTTACAAAATTCGTCCGCCATATTGGAGCCGCCATTTTAAATTTTGAAAATCTAACTTCAGATTCGTAATCAGCGACCCAAAAAACCCATAGATACCAAGTTTGAAGTAAATCCATCAATTTTTACAAAATTTGTCCGCCATATTGGAGCCGCCATTTTGAATTTTGAAAATCTAACTTCAAATTCGTCATCAGCGACTCAAAAAACCCCTAGATACCAATTTTGAAGTAAATCCATCAATTTTTTAAAAAAATAGCCTACCTCTCAAAATCCGACAGGTTTTTGGAGGTTAGAAAAAAATCCTGACGTGATGGAGCAAAACGGACTTCGGATTCGTGTTCAGCGCGTCAAAATACATGGGAAATGACTAGTCTGGTCTGCCGCGCACGACACTTTTTTTTTGTGGGGCTGTGTTATTTGCCACGTCTACTAGTGACTTTCAACACTTAATATTTATTATTTTATAATTGGGAAATTACAAAGGATGCTATATTTGGCTACAAGTGTGGAAATCGTATGTGAACATATGTCTACACGTACACACACAAACACAAAGAAATGTTCGCGCCTTTTCTATTTTTCAAAAATTGATCCTATTAAAAAAATTAAAATGTGGATAACTTTGAAATAGGAGCAGCTAGGATTTCATTCTAAATGGATTTTTCACCTACAATCATCCATAAATACAACCCCACTTTCAGTTTTTCTTGACACTTTTGTTCAACCTATCGTTGCTTCCTGCCCACCGTGTGAAGAAACTGAAATTTTAAAAATTCATAACTCGAAAATTTTTCAAAAAAGAAAAAAATACGTATCTCTTTTTTTTCAGTACAGAACAAGAAAAAAATATATTTGGCCGAATTTAAAGGGTCGACGAAAATCTCACGTGATTTTTCCCATATATAAATCATAAAGGTAATTCAGGTGGTTGAACCGATCACGCCACCAATATAATGCAAGTTTGCTAAAATTTGCATGGAAACAACGAGGTGTTGATTGCAAAATCAACCCTTCAACTACTTAAAATTATATACAAACAGGGTGTGATCGTTGCCACCGAATTATTCTTCGAGGAGTCTTAACCACTGACAGTGGTTGAGATTATTGTTTATTCCCCGCAGTAAGGGTTGAAATTGTTGAATTTGTAGGTCGGTAATCCTGGAAGTACCACTTCCACAAAAAAAGTTTTTATATATGCCCACATTTAGGGCTCAATTAGGGCTAATTTAGTACCACATGCAAAAATTTAGGGCCTTTTACCTATTTAAAATAACCCTTGGTCCTGCTAGCTTGAAGTCAAGCTGGAAGTACCACATAAAGGAACCTAAATATTTTTCAAAATTTCTTCCATATGAATTTAGGGCTCTCAACTGGGACTATTAAAAATTTTCAAAGACCACACCTACGTACAAAAAACATCCCCAATTATTTAAACTCGATTTAATCAAACAATTATCATATAGGAATTATGAGCTAAATTAGGGTTTTTTAATATGCAGCACTAGGGTCAGCCGGGGTAAATCCGAACAGGGGGTAAATCCGAACGCTAATTATTTCAGCTTAATTAAAATTTTTAAAAATAAGTTCGATATGAGAATTTTTACCTCAGATCCTCTTCAAGAGATTCTAAGTATTATCCCATTTTTCGTTTGTTAATTAGCAACAGCATAAACAAAGATAACGAGTATTGCAAAAAAGATTGAAAATCAAAGATGACACTCTTTCAGTATTTTGTCTCGTATTTGAAGAAAAAGAAGCTGAAAATTTATTTTATTATTTATAATTGTTTGTTATGAATACTAGAACAGAAACTATTTTTCATTTTTGCCTTCTGTAAAATTTTATTAATAATATCAGACCGTTCGTATTTACCCAGGAAAATTGGAAAACCGGGGTAAATCCGAACGGTATTTTCAATAATTTTTTTTTACATCAGAGCCACACAAAATTGTTTTTCTTTCATTACACTATTATTTTAACATTATAAAAGTACATAGAAAAAAGTTTTTCTTTCTATACGTATCTTCGTTAGTAATTAATAAGCAGAAACTTAATCTCTGTTCTCTCGAAGGAGTGTTTCAATTTTTTTGCCAAATGGTTTGTTGAAAAAAGTTTTTTAGGATCTTAATAAAATTTGGTATTCTACAGTTTTTGGGATCGCTAATTACCAATTTGAAGTCAGTTTTTCAAATTTCAAAATGGCGGACGAGAATTAAAAAATTCATTGGATTCGCTCGAAAATTGTTATTCGGGGGGTTTCAGGGTCGCTGATTACGAATTTGGAGTTAGAAAATTTGATCATTTTTAAAAATAATTTTTAGGAAAGTCCGCCATTTTTAATTTAAAAAATTTGACTTATTTTTGTATTTACATTCAATCACTCCAAAATACTTTCTGTAGCAAGTTTTGCAAAAATCCGTTATGATTTGATAAAGTTATTGAAGGTTTTAATTGTGTAATGCATTTTAATTTTTAACCTGTTTGATTTTTGTATTTGGGACGTTTCATGTCAACCGGCCCAGAGCTCCATCCAAAATTCTAATCAACGAAAATCAACTTATTACGGCTCAAAATAATCGTCAGCTCATACTGCTTCGAATAAAAAGTGGCGAATTAAAAAATTCAAAATGGCGTCCTTACTGTACCATGTTTTGCAAATTTTTTTAATAACTCAGCAAACAAATGTATTAATTACCTTGAGAAAATAATTGCAACTTGTTGGATAATGGGTCACTCTTATGTTTTTGGGGTCGCTGATTACGAATCTGAAGTCAGATTTTAAAAATTTTCAAAATTAAAGATGGCGGATCCAATATGGCGACCAAATTTTTTTAAAAATTATCAGATTTGCTTGAAACTTGTTACTCGGTGGTTTTTAGGCTCGCTGATTACGAATATAAAGTCAGATTTAAAAAATTTTTAAATTCAAAATGGTGGATCCAATATGGCGACCAAATTTTTTTTTTTAAATTATCAGATTTGCTTGAAACTTGTTACTCGGGGGTTTTTGGAGTCGCTCATTACGAATCTAAAGTCAGATTTTACAAATGTTCAAAATTCAAAATGATGGATCCAATATGGCGAACAAAAATTTTTTTTAAATTATCAGATTTGCTTGAAACTTGTTACTCGGGGATTTTTGGGGTCGATGATCACGAATCTTACGTCAACTTTTAAAAATTAGGTCACAGATCACGATTCTGATGTAAAAGTTGTTAAAAATTCAAAATGGTGGAGCCAATATGGCGGATGAAATTGTAAAATTCGTTTGCATTTATAAACTTAAATGTAATGAGGCTGATTTTTGAGGTTAAGGTTTTTAGAGTTAAGGACAGTTTTTAAAATTAAGTTTGAGAATATTTGAAAGTTTCAGTTGTGCTTAAATTGTAAAAAAATGATATAGAGGAAATTTTTATAAAGGAAAGGAAAAATTTTAAAAAAGTAATTTAAGGGTAGATTTTTCAAAATTTAATTTAAGGCTATTTAAAAGCCTTAAATTAGCTAAAATTATAAAAGATTTATGTAGAGTAAATTTTAAAAAATCTTAAATTTCTATTGGGATCTGACATTCGTACACATGCCATCTGGTGTTGAAAAATGTAACTAGTTTTGGATAACTGTTTGTGTCACTTGCAATTGTAGTTCCGCTGTCATTGTTAATTATTTTATCATTATGAATGAAGCTACATTTTTACCGCGTGAGAAATCTTCCTCCAGAATTAAGTGTTCTGTGAGAGGCTGTGGCAGTACTGTAGCGAAAAATTTAAGCGTAATTTTCCATAAATTTCCGAAACCAAAACCAAAATTACACGATTTACACCACACTTTATAATGTGCCCGGCTTGCAAAACGCGTTCACCTTCAATAAATTTTCGTTGAGCAGGATTTGTACCTGCCCATGCGCAAATACTGTCCATAGAAATGAACATTTTCTGCATCCCATGTTATTCCCATGTAAATTCACTAAAAGTGTTACCCAATTTACGCCATATTGCTTTAGGCCCCGCCCCCATGTCAGATCCCAATATTAAGGGGTAGTTTTGGGGATTAAGGGTAGTATTTTGAAAAATTACTTTTATGATATTTAAGATCTTTTAAATGAAGCCTAAATTTGTATGGAAGAAAAATTTAAAACAACTAATTGAATAATGTGTAAGGGGTGGTTTATGGAGTTAAAGGTGGCGAATCCATCCAATTTTTAAATATTTTATTAGCCATTTTGGAACCACTAATCTTATTTTATAAAATCCAGATTCAAATTCGTAGTCACCGACCCCAAAATTCCCCGAGTAACAAGTTTCAAGCAAATATGATAATTTAAAAAAAATTTTTAGTCGACATATTGGATCCACCATTTTGAATTTTGAAAATTTTTAAGAACTGATTTTAGATTCGTGATCAGGGACCCTAAAAACCACCGAGTAACCAGTTTCAAGTAAAACTGACAATTTCAAAAAAAATTTTGGTGGATATATTGGATCCACCATTTTGAATTTTGAAAATCTGACATTATATTCGTAATCAGCGACCCCAAAAACCCCCGAGTAGCAAGTTTTAAGCGAATCTGATTAAATTAAAAAAAAAATGTTGGTCGCCATATTAGATCCACCATTTTGAATTTTGAAAATTTTTAAAATCTGACTTTAGATTCGTATTTAGCGACCCTAAAAACCACCGAGTAACAAGTTTCAAGCAAATCTAATAATTTTTAAAAAATTTTGGTCGCCATATTGGATCCGCCATTTTGAGTTTTTAAAATCTGACTTTATATTCGTAATCAGCGACCCCAAAAACCACCGAGTAGCAAGTTTCAAGCGAATCTGATCAAATTTTAATAAAAATGTCCTCCATATTGGATCCGCCATCTTGAATTTTGAAAATTTTTAAAATCTGACTTCAGATTCGTAATCAGCGACCCCAAAAACATAAGAGTGACCCATTATCCAACAAGTTGCAATTATTTTCTGAAGGTAATTAATACATTTGTTTGCTGAGTTATTAAAAAAATTTGCAAAACATGGTACAGTAAGGACGCCGTTTTGAATTTTTTAATTCGCCACTTTTTATTCGAAGCAGTATGAGCTGACGATTATTTTGAGCTGTAATAAGTCGATTTTCGTTGATTAGAATTTTGGATGGATGTCTAAGCCGGTTGACGTGAAACGTCCCATTTATATATGATGCATTATTACATAATAGGTCTATTATCGTATTTTTTTGAGTTTTTATTTAAGTTTAACAATTGCAATAGGTACTTTAAATTTATTTGCCCTAAGATTTTTCTGAAATACAGTGGCGTTCGTATTTACCCCGGTATTTTAGGAAAGTTGCAAAGTATCGAGGTAAATACGAACGCTAAGTTTCCTGCGATTGTAATTTATCAAAAAATTTTGCTACCCCATAAAATTGTTCTATGGAAGTAAAGTAACAACTTCATGCACCAGAATACCGGAAGTATTTTTTTTAAAGAAAAAACTTATGTTATTGTTGAAACTTACTAAAAGCGTTCGGATTTACCCCGGTTGACCCTAAATGGACTTTTTAAAAGTGCACCCCCAACCACTTCAGCCAAGTAACTGATGGATAGTCAACCACAAAAACTACCCTCAACTAGTTAAAACTCAATATTTTCAAAAACAAACACATACGCATTTAAGGCTAATTTAGGGCTCTAAAATATACTTAATTAAATGGGGACCATTATATGTAAAGCTGAGCCCAGAGGGCAGCACCATAGCAAGATCGTGGAGCGCCAAATTTTTGATTTCGGTTAAAATGACATTTGATTTTCTTCTTGTTTTTGATAAAATAAAAACATGAGTAACGAGATAAATAAATATTTTTCTTGGTCGTGTGTGCAATTGAAAAACGAATTACGTAAGCGAGGACTTCGTCTTACAGGAAAAAAGAAAGTTTTACAAGAAAGGTATGTATAAAATAATATAATACATCAAAGAAAATGTGTAAATATATGCAAGTATAATCATAAGTAGAAATCTTTCTCACATAAAGTTTCAATAAATTATGTTTAATTTGTCTTAAAATTATTAATATAATTAATAATAATAATAATTTATTATTAATAAAATCCATTAGTCCACAATAAAATTCTGCTCGAAGTTTTTGTTGTTGTAAATGAATATATTTTAATCGCTCGCCCTTTACTTTCGACCAGACATCAACTACATATTGCTGAGTTGTTTTCCCTAATGCTAAACATGGATTAAGTGCTTCTCTAAATGAAAGACGAAACATGTTAGATTGTAAGGCAGTAATATTGTGACTGCCTTGAGTTTGTTTTATGTTTACAGTCCATCCCTGATCACCTGAAGGAAACATTAAAGAATAAGTCATAGGGTCAACATTCGCACTGAGGTTGGAAATTGGAATACTTTTGGAATCTTTAGGATGTATATGTTAGGCTCCAAATGCGAAAACGGTCATTGAGCGAAAAAAGCGACCACAACGCGTTGTGGCTTATGAGATTTGTCCGCAACCCGAATTTCGTTTCGTGGCTTACCTAAAAACGGTCACAACGCGTTGTGGCAAAGTTAAAACGATCAAAAAGCGAATTCGTTTTACGTTTCTTCTTATATTGCACCACAACGCGTTGTGGCAATAAGGAAAGGCCACAACGCGTTGCGGATGGTTGTTTGAATTCAAACACTTGAGTAAAATATTAAACAACAATTTAATGAAATAAATGAAATGAACAATATTAAGTGCCTCTTGCACTTCCTGGAGTAACGTTTCGTATCGTTCATTATTAAAAATAGTACTATGATCTGGGCTTGTCTTGGTTAATTCACCTAATTTATTATAAAAAGCAACTTTGCTTGGAGTCATATTGAATAGCGCACAAATTAACGTTTACTCTATTCGAAATACGAAACAAAACTAAACGATAACTTATTCGCAGTTTGTTTACATTACATTACGCTATAATGTAATTAATCAAACTATTATATAATTATTTAATATTATTTTGGAAGTGTGTTTAATTTCCAAACATAATGAGAAAACACGTTACCTATTACAAAATTTAAATTATAATTTTAATTTAATTTCTTTATATTGATATAAATTTAATTTTTAAATGAACTGATTATTAATGTTATTAAAATATGAATGATATAGATGTTATGATTTTTATTTTCAAGTGTGCTAAAAATTATTTATTTTATTAATTTACTTATAAATATTTATTTATAATGTATTTATTAATATTTATTTATAATTTACTTATAATAAATTATAATTTTTAATTATTAATATTTTACATATTTCTTAAGTGTTTGAATTCAAACAACCATCCGCAACGCGTTGTGGTGCAATATAAATAAGAAGATACGTAAAACGAATTCGCTTTTTGGCCGTTTTGACTTTGACATAACGCATTGTAACCGTTTTTGGGTAAGCCACGAAACGAAATTCGGTTTGCGGATAAATCCCATAAGCTACAACGCGTTGTGGTCGCTTTTTTCGCTCAATGACCGTTTTCGCATTTGGAACCTAACATATACATTTATTATTTATTCGTTATTTAATCTTTCTTTTACAGCTGCCTTTGAATTAATTATATATTTACGTTTATCGTCATCATTGGGTGAAGAGAGTATGTACAATGATATACTTGTCCATGAATGCGAAAAACATACGGACCTTTTCCATTTGGAACTTCTAATTTAGATACCATGCTAGCAAAAGCAAATGAACTGTTATACAAACGAATATTTTCTCTGTAATTTTTACCCACAGAGGTAGACTCACCTAATAAATTGGTTAAATACTCAGGATACGGTGTTAAGTCATTTAACTTTACTTTCCCTTTGTGACAACAGCTATTAAAATTATTATCTGAAGACCCTTCACACATAAAGTTTAACGATTTACAAAACTTACATTCAACATTTAACAAACCTAAATAATTTTTAGAAATATTTTTTTCATCAAATTCATCTAAAGACATAATTGCAGTTCCTAATGTTTTCAACTTTTTAGTATTCTTTTTATTTATTTTATTGGTTAAATCTTTTTCTTGACGCTCTTTTTTATTAACCTCCGTTTCCAATAAAAATTTAATATTCTTACATACTACATTCCTTTGTTGGTGCTCTTTCTTTCAACCTCTGTTTCTGTCAAAATTTTTACATTTTTACGCATTAAATCATTTTCTAGACGCTGCTTTTTTCGATTTTTGTTTCTAAACGCAATTTTTTATTTTGGAAAAAGGGAAAAATTTGGATTTTTGCACTTTAATTCTTCGATGTGGACAATAAAAAGTCGCTACCACTCGTTTTCAATAATTAAGTTTCTAGTTTCAGACGTTATTTTTGCAGGAAAAGGAAATAAACAATACTTTTTAAACATTAAGATTAAATGCTGCCTCATTCTGCTGTGAACGTAATCAAGAGTATTCGTCATTATATTAAAATATAAAGATGTTGCAAATGCTATTGCAAATATTCCACAATCAACACCATTTGATTGTTGATAAACTTTTGCAAAAACTACGGTTGGTTTAAAGGGATATAGTCTTTCTAAATATTTTATTTGATCCTCATTTAAAAAACTTTTATTAAGACTATTATAAATATAAAGTCTTAATCCATCATAATAAGTGTAAATCCAATGACCAAGACTACAAGAACCACTAAAAAGTATTTGAATATACTTTTCATTTCTGCTAATCGGAATAATTACATCAAGAATTTGCAAATACAAAGAGTTTTGCATATCGAAAACAGATTGTGATACTCTTGCAACTTCATCTTGAGTTTCCATTGATATTTTTCTATATCTATAATTTCTTTTTTTTGCATATCAAAATTTTTTTTGCTCTTCTTCTTTCGTATTTCTCTTTCTGTTTCATTAGGAATACGTTTTCTCAATCTATCATTCTCCTGTCTAATTATTTTCTGCTCACATGTAACTTCGCGCCTTGCAATCCTTTTTCTTTCCTTCTCTTTAATTAATCGAATTATCTTTTTATCATATTCTTCACTCAGGAAATTCTTCATTTCTGAATATTCAAGAGGTGAAATTTTGTTCACATTATTATTAGTTGTATGAATTATTTTCTTTTCACTAGTTTCATTAAGAGAATGTTTAATTTCTAAATCTTGTTTTAATAGAACTCTGTTAATATTATGACTGGGAAAAGTATTAAAAACAGAACAAGGGTTTAAAATATTATTTTTAAGTTCCTGAGCTCGATTTATGAAAAGACGCTTCCAATCATTCACTACTATCGAATTCCTATTAGGAGACGTTCTTACTGCCGGAAAATGATTTAAGCGATTATTTTCAAACATTGACTTTAAATGGTTTTTCATTCTGTTATTGTCAGTTTCATAATTTACGCTGTTTGGCATTACGTTAAAAATATAGATGTTGCAAATGCTATTGCATATACTCCACACTCAACACTACCAAAAGGTTGTTCATCAACAGCTACAAAGACTACTGTAGGTTTAAAAGGGAACAATCTAATTAAATATTGCATTTGATGCACATTTAAACACTCCTCACTAAGGCTATCAAAAATATAAAGCCTTACTCCATCGTAATAGACACAAATCCAATTACCATAATTGTCATTACCGCTAAAAAGTATTTGAATATGTTTATCACCTTCTTTAATTGGGACAATAAAATCAAACATTTGTACAAACAAAGTACTTTGCATATTAAAAAAGAATTTGAATCTTTTCTTAATAAATCTTCAAATTTGTACATATGCATGTAATTTAACTAATTTTTAAATCTTTAACACTTAAAATAACATACTCTTTTATGTTCATAGTATACTTCGTTCAATTTTATTTTTGATTCATGAAAATCTAAATATCTTTAACACCTTTGCTCACTCTTATATAAGTAATCAGTAGTTCATTACAAATAACATATATGAGGCAAAATTCCTGAAATGTCCGAACAAAAAATTAAAAGTTCTCGAATTTAATCCATACTTTTCTAAAATGTTATTATTGTTGGTGAAAGTCTAAAAATCAATTATTATTGAATTTAATAAAATAGTTTTTGAATTACAACGTTTTTAATTTTTGACTTTTGAAAAAAAAATTTTTTTTCAATGTACAATATTTATAAGTAGAATGCATAAAAGTTAACATATATATAATGATTTTTAAAGCTTTTTTGACGGCCTACACGCTGTTAATAAATTTTTTTTTTAAATAACATTTGACCTTGAAATTCAAGGTCAAAATGTTAATTTAAGTTTATCTCAAAATAGGATTTTTTAAAATTATTTTTAACTATCTCAATGGAAAGCTTGACTAATTTCCTACAAATCATGTAATTTTTAGAGTGGGATCTTTTAAAGTTTTTGAGTTATTAATTAATTAATTAATTAATTAATGTTTATAACAAATGAAATATTTTACAAACGAATAAAGTTACCGTAATTCTGAAGTTAGCAATTGAAACTTAACGTAATTCCGCATCCAACGAGCCCTGTATGAAGTATTTTGGATTAGTAGATTGTTAATAAACAATTAGTTAACATTGTAATTGTTTATTAATTGGTTAGTTTAGATTCACGATAACTTTATTTGTTTGTAAGATATTTCATTTTTTATTGTTATTTAACTAAAATTGAACAAAAATACTTCATATAGGGCTTTTCGATGCTTGTTGTTAGTAAAAAATAAAATATTTCACAAACAAATAAAGTTATGGTAATGCTGAACTTACCAATTGAAAGTTAAGGTAATTCCGCATCCAACGAGCCCTATATGAAGTATTTTGGATAAGTAGATTGTTAATAAACAATTGCAATGTTAACTACACTCGAACCTCGCTAACTGAGAACTGGATAACTGAGAAACCTCTATAAGTGAGAATGATTTTCAGGTCCCGTCATTCTTACATGTAAAAACCTCTTTATGTGAGAATCTGTAAGTGAGAATCATTTTTCTTGATTAGACCTCTGTAAGTGAGAAAAGCGCGTCTGTCAAACCTCTACAACTGAGAATTTTTTCTATTAGACCTCTGTAAGTGAGAAAAGCGCGTCTGTCAAACCTCTACAACTGAGAATTTTTTCTATATTAAATTTTTCTAAAAGTCAATAGAAATCAATAAACAGTCATTAAAATTTGAATGGACATATAAGAACAAAGGTTCTTTGTTCAAACTACAATTATACCTATCTCATAAAATAAAATTTAGTTTCAAAACGACTGTAATAAGAAGCGTTTGTGAATTTTAATATTTATTAATATTCAAAATGTCTAAGCAAAAACTTAAAGCTCTTTCGTTAAGTGAAAAATTAAAAATTATAAGTGAATTTGAAAGTGGTAAGAAACGAAATGTTATAGAAAGTAAATTTCATGTATCAACTGCCACATTTTATCGCATAATTAAAGAAAGGGATTTTATAAAATCTCAGTGTTTTGAAGGTCGTGGAAATATGAAAAGAAAACGTTCAGCTGAATTTGAAGATCTTGAAAATTGCCTTGTGGAGTGGATTAAACAAACTTTAGATAAAAGTATCCCTCTAGATGGACCGTTGTTGAAAGGAAAGGCTCTAGATTTTGCGAAAAAATTAGGAATGAAGGAATTTACAGCAAGTAATGGTTGGTTTGAAGGTTTTAAAAAACGAAATTCTTTAGTTTTTAAAAAAATAGTTGGGGAAATTAAATCTGTCGATCAGAATGTATGCGATCAGTGGACTGAATATTTGCCAACTCTTCTAAAAGAATATAACTCTGACAACATTTATAACGCAGACGAGACCGCATAATTTTTCAAGTGCCTACCGGATAAAACATTTACGTTTAAAGGACAAGATTGCCGCGGAGGAAAGCAAAGTAAAGACCGCCTTACTGTTCTTCATTGTGCCAATATGACAGGAACAAAAAAATTGCCTCTTCTTTTAATTGGAAAATCAAAAAAACCTCGATGTTTTAAAGGTAAATTATCTATTTCTATGTAATATAAAATTAATGATAAAGATGACAATATTATTCCATTCCAAAGCACCAAGATGTTATAAGTGCACTAGAAACTATTCACAGATTTTTGGAATTTTCGACAAATGTTAATAAATCAGCTTTCGACAAAATTTATGAGCTTGAAAATCATGTTAGAAATAGCTTAACTAAAAAACAAACTACAATAACAGACTTCTTTCATAAAGCTTAAAAAAATAAAAATTTGTTGTATTTTTTAAATAAATAATTATATGAAATTTCTTAATACGCAAAAGTGACACTCTATTACTGAAAAAACCGCACTTGAACCTCTATCAGTACAATAACCTCTGTAAGTGAGAGAACCCCCTCTTCGACCTTCATAAGTGAGAACCTGTGTAACTGAGAAACCTCTATAAGTGAGAAGAAATTTTCGGTCCCTTGGATTCTCACTTAGCGAGGTTCGACTGTAATTGTTTATTAACAATCTACTAATCCAAAATACTTCATACAGGGCTCGTTGGATGCGGAATTACGTTAAGTTTCAATTGCTAACTTCAGAATTACGGTAACTTTATTCGTTTGTAAAATATTTCATTTGTTATAAACATTAATTAATTAATAACTCAAAAACTTTAAAAGATCCCACTCTAAAAATTACATGATTTGTAGGAAATTAGTCAAGCTTTCCATTGAGATAGTTAAAAATAATTTTAAAAAATCCTATTTTGAGATAAACGTAAATTAACATTTTGACCTTGAATTTCAAGGTCAAATGTTATTTAAAAAAAAAATTTATTAACAGCGTGTAGGCCGTCAAAAAAGCTTTAAAAATCATTATATATATGTTAACTTTTATGCATTCTACTTATAAATATTGTACATTGAAAAAAAAATTTTTTTTCAAAAGTCAAAAATTAAAAACGTTGTAATTCAAAAACTATTTTATTAAATTCAATAATAATTGATTTTTAGACTTTCACCAACAATAACAATATTTTAGAAAAGTATGGATTAAATTCGAGAACTTTTAATTTTTTGTTCGGACATTTCAGGAATTTTGCCTCATATGAGAGATTCTTTTTCAATCGCCTCAGCCCAAAAAGTCAATGTTCTGGGATTGGCTTCATACTTTGGTAAATTGTTGTCCTATATGATAGTAATAAATCCCTAAAATATAAACTCATTAAAAAAATATTTGTAGAAAGTAGAGGGGGTTGAAGTTTTGACGTTAAGGGTAACATTGTCATTTTCAAATCCGTATAACTATGACAAAAGTTAATGGATTTTAATTTATCTATAATGAATTTTATTGCATTTTTCACGTACTTTTCAAAAATGTATACGAAATTTAAAAAAAAAATTTTTTAACCCCTTTTTTTTCAAAATCAACCCTTATTTTTCGATTTTCACCCCTTCGGGTATTTTTTTTTTTTTTTTTTATTTTCATTGGAAAGCTGAGGTTTTTTCCGATGAGCTATGTAAATATGAAAATGGGACAACAATAATTTTGTGAGTAACAGAATATTAAAGTAGGCGGTGCCGATAAGGGGTGTACCTGGAGATCATCTTTGAGGATTTAGATAGGCACCGCCTAATTTAATATTATGTTTCTCACAAAATTATTGTTGTCCCATTTTCATATTTACATAGCTCATGGGAAAAAACCTCATCTTTCCAATGAAAATAAAAAAAAACAAAAAAAAATTCCCGAAGGGGTGAAAATCGAAAAATAAGGGTTGATTTTGAAAAAAAGGGGACAAATTTTTTTTTTTTAAATTTTGTATACATTTTTGAAAAGTACGTGAAAAATGCAATAAAATTCATTATAGATAAATTAAAATCCATTAACTTTTGTCATAGTTATACGGATTTGAAAATGACAATGTTACCCTTAACGTCAAAACTTCAACCCCCTCTACTTTCTACAAATATTTTTTTAATGAGTTTATATTTTAGGGATTTATTACTATCATATAGGACAACAATTTACCAAAGTATGAAGCCAATCCCAGAACATTGACTTTTTGGGCTGGGGCGATTGAAAAAGAATCTCTCATATACATATTTATACCTGTATTAAAACCCCGGAACAAATACCACAAAAAAACCAACCCTTGGGCAATAGAATCTTTGTTAATGAGGAGTAACTCTGAGGACCCAGGTAATAATTACTTTTCTCCTATTTATTATATAGAAAAATAAAGATGTACCAACCCTTGGCCAATATAACCTTTGTTAATGAAGATTAACTCTGAGGAGCCAGGTAATAATTTCTTTATCCCTATTATCACATGGAAATATAAAGATAAAAGTAAAAAACTGAAGAGGTAATGTATATCTCTCTTTCTCACATCAAGGAATATAACATATGAACTTTTTCATTTAATATTGCATTTCTCTGTCTAGAGGATTCAAAATAACATAAGAATATCTTCGCCTAAAAATCTTACTCTTCTTTTTTTCTGTTTTCAAAATAAAAAAAATATGTATATACCAGTATTGGACCCTCAGAACAATTACTACAAACAATACCAATCCTTGGACTATAGAGCCTTTGTTAATGAAGATTAATTCTGAGGGGCCAGGTAATAATTTTTAAATTTTTTTATTAAAATTTTCTGGGGCTCTAATACAAGTAGGGGAGAGTGATAAACAGTGGGACAGTTTAAACAGTAGGACACTTTAATTTTCTGAAAAACTACGTAAAGAAACTCGAACAAAATTTAAATGTAAACCATTTGTATGACAACACACTATCTCCAAAAATTTTAGCCACATTGATTCATTATTTACAAAAAAAATTGAAAAAAACTGTTTTGGACGTTCCGGAGTAAATTTTTTTTTGAAATACAATGCTGATTTTTATATAGATAGGACAGTTTTAAAAAAAGTGTAATTATTACTTCGTTTACGCGATTGCTCAATTGAAACAGTGGGACATTAAACACTGGGAGAGGCAAAAATTTAAGTTTATGAAACGTTGATTTTGGCAACACTAATTATAAGTTGTGTCATCTATACGCATGCGCATTTATACTTACACAGCGACTAAAAATGTGATTTTTTTATGCTAAAAAATATTAAAAAATTCAAAATTTATAATTAATAGTTATTACAATTATTATATAGTGTATGAAGTAATATATACATACACATACATATATTATTATATATGAATATTTATTTTTATTTTTAAAACAAAAATGAATAAGATTAAGATTTTAGACGAAGATGTTCTTATGCCATTTTTAATTGTCTAGATTGAGAAACGCAATGTTAAACAAAGAAGTACTTATGTTATATTCCTTGGTGTAAGAAAGAAAGGTATGCGTTACCTATTCAGTTTTATACTTTCTTTGTAGCTTTTTCACGTGATAAAGGGAGAAAGACATAATTACCTGGGTCCTCAGAGTTATTAATTAATCCTCTTTAACAGATTGCAGGTCAAGCGAACCCTCATTTGCAAAATAAAGATATATCTTTCTCTCTCCATAACTTGTTCTTCTCTCTGTCACTGAAAACCCAGCAAGGGTCCTGACGGAATGAATGAATGACTGACTGCATGAATACGAAGATTATTATAAAATAATAATAATTATTATTTTTATCCTTCTTCTATTTTTTTCACGTATTCTGGGCCTAACAATTTTACATGCCTATGACAATCCAATATTTAAATCGTAATTTTCAAAAAAATGGAAAAGGGTAAATGTACCTAAAACAAAACATTTTTCCAACAAGGAAAATTCATAAAATTAATAGATCCAAAAGAAAAGAAAACAAGCATTTGGGTTAATAATAACTCATGCTTGATTTTATCAAGTGCATATTTTTATATGGTCTTAATTAATTGTTTTATTGCGTTTTCATCCCTTTAATTTCTCTTGATTAACGTAACTTGGCAGTTTCTTTTAAAATAGGATACACGATCCCATAAAATAAACAGAATTTTATTTTAATTTCGGCAGCTTGGTTACTCCAGGACAAACAAAAGGATAATAATTTTAATAATTAATATTTTTCAGTTCGTAATACTTTTTCCCTATGAATCGTATGAATATCACAATAAAATCAAAGAAGTTTTTTATTATTAGACACTTAAAGTTACTCATACAGATTTGTGATTTTTAAAATTGTGTTCTAGCAGATCACACTTAATTTGTTATTAACAAATTATATAAACAAAATGCTATTAATAAAAAAGATATCTTTTATGAACCTTGTGAAATTTATTACTCGGGAGTTTTTGGGATCGCTGATTACGAATCAGATGTCAGTTTTTAAGGGGTTACATGAGTCAAACAAAAAAAAGGTCGAAGTTTTTTTCTTTTTTTATTTGATAGTATAACATGACAAGAATATTTTCCCATAGTTTTATGGTAATTTGAATAAAACTCTAGGAAAGAGAGAGAATTTTCGAAAACGCTTTTTGGTTCGACCAGATTTGTAATCAGCGACCCCAAAAACCCCAGAATGAAGATTTTCAATCTAATTCAATGAAATAAAAAAGAAAATCCGACGTTTATAGCATTCAAATTTGAACGCTATTTTCTTAAAACTGCATTTTTGATGTCGGTAATCATGATTTCTCAGAAACTAATGAACCGATTTTTCTGAAATTTGGCCCACTTCTGCTATATAGTATTGACTAGTCGGTGTATAAAAATCTTCTGGAATGTCTAGAGTCAAGCTTGGCGCAAGCTAAAAAGCGTCTGACACCGCTAGTCTGGAAAGTCTGGCTTGGCCCAGTTCTGTTGGTACTTAACCACTAGTCAGACCCTAAATAGCGTCGCTGGTCTGGATGGTCTAGCCAGAACCAGCTTTGATGATGTTTACTATTTAAAGAAATTACATATAATAATTTCAAGTGGCTGTCTGTCCCGCATGTTCTATATATGTATATTTTGTCTGTCCGCATGTATTACTATATAAAATTCTTTCTTAACACATTTGAAGAGTGGGATATGTATCATTTCCTTATGGTGTCAACTAGAGAGAGAGAGAGAGGAAGAAAGAGAGAAGGAGAAGCGGAAACCATTTTGTCAGCCCACATTTGAAGAGTGGGATATTTAGCCCTCCTTTCTGGTTTCAACAAAACAGACAAAAGTAAGAGAGAGAGAGAAGTGTAAACCAATAAAATTTTTAAATTCTCCCTTCTCTCTACTTCAATATACAAACAAAAAGGAAAATGATTTTCTTATTGGTTTACATAGATAGCGCATATCCAATTCATTTTCAATATTTTTACTTGATAATTAGTTAGAAATATTTTTATTCAGTTTAATAATTACACAGTCCTGCGAGGGTGAGTTTCTAGAATGGCTGTACTTGTTTCTTGTAGTTTTTTATGCGCTGAAAACGAATCTGACCTTAAAAATGCTTCATCACGTCAGGATTTTTAGTAAATGAAGCCTAAAAGGTAAAAAAATTGCCATTTTAGCCATTTTTGATAATTTTTTTTGGGATAGAATTTTTTTTTCAATTTTCGACGAAAAAGTCGCATAGTACAACTCTTTAGCTTTAAAACCGATTTTTCAAAATTATTGTACGATTTTAAAAAAAAAAGTTATGACATTTTAAAATTAACAGTTTCAGTTACGCCAATAGACGTTATACCCAACGAATCTTTAGACAGTTCTTGGGAAAAATATTTTCTAAGAAATCTTGTTTCTATCTAATTGGCTTGAAATTTGTTACTCGGGGGTTTTTGGGATCGCTGATTACGAATCTGAAGTCGGATTTTAAAAATTCAAAATGTCGGATCAAATATGGCGGACAAATTATACAAAAAATGATCTAATTTGCTTGAAACTCGTTACTCGGGGGATTTCGGGGTCGCTGATTACGAATGTGAAATCGGATTTTAAAAATTGAAAATGGCGGATCCAATATGGCCTGCCTTAACTGGTTCAAAAACCTCAGAGAAACGAATTTTTATTGAAATTCTTTCAAAAATGGAGGCCATTTTGGATCGCACATTTTGAATAATTAAAACTGACAATAGATTTTGTATAAGTGACCACAAAAACCGTTGAGTTACAATTTTCAAGGTATTCCGACAATTTCTAATAAAATACGTCCGCCATATTGGATCCGCCATTTTGAGTTTTGAAAATTTGACTTCATATTCGCAAGCAGCGACCCCCAAAACCCCCGAGTAACAAATTTCAAGCGAATACAATGAATTTTAAATTTTTCTGACATATTCGATCCACCATTTTGAATTTTTAAAATCCGATTTCACATTCGTAATCAGCGACCCCGAAATCCTCCGAGTAACGAGTTTCAAGCAAATTAGATCATTTTTTGTAAAATTCGTCCGCCTTATTGGATCCGCCATTTTCAATTTTTAAAATCCGACTTTAGATTCATAATCAGCGACCCCGAAAACCCCCGAGTAACGAGTTTCAAGGAAATCTGATCATTTTTTGTAAAATTTGACCGACATATTTGATCCGATATTTTGAATTTTTAAAATCCGACTTCAGATTCGTAATCAGCAACCCCAAAAACCCCCGAGTAACAAATGTTGGGCCATACAATAAAAAAAGTGGTTTTCTCAAATAAGACCACTAATTTTCAGTATCAAATTCGTAATCCTTATGAAATTCTGCGTTCAGACATATTTATAAGTGCCCAAAATATTGGTCCCAATGTCTGAGATTGGGTCCAACATTTTTTGACAAACACATAAATAAATTTTTAAAAATCTTATTTTTGGGGTCACAGAATTAGAAATTCGAAGCTAATTTTTTAATTGGGCACAGAGCCCAATGTGAGATTCCACGGCCCAATGTGAGGCCCACAGTAAAGAAATTAGTTTTCTTAAATAAAACCCACTAATTTCCAGTATTCATTTCGTAATCGTTCTGAAATTCTGGGTTAAGACTTGTAGTACAAATGCCAAAAATATTGGGCCAAATGTCTGGGATTGGGCCCAATATTTTTGGAATTTCATAACGATTACGAAATGGATGGAAACTAATTTTTTACAGTAGGTCTCACATTGGGCCCCCAAAGATAAGATTTTTTTAAATTTATTTATTTGCTTGTCAAAAAATGTTGGGCAAAAAATTTTTTTTTTCATGAACTATTTTTTTCTTAAAATAGCATCTTCTTCTGAGCAATTTAAGAAAAATTGATCTCATTTGGATAACAGGAAAAAAGTTACATGGTCTTTTTAAAAAAACAAATAAATTTTTAATTGGAAATATCTCAAAAAATTTTAAAAAATTGTTTGTGGGCTTTCATTCTGTACAAATAAAGGAACATATTCACAACGTTTCAATAAAATTGCTCCAATCATCAAAAATTCTTGTGATCACATCCCATGGAATTGCTCTATAACGTCTATTGGCGTAACTGAAACTGTAAATTTCAAAATGTCATAATTTTTTTTAAAAAATCGTATAATAATTTTGAAAAATAGGTTTTAAAGCTAAAGAGTTGTACTCTGCGACTTTTTCGTCGAAAATTGAAAAAAAATTTCTATCCCAAAAAAAATTATCAAAAATGGCTAAAATGGCCAATTTTTTACCATTTAGGCTACATTTACTAAAAATCCTGACGTGATAGGGCATCTTGAAGGTCAGATTCGTTTTTAGCACATAAAAAACTACAAGAAACAAGTACACCCATTCTAGAAACTGAAAAAAGTTAAATTTTGCAGGCCTGTGTTATTAATAAAAAAAGTGTGCATTTATTTAATGTTCGGTACACTCACAAAACAGTCTATTTACGTAAAAAGGAATCCTTTAACCGTAAGCGGATTTTCCTCTCAATATTTGTCTAAGAGGATTTCCTTTTCTATTAAGAGGAAATTCCTTTAAAATATGTCCTTTAATTATTAAATGACTTTAGTTTACTATTTAAAGGAAGTTTTATTACTATTTTGATTTATTTGTATTATTAGTAATTAATTAATTAATTAATAATGATTAATAATTATTTAGTTATTTAATTTTTACTAAAGTTTAAAAAGTATTTCAAATTAATTATTAAATTTCTTCCATAAATTCGACATAAACTTTTGTTGAAGATTGTTAATTCAAAAAAATTGTGATTTTTCAAAACATAAATTTTGAAATAATAAAAATTTTAATATTTTCAAACAATTTTATTTAATTTAGAATGTACAAAATATTTTACACTTTGTTACTTAAAAATAAACATTTTTTTTAAACGCAAAAAATTATATTATTAATAAATAATTAATAATAATACATTATATAAAATTTCCCATCTGATGCGAAAACGTGTTTTTCAAACAAATCAAAATTAGATGATGGGGAAACTTCTAAAATTTGCCAAATTTGCGCGGCTTCAACTTGATACGCATGTACTAATTCATTAAATCCAACCGTTACCCATGATTTTAAAACAAAATAGAATTTTTCATCATTTTCGAAACTAAAAATATTTAGTATTTCGAGAAAACTAGGCTCAAAATCGTCTTGACTTTTGTCAACTAGAAACTGTCCTAATTTGTATTTTTTATTATTTATTTGTATCCATTTTGTCTCCCTGACAGTTTTTGAAGCTTCAGTAGTCGGAAGAAGATGACCAAAAGATTGATAATGTTTCATAGACTTAATTCCCATTTCCCAACTAAGACCTGTAATTATTTTCTTGCATTCTGAACTTACTTCTCCAAAATGGGTAGCCAATGTCAATTGGTGCTTTTCAGCAAGAGAATATGGAACATTCCTAAAATTTTTATTATTCTTTGAATACGCTAGAAGTTGTTGATGTTTTGCCTCAAAAGCCATACACCACAAGAGAATGATGGGACCTAATAAAAGAATCAAATCCGGATAATGTAGAATATAGTGATGTTTTGGTTTTAGTGTCTCCTCCGGAAATAATTCCTTGCGTAACGAGAAGTACTCTGATAAAAACATTTCAATAAGTTTACAGCTTCGATTTGCAAGCTTTTACACATCAAAATGTCTACAATTTGACGCAGTTTTAAGAACAGAGTCCACACTTGTTCTTCTTTCTTTATTAAATCACCAAAGAGGAAAGTGAAATACTTCACAAAAGTAATCATTTGAGACGCGTAGAAAATAATACATTTTTGCTTCAAATGCTTCGGACTAATTACTGGTGGCTTATCATTTTCATCAATGCCGTAATTGAAATTTAGAATTCTTGAATTGATATCATTTAATGAAGTATTAGTGCGTTCCATCAACTCTATTAAAATCAAAGCCATATCGTAACGAAAAAATCCTAAGTAAAAATCGTGCATTAAATCACTTGAAAAATTTTCTACTGCATTGTAGCTTATTAATCGATTAAATATGCACCGTTTGCCTATTCCAGTTTTGGAAATATCTCCTATCTTAAGATCTTCCTCATAATTTTTAGGATTTCTTAATAAATTTGGATCTAGTGCTTCGCCCTTACGAATAGAATCAATATCTGCTCTACAAATTATACAAGGATATTTTGCAATAAAACTTTCAGTAAACCCTAGCATGCCGTGTACTCCTAAATTGTCTCCTGCTAATATAAACATAGCAAAATGTACTTGAATAATTTTTCCGTCAATTTCAAGAGGAATCCCTTTTTTTAAGATTTTCCAATTCGTCTAAAAGGACTTTAAACATAATTTCATTACCGTATTCTACTCTGTCACTTGAATTGAATATTTGTGCTAAGAAAATATTTTCTAACTTTGTTGCGAATTCAGGAGAAAATGCAGGAATATTGTAATAAACAACACCTATTTTATTTTTAGAAGAGTCAGGACCTAATGAATTGCCAACAGTGAAGTCATCAAAATATAATACGAGTGGCACCACATATTTATTAGGAAATCTTTCCACAATATTTTTCCATAAATTACCTTGACAAAGGTGTCTGAGATTTCGAGGATCATCTTGTTTTATTTCAGTCATGAAAACATCAAGCATTTTGACATTATTTCCCTTTTTCTAAGAACTTTTTCAACACAGGTGCTATTGGAATATACTGTCCTACGGGTACTTTACCTGATAAGGCATTTTTTTCATTTAGCTGAATACTTTGGGGTGCAATATAAGATTTTGTTTCTAAAAGATGTTTTTTCGCAAATAACACAGCCCCACAAAAAAAAAGTGTCATGTACTTTTGACCGGAATACCCTAACCCTATGTATTTTGACGCGCTGAACACGAATCCGAAGTCCGTTTTGCTCCATCACGTCAGGATTTTTTTCTAACCTCAAAAAACATGTCGGATTTTGAGAAATAGGCGATTTTTTTAAAAATTGATGTATTAACTTCAAACTTGGTATCTGGGGGTTTTTTGTGTCGCTGATTACGAATCTAAAGTTAGATTTTCAAAATCAAAAATGGCGGATCCAATATGGCGGACGAATTTTGAAAAAATTTTAAGATTTACTTCAAACTTGGTATCTAGGGGTTTTTTGGGTCGCTGATTACGAATCTGATGTCAGTTTTCAAAAATTGATAATGGCGTATCTAATGTGGCCGATAGAAGTCCATGTTGGATATGCCATTTTGAATTTTTGAAATCTGACATCAGATTCGTAATCAGTGACCCAAAGAACCCCCAGATACACTATTGCACATTAATTTTTGAAAAATTTCGTAAAATAATGTCCCCCTACCAAAAAAAATTCAAGGGGTATTTCCACCCCATAAATCAGCTTTTGGGGAAAAACAAAACATACGTGTCAAATTGTTTTCAAAAAACTACAAAACTGCCAAGTTTCAGAAAAATCGGCGTATGGCACTTCCCTAGTGTTACTTGTCAGCAACTTAGAAAACCTGTAGATACCAAATTTCATAATAATCTGACAATTTTTTAAAAATAATTCCTTAATATTGAATCAGACATATCGAATTTCGAAAATCTGACATCAGATTCGTAATCAGCGACCCAAAAAACCCCTAGATACCAAGTTTGAAGTAAATCTTAAAATTTTTTCAAAATTCGTCCGCCATATTGGATCCGCCATTTTTGATTTTGAAAATCTAACTTCAGATTTGTAATCAGCGACACAAAAAACCCCCAGATACCAAGTTTGAAGTTAATACATCAATTTTTAAAAAAATCGCCTACTTCTCAAAATCCGACATGTTTTTTGAGGTTAGAAAAAAATCCTGACGTGATGGAGCAAAACGGACTTCGGATTCGTGTTCAGCGCGTCAAAATACATAGGGTTAGTGTATTCCGGTCAAAAGTACATGACACTTTTTTTTTTTTGTGGGGCTGTGTAATGAGAATTCAAATGTGTAAAACATTCAGAAAATGCAGAAAATAGATCTTTAATTTCTTCTTTTTTATTATCATCACAATCAGCCACCGAAAGTACAGCATTTTCAAATGATTCGAGTACACCATTATTTAAAAACGAATCACATTCTTTAACTACTTTCTGAACAACAGAATATGGAAGCGATCTTGAACCATTAAAAGTTTGTACAAAACCATTTGCTGCATTTTCAATATTCTCTAAAAAGTTTTCTTTTGCTATCTCTGATTTTTGAGAATTATTTACAGACACTGTAACTGAAGACTTATTATCTAAACTTGAATTTATAAAGTCAGTTTTACTAATACTGCAGTTATTAGAAATTTTATAAATCGAAGTAGAAGTATTTGTTTCTGTACTTGAAAAAGTTGACGAAGATGCTTTGTTCCCTAAGCCTAAACTTACGAAATCATTTTTTCTAACATCGCAATTGTCATGAATTTCATAGGTAGAAGTAGAAGCAATATTTGCTTCTTTACTCGTAAAACTTGCCGAAGATTCTACGTCATTTTTGGAACAGGATTTCAAATGTTTCGTAAACGGAATTTTTCCAACAAAAATTCTTCGACAACTAACGTTACCACAAGTGTAAGGACTCGTTTGTGAATAATGATGTTCATGTTCATAGTGTAAAATTAATTGTAATGTAGTCAAATAAGAATTACTACATTCACTGCATTGGAACATGATTTACGTCAAAAATTAGAAAAATATGATTGATTTAAGGTTGATTTTTTCGGAAAGCAATCAGATCGTTAATTGCGCGTGTAATAACAGGTATTTTTTTGTCAACTTTTGGAAGATGAATATCGTACAGCATTTTTTGTAAGAAAAGCCATATGTGATAACAATCTGGTGGGAATTCGATGTTTAAAACAAAATATAATTGAAAGAGAAAGTCCAGAGCATTGATTGTAGATGAAAATGACCACAACTGGTCGTCCAGAGAAACGAAAACATTGTCAATTGTAAGTAAATCTGTCGATATAACAGCTAAACACGGCTGACAATGAGATTTGTTTACTCTGTAGCGTTGTTGTCTTTTTTCAATATCTGAAATTAAAGTGTGTCTTGATTTGGCACATACAATCAAACCATTTTGCACTTCTACAATAGTCGGATTATTCATAACGCCATTTGTCTTGACTTTACTTTTCGAGACTAATAAAAAGGGTAGCAACATTATTCTTAAAACATCTAAATCAATTTTAGTCGACGAAGAGTCCTTCGAGATGTTTCCATTGTTTATTGCTTGCATTGCAACATCTTCGACTTGAATAACGTCTACTTGACTTTGGTTAACGGGTAGAGACGATTCATAAATTTCACACAATTTTTTCCCATCGGGTTTTGTGATGTTTCTTTTCTTAAGTGCATATAGATCTGCGAAAAGGTTATTCCAATAATTTGTCGCTCGCAATTCTCTACCAGGATATAATTTGTCAAAATCGAGAAAAATCTGTAATATATCCAAAAATTAAATTAGTAATAATTAATAATTTTTTGATTCATATAAGAATTATAATTTGAAAATAATTTAAAATTAAATAAAAATTTTTATTGTATAAAGTACCAGTCGAGTCGCTAAATCCGAGTTCAAAACAGGCCACTCGGTAAGAAGTTCTTCGAGACTTAAATTTTTAATTCGTTGACGACGATATTCTGTCGTGGTTTTCCAATGTGGTTGCACTTCTTCCTATTTTCTGTGCGTCTTCAGCCAATTAATGTGACCGGATGCAGATTCTTCTGGCAGTACATAAATAGGTGCACTTTGAACCGGTAATTGAGGTGATTTTTTTTCCAAAATTCCGACCGAACGAAGGCGAAACAATACGTTTCTCCATTTATCCGCTAGTTTACCTGGTAATTTTTTTTTATTAATTTTAGTTTAAGTTTTAGGTTTACTTTTAGTTTTATTTTTAATTTTAGTTTTAGTTTTTAGTTACAGTATGATTGTAAATTTGTTGCTTATAAGTATATCAATTAAAATTTTTTTATACAGTACCCTTCGCATTCTTAGAATCATTTCCATCTGATAAAGGTTTAATGTAATAAATGTCCTTTGATTCAGTTGAAAAAATTTTCAGAATTAAATCAGACAACCTGTCAAAAAATTGCTGCGGCTTTTTTATATCTCCGACTTTGCACCGATTTATTAAAATTGATACTATTGTTGAACGGTCCTTGTCATCAAGCAACGAGCCGTTCTTACATTTCCCTAACACAGCTTGTCCCTCCAAATTTTCAAGCAAGAGAGCTTGAATTAACTAAAGGAATTTTAAAAAATATATAACAATTTTCATTCATTTAAAGAAAATGACTTTTATCATTTTATTAAATATAAATTAATTAATAATTATATGTTAAAGTAATTTTAAAAAAATTACTTCTCTATTTAAAGAATTATCAGATAGATACAGTGACGATGAAATCAAAAAGGCTTCTGTTTCAGAAAGGATTTCATCACTTGAAATTAAAAGTTTTTGATTTTCGGCAGGGCAGGTATTTTTTTCGTTCAACGGTATTACATTAGAGCTACTAGAAGCATTAGAACAATTTCTTTTTTTATTTAATTCGTCAGAATCACTGTTAAATTTTCTTTTTGAATTGAAATTTGATTTTTCCTTATTTTGACTTAATAAACGATCACCAAGATCATGATGATCATCATCAATAGAATTTTCTTCAAAGGGAAAAACCTGCAATTTTTAATAAATTATATTTTACTTTTCGAATATATAAATAATTATTACAATTATCTAACAACTTAAAGTTTTGTAACTAAATAATTATTATTATAAAAATTGCGTAAATTACCATTGCACCGTTCAAATTTAAATGATTAAAATTATTTTCTTTTTCTTGTTCGCTTTTGAAAAATTTTTGAATTAGAATTTTTGAACCGATGCTAATATTAAGGTTATATCTTTTGAAATCATCGTCACACATTAGTTTCAAAATATCAAAAGTAATATCATTTTCTAACATAAAAAATAATAAGAATATATAATTTTAGTATAAATAAACAAGGACAAAATATGTAGGTTAATCATGTGATAAGTTCTTAGAAATTTCGATTTTACATTATTTTGTATATATTTACAAACTGAAGAAAATTTATTTTAGAAAAAAATTTTTTGTGGTCCAGGGGTGCGTTCACGTAACTCTCACCCTCACTCTCACCCTCACTCTCACTCTCACTCTCACTCTCACTCTCACTCTCACTCTCACTCTCACTCAAAAGGTGAGAGTGAGAGAAAAAAATTTTTGAGTGAGAGTGAGAGTGAGGGTGAGAGTGAGAGAGAAAAATTTTTGAGTGAGAGTGAGAGTGAAAAATTTTTGAGTGAGAGTGAGAGTGAGGGTGAGAGTGAGAGTGAGAGAGAAAAATTTTTGAGTGAGAGTGAGAGTGAGAGTGAGAGTGAGAGTGAGAGTGAGAGTGAGAGTGAGAGTGAGAGTGAGAGTGAGGGTGAGAATGAGGGTGAGAGTGAGTGTGAGAGTTACGTGAACGCACCCCAGTATATAAGAATTAATAATTCACTTACCGATTAATATATCCAAATCACTTTTTTTTACTCCGAATTCGTTTAACTTTTCCATTCTTTACGAAAATCAGTGCAACTTTTGATATACTAACTGACACTAACGTCAAATCAAAAGAATTGACTATCCTTTTGGGTTAAAAGGATTTCATTTCAAAAACAAAAGAAATCGTTTACTATTTAAACCTTTTTCTTTTTTTCAATAAATTTCTAACATTTTTAAATTAAAAAGATTACTTTAACATTAAAACTATTTCTGCTAACCATGAAAGGACATGATTTAAAAGGAAATTAGTTTTATATTAAATAGATCATTTCTGTGAGTGTAGTGTTCAACTGATTGTAAAAAGAAAAAACTTATTTCCATCTGTAAAAGTATGTAATCCTTTTTTTTATTAAACTCATTAAGGAAAAAGAAGCATAATAAGACAAAAAACTTTGGAATATAATAAATATATTGCTTAAGAAATTTTTTTCTTTAGTATCGAATGAATCCATCTATTTTTATAATTTAAATATTAAAAAAATGTCCTCCTCATGGTAATATTGACCACTGTCATAGCAACGGTTGCTTTAGAAATCAACTATTGCCATAGTAACTGTTGGCATAGTAACTTTTGCTATGCTAACTATTGTCATAGTAAGTAACTTTTGCCATAGTAAGTAACTGTTGCCAGGGAAGCAGTTACCATGTACGAAGGACGGACGAAAGCCAAAACGAAACTATAAGGCTTTTGGCCCTGGGCTACGAAACCCTAAAAATTATTAAAACTTGCGGTGTACTGTAAAATTCCAAAACTTTGACCTCCTCCCCCTCAGAAAATACGGATCTATAATCTAAATGAAAAAATATTTTTACCAAAAATTAACATTTATGTCCTGGGGATGACCGGAAAGTTTAACATCCCTAGGATGTCTCAGGTATATCCGTAGATTTCTTGAGGACATCCTAGAGTTATACAAATTTCCGGATGCGGGTAGGACATCCATAGGATATTATTAAAAGCCCGTTGCTGTTAGGGGGTAATAAAAAATTCTGACATTAAATGTCTTTCAAACCACATAAGAATTATGTCAAGATAATGACGAATAAGAATCAGATTACATAACATAAGGCTATTTAAAATATCAATAAATTTAAGCACCATTAAATTAAAATATTTTAAAATTTGTAATACTATTTTAAGGTGAATTATACAGAGGAGGATTTTTGTGGGGTAAGTTGTCAAACTTACATATGTAAATTGCATTAAGAAAATCATGTTACAAAAAGAAAGGTATGTTAATTAAAGTGACGCAGATTTTAAAATTATTGATGAAGAAGGAGAAATGCTAAATGATAATTATGATAAATGATAATAAATTTGAAAAATTGTTGAGAAGAGAATCTAATTCTAGTTTCAACATGCAAAGTACCTTGTATTTAAATATGCTTGATCAAATTTGTTCTATTAAAAAAAGTCAAAAGCATATTCAAATACTTTTTAGTGGTTCTTGTGTTGCTGGTCATTGGATATGCACTTATTACAATGGAGCAAGACTTTATATTTATGATAGTCTTAATTTAGGTTGTTAAAATGAGGATCAAATGAAATATTTAAATAGATTATATCCTTATCAACCACCAGTAGTTTTTGCAACAGTGCATCAACAACCGAATGGTATTGATTGTGGTTTATTTGCAATAGCAATTGCAACATGTATATTCTTCAATTTAAAACCAAATAATCTTGATTTCGTTCACAGTCAAAAGAGAAATCATTTAGTTTTTATGTTTAGAAGTAATCGTTTAAGTCCCTTTCCTTCTATAAAGACATTAGATAATAGGCGTTTATTTGTTGAATATGGTGAAGCTGTTCAGGAAAGGTTAAATAATAAATATAATAATAAATGTTTGCCAAAATTATTTTCGGAATTAGATATTTTACTTTGAAAAATTAATCCATATGCTGAAGCATTTAGAATGATGCGATCTTTTGAGATTGAAGAAGAAAAGCGAGCGGCTTTAACAGAGAAGCCTGTAAGAGATATTGAAATGTGGATTAAACGTAATAAATTATTAAATAATAAAACTTTAAATATTCCGCATTGTAATGAAGTAGCTGTTGTATTTGCTAACGAAGATGGCGAACCTCCCATGAAACGTGATATATGTATACATCCAAAAAGTTTCAAAAGTATTCCAATTATAATTATTCAGTACAATTATGTATTTTTGTATTTTTAAAGAAAAAGATAACTGCCCAATGAACACATTCCACAATTATTCTATAATATGAAAAAACATAGTTCTAGAATATTTGTACCAATAAAGTTATACAACTATTCTAAAACAAAGGAGTAATAGAGTTCTAGAACGTTTCAATAATGTTACAGAAAAGTTCTGAAATTTTGTTCTGGAATTTTTCTGTAACAAATGTTCTGTAATTATTTTAGAACATTTTAATCGCAAAGATTATAGAACTTTGTTCTCGTTTAAGTTCTAGATCTGTGTTGTTACTCTGTTAGGTAACATATCTAAAACGATATTCTACAATCGTTGTAGAAAAATATAGAGCATTATTCTGAAAAATTCGTTTTATATAATTAATTCAGAATACGAAAGTTGAAAATGTTTTCGAAATTTTGTTCTCTTTTTATTATATACCTAACAATTTTAAGTAATGTTTACATACTTTTTTTAAATTCAGTGTTGTTTAACAATTGTTTTTTAAATTATAAATTTATTCTAAATTTTGTCAAATAAAAACAACAAAAATTCTTTACAGTTTTTGTAGAAATTACAAATATGTGACATGAAATGAATTCAAACTTTGAAATATTTACTATATTACTATCTATTTATTAATTTCTATATTCACACAATTTTACTTTAACAATTATTGTAAAGCATATTTAGTTATTAAATTTACGCGCGCTTTGGCGCGCGTAGACAGCTAGTTTTATATTGAACCCATTTAATTGCAAAATTATAAAACATAATAATAAAAAATAATTCTTTCTAATTTTTTTTATATTGAAAATTTTAAAACTATTCTTAAATAGTTAAATTAAGTAAAATTAATAATATAAATCACGATTTTTAGAATTGTAGTTCACATAGACAATTTGAAAAAAAATTTCCAGTCGATTTAGCCACGATTGTTAAAGCGTTTGATTACGTCTTAGGTTAGGTATAGGTTCGATCCCGTGGGTGGTAAATTTTAATTTAATTCTTAAAATTTAATGTTAGACGTGCAAGTTTACTAAGTTAATAAGAATTGTGGATACTAATTTTTATTGTATGCGCAATTTTTTTAAGTTCATAAATATAACAAATGTTTCTTATAAGTTAAATCAATTAAATTTAATAGAAAATGCTGGTCATCTGTCCAGCGCCAAGTCGGACCATCTGACTAGCCCGTCTGGTCAGCGTCTGATCGTTTCTAGCGTTACACTTTTGGCCAGCCGCTGGCCAGAATTTCTGGGTAGCTACTACTCTGGAAACTAGGCGATCTGGTTAGAATCAGGCCAGCCCCAGAAGGTTTTTTTACACGGGAAAAAATATAACTCGTACGAAATGGGTTAAAGTA
Organism: Leptopilina boulardi; assembly: GCF_019393585.1. NCBI lineage: Eukaryota > Metazoa > Arthropoda > Insecta > Hymenoptera > Figitidae > Leptopilina > Leptopilina boulardi. Next base: position 151,784 of record NW_026137777.1, read on the forward strand.
TACTCTTATACATCTTTATTTCATAATAACGGATAACAACATTTAAGAATCAACTCTTATGAATCAAAGTCAAAACCACTTTCTCGAACTTATTTTTAGTGTACTAAAAAACACAATTAAATGCCTTTTTCCAATATGTTCCTACATGTTTGAGTTGCGTGACTAACCCGCTGGTTCGCAAGCGCTGTGACGTCATCAAAGCATTGATACCAATTGCGAACAAAAAGTTTGGCTTATGTTTTTCTTATCCCTGTTTTCCAACTTTACAATTTTTAATGCAAATGTTTCTCGACGATTTTTAATAATTTTAATTATTTAATATTTATAATTAAAAAATTCAGTGTCTTAAAATCATAAACCAAACCAAACTTTCTGTTAGCGATTGGTATCAATGCTTTGATGACATCACTGCGCTTGCGAACCAACGCGTCAGTCACGCAACGCAAACAATTAGGAACCTATTAGAGAAAGGCCTCAAAACAGCTTTAAACTTAAATCTTATGGATAAATATATCTACTTTTACAGAACTTAAACAATTCTTTATTGATTTTATTTGTATCCAGAACGTTGTAGGGAAAAATTTTTCAGTTTTAATTAAATAATTTTTTCGTCGTTGTTACAATTACTACGAATAATTAAATTTACATTACCTGAAAAAATTCATTTCCTTCTAAACTAACCGACAGACGAGTGTAACTTTCCATTAATGTATTGTCTGGTTTCATACCTAAACAAGAAGTCAATTCTAAACTTTCAGGAACATGCATTAATGCAGTAGTTGATTTAGATTCTTCTTTTCGAAACATAGCTGAAACAAATAATTGTCAGATTAAGGGGGGAAACTCGTGTAAAGAAAAATTTTTACAATTTTATTTTCTTGCTTTAAAAATTAGTTATTTTATTAGTTATTTAATTAGCTACCAAATACAGTTAACGGTGCGCATGAGATCGCTTTATTCTTTCGCTTTCCTGTCAATATAATTTTATTAATTGTCAGAAGCAAGCACTATTAACAAGTGATAGTAAATCTTGATTTTAGTTCAATAGTTATTTTCGAATACATAACGTTTTCAAGGCAATAGTTAAAACTATACTTTTTTGTTTCGAAAACTTTAAGGCTTAATGGGAAGTTGCCAATACTTACGATTGGTTCAATAATGGGCCATTCTTGGCGCCCAATCGTTTTCACGCTACTGACAATGATTGGCAGCCAAGCATTGACCTAATATATGGCTGCCAAGAAAACAAATCTGATTTTCAAAGGCAACAATCATTGTCAAATTATTGGCAACAATCATAGGTAACCAAGAATAAGCCAATATTAAAAATTTTAATAATTAAAACAATCAATTATTTTAAAAAATATTTTATTTTTATTATTTTTTAATAATTATTATTTTATTTTAAATAATTCAATTAAAATAAAAAAATGGTCATGACAGTATATAGTGAAACCATTTCTTCCAAAAAAAGTTTGTCTCACATCCTAAGAAAAGGAGATACATGGGGCAGAAAAACATTTTAACGAAAAAAAAATTTAGTTCACTTCTAATATACAAATCTAGTGACACCTCAACTGCGAGAAAGATTGATGTTCGCTCTCTCTATATGGCGTTAAGCGAACTAAAATCCAGAGCAGAGCCAGCCGCGCAGCGTGGGAACATTTGAAAAATTTGAATTAATTAGATATTTTATTTCTTACTTTCAAACAAATAATTAGATTCATATAACAATTAATGTAATAAAATTTAATTTAATAAATAATTATTTATAATAATGTTATATTTAATAATTAGTAAAGCAATTTTTTTCAATGAAAATTTGACAAAAAAATTATTTGTGGCCAAAAAATATTAGGATACGAAAATTATTTGTAGCCCAAAAAAATATGACGATGAGAAAATAATTTTTTTGTCAAATTTTCTCTGTAAAAAAATTATTTAACTAAAAACTCCAATAATTAGTTGATTAATTTTTTTTACTACCTTAATTTTTTAAAAAAATTATTCGTATCACAAAAAAATATCACGATGAGAAAAGAATTTTTTCTTCAAAATTTTCTTAATAAAAAATTATTTGAAGCCCAAAAAAACATCACCATTAAAAACTAATTTTTTTTGTCAAATTTTTTCTGTAAAAAAATTAATTAACTAAGTAACGTAATAATGAGTAAATTATTTTTTGCAACACTAACCTCTAAAGTTAAATTTTACACACCAAAAATTGTGTGTAAAGAAGCTCTTTTTTAAACGGTGTGTAAAGTGATTCACTTTACGCACTGAAATTTACTTTACGCACTGAAATATTACTTTACACACTGAAATTTACTTTACGCACCGAAATTTCTCTCACATAATATAAGGATTGTTTTAGACTATACAAAACCACAAAATTAAAAAACGAACTTTACTATTAAATTTATACACTTCTGCTTAATGATATTTTTCCTGATCTTCGATTGATTTTTTTATTTCTATACAATCGAAATTATTCTAATAGAGAGTTGGAATTCCACATAATAGGTACTTAACTTAAGAGGTGGGTGTTGCAAAAAATGTTGTATGATACACGTGCGTAAATCTGATTATACTCGTGTGCATCACTCGGCCTCGCCTCGTGCTGCAAACGTCACACTCGTATAATCACTCACTTTACGCACTTGTATCATAAATAACTATTTTTTTACTACGAAAATTTAACAAACAAAATATTCGTAGCACAAAAAAAATAAAACGATATGAAAATAATTTTTTCTTTAAATTTTATTTGTAAAAAAATTATTTGTGGACCAAAAAAAAATTTCACGATGTGAAAATAAATTTCTCTTTACATTTTCTTTGTAAAAAAGTTATTTGTGACCCAAAAATTTAACAAAAAAATTATTTTCTCATCGTGATATTTTTTTGGGCCACAAATAATTTTTTACGAAGAAAATTTAAAGAAAAATTTATTTTCTCATCGTTATATTTTTTTGTGCTACGAATATTTTTTTTGTTAAAGCGAACATCTATCTTTCTCGCAGTTGAGATGCCACTCGACTTGTATTTATTATTATTTATTTTATTTGTTTTAGGACAATTGTCCATACAAAGAGGTTGCGTCTTTTTACAAAATAACACAAAATTAAGTAATAACATTCATTTTTCCTAGTATTGAGATAAAAAACGTATAAAAATTAATGACAGTTTCATGACGAGGATCATTCAATACATTAACAACGGCATTAATCGTGTTTCTCTCATTGCACTCAACAGTAACAAATTTCATTCTCTCTTCATGATAAAGTAAACATTCGACCAAAATATGGTGTAATACGTCACCTACTAACAATCCACATCCATTGCATGTGCCACATTCTTGTAATTTGTATATTTTTTTATTAAACTTAAGTGAGGATTGGTAAATGTTAAAAAGTCTGATTTGTGACATAAATCTATTGTATTTTAAAGGTTAATTAATAAGAAAGTATTGTTGGAAATTGTCTGAAATAGATAGGTGTGGTAGGACACACAGTGAACGAGACTCACACAGGTTTCTTAAATCTTCCGCATAAAGAAAATTTTGGTAATCGCCAACCCATGGAACTTTGTTTGCTCGTAGGCTATCCAAGGTTAAATTCTTCCAGTCATTTTCCTTATCAATGTATTGAAATATTTTTCCTGTTTGTGAATACCAATTATATTTAGAATACTTATCGCCGCTTTTTGATATAGATCGTAGTTTTAAAAAACATAATTTAGGATATCGTTGATCATTCATGTTTAAAATTTTCTCTATATAATTCAATGTGTGTTTGAATATCAAAGCTGATAGTTTATATGAGCCCGTCTCTAATCTAATCGCATATCCGGGTGTATTTCTAGGTAAATGCAAAATAACCTTATAAAACAAAGACTGTATCTCCAAATACCTCCAACCCCATATGCCCCATACATTAAAACACTAATGACCAAACTGATAAAAAGTTTTCTGACTGAACACCAGTTTTTTAATTTTTCGATCAACGAGGTCGTTGTACTCAGTGCTAATTTAGTCTTGGATACCGCATTGTTACTGGCGTTCAGAAATACTGCAGAAAAGGGAATACCTAAATATACATAGCTCGAGGCTATCTGAATTTTTTTATCTTTTTCAATAAAAAACGAGTCATATTTTTTGTCATGACCGTGTCCTCCTTTTTTTGAAGATTACTATGTTGGTCTTGCTAATGTTAATATACAAATTGTTTAATTGACAATATTTATGAAAAGCTCTCAAAATTTTTTTCATTTCAATAGCTGAATCCGCGAGCAGGGCTATATCATCTGCAAAGGCCAAAAGGATAATCTGAGTTAAGTGATTCAGCGACACACCCCTGATACCTTCTTTCCTTAAAAATTCCTCGATGTCCGCGATGAAAAGAGTAAACAAAATCGGACTCATAACCTCTTCCTGGAGGACACCCCTCGTGAATCTTACCGGCTCCGAGATCCCCGCCGATCCCCCAACCGCTATGGTAGCCTTAGAATAAAGATCTTTTAATATTCCTTGTAATTTTTTTTTAGTAATTTTTTCTTAGTGAAGCACTCGTCATCAAACAATGGCTTTGAATTAAATCCGAACCCATGCACCCTTTTAACCATTCCCAATTTTATGGCATTTACAGTAATTACATTAATTAAATTATCTCCCCATTCATCAATAAAATCAATATCTTTTGAGCCTATATCAACTTCAGGCGATTGGTATTCCCAAGACTGCATAGGCTCGGAAAACTCATCTAAAAGATTATTATTCCACTTGAGGCCAGAGGTTGAGGACGATAGCTTGACTTTATTACAGAGACTAATAAGAACTGGGAAATGATCCGAATTCGAAACAATAGTGATCACTTGCAAATCAACTATGAAGTCCAAACCATTAAGGTTCGACCATACCATGTCAATTATAGATCTACCAACACCGCTGACAAATGTAAAATTTTCTGGGTTGTCACTCCGGGATCTGCCATTAACAAGACTGAGGCCACTATTTTCCATACCAGTATCTAAATTAACTCACCTTTTATCATGTTTTATATCTAAACTATCTCTTTCATGATCAATAAATAAATTTTTCGATAAAAACTCGTGTGGTAATTGATTCAATCTCCCACTCTAGGATTAAAATCTCCTCCTATGTACAATAGCAGATTCGGGAATTTAGATATAACAATATTAATTTGATCGTCAAGAACATTTAAAAAATTAGCAAAATCAGCATTTGGGCCAACATATACAAAACCTACGATAAATTTAAAATTCTTATTTTCAAATTTAATAAAATTACAATCATCTGTAGAATAAAGTTTTTCGGCGACATATTTACTATTATGAAAGGCGACGATGAGTCCTCCCTTCGCTCTCCCTCTTAGTGCTGTCCGTGTTGTCGAGCTGTAAATAACATCAAAACCCTTGAGGTAAGATGCCATGTAGTAAGTTGGATCGTAGTCTGCCCAAGTCTCGTTGATACACACAATATCCGCCTCATTAATCGTTGGTAGTATATCTGGCAAGTTTCTCAATCCCCTGGCATTCCAAAATACAATCCTCGTCGGGTTCACTGACTGCTATGACACCTCTGACTCATTCTTCTTATCATTTCGCATCGGCTTACTAAGATAGGAAGAAATTATTTCTCTGGTATCTCGAACCGGTTGACTTTTAATTTTCTTATTATCACCATTCTTTTTGTTTGTTTGTGTTCTAGATTTTTTGTTGTTGAGGTTGGGAGTGGAATCATGGGTGGAATCGTCAATCTCACTAGACACTCTCACTTGTTGATCCTCTTCGTTTACAATGGTATCTTCACCAGTTGAGGATAAATATTCCGAGACCGTAACTGCATCATAGAATTTGTTATCCATTACCAAGTATCTGCCTTTGATAGAGACCACTATTCCCTGTTTTTCTAAGAGTTGTTTATAATCCAGAAGCTCTCTATGTTCTTTCCTCCTTTTTTCTCTGATCTCCTTAGGAAGATCATTCGAGAGTCGAATATTATTTTTACCAAAGTTTACAGCTTTTTGGAAGATCATCGATTTGGATCCCTGGTTAGTCAAAGTAACTAGGATAGGTCTAGCACCAGCAACTTTACCCAGTCTCCTTGTAGCCACAATGTCCCTCATTTCCAAAGTAACTTCAGCGTGATGGAAAATATCTCTAAGCGTCTTGAGCAGATTTTCGTTTTCAGCAATCGTGTCTTTAACCTTGAACAAAATGATATTTTTAGCCCTCTCTCTGTTAAGGAGGGAGTCGATTTTTGATTCGCAGTTAAGAATTTTATTTTCCAAAAAATCATTTCTTGTCTCGAGTTTGTTGACCTTCTTAACCATGAGTGAGATCTCCTCAGTACGGGCAGCATTTTTCTTCACCAGCGCTTTTATTTCACTTTCAACTGTGTCAAGTTTACCACTAAGCTCTTTTTTAATATCAATTAACAAAGATTTCAAATCGTCGTTAGTGGTCATTTTCACAGTTCACGTTAGTGACACGAAATTAGAAATATTATAATTCTCGCACTGATTAAATGTAGATACTATTGAAACTATAAATGTAAACAAAACTTTCAAAGCAATAGGGAACGATTATACAACACGTCCGTTCGGCTCGACAGCCCAGACGCAACTTCCTCTTGACTTCTATATAAGAGGTGAACTAAAATTTTCTTTCCTTGGAATATTTTTCTGCCCCACGTCTCTCCTTTTTAGGATGTGAGACAAACTTTTTTTGTAAGAAATGGTTTCACTCAGGGTTGCCAGCACTTTTTCCTTATAATCGATGCCATTTTGCGAAAAATGCATTTTTTTAAAACGGTTACGTATTCCTCTAGATTTTTAGTTGCAGATATACTAATGCTTTTTTTTATGTAGCTGAATTCTGGACGGAGTTATGGTGCCCACCGCACGGCAATCGATTTTTGAAGCACTCCGCCATAAATTATTATTTTTTAATAAAAAACGATAAATTAATTTTATTTTACATATATAATTTTAATTGTTAAAAATAAATTATTTATGTAACTTTTATAGCTTTGCCATGGAAAGTTTTTGGTCTGCATTAATAACAAAAAAGTTAGAAGCGGATTTTTGAGAGATGTTTTTTACTCAAATATTTTTGTCGGGTGGATTGAAATGATACCGAAAATATTTTTAAAAATATGAAAAAATGTTTCGAAAATGGTTTTCTAAGCGCAGCGTTTACTGATTAGTGTCATGAAGTACAATAATAGTACAAACAACTATCTCAGTAAAAAAATAATAGGGAGTAAGAGAAAAGAATTGGCGATGACCAGCGGTTTCGCGTCTAAACCAAATTGGGAGGTTACAGTGTATTCTTTTTTTCTTACCTTGAATTCTTTTTAAGCTGAATCGATTGAATTTACATTTATTGATTCGAGTTGGCATTATAAATGAAAGAAGTGATTGTTGTTAACTGTGAAAATGACGATTACGAACAAGAAGTATGAAATTTTGTTAAATTGTGAAAAAGATAAATTTGATTGACAGGCAGTATAGTGTTGATCTATTACCATATAATTTAGGCTGTTTTTGTGGTTCGCGCTGTGAGCATAAGTGAATCTTTTTAGAAAAAAGGTAGAAAAAGTTAACTTATTCACACAGCGCCCTCAGCGCGAAATAGATCAACACTATGCTTTTACCTGTCAAATTTGTCATTTTCCCAATTTAACAAAATTCCATATTTCTTGTTCGTAATTGGCATTTTTACACTTAAGATCAATCACTTTTTCATTTATGATGCCAACTCGAATCAATAAACGTAAATTCAAACGATTCAGGTAAAAAGAATTCAATGTAAGAAAAAAAGAATTCACCGTAACGTCTCAATTCGGTTTAGAGACAAAACCGAATTCAGCTTAAGTCACCGCCAATTGTTTTCGCTTACTCACAATTATTTTTTTTACTGGAATAGACATAACATGACTATGTCAATACTTCGTAAATGTTATTTTTGCTGTAACTGTGAAAAAAATGCATTTCCCAACACACCCGCTGTGCTTACCCACCCGACAGTAACTTATATTTTTGAGAAACGCGCGATTTTGGGCAATTTGAATGCGGTGCGACTTTGGGCGACATATATGCGCAGTGACTGCGATTTGAACAAGTAGGTATCTGGCAAACTTGGTTTCACTATATACTGTGAAGACCATTTTTTTATTTTAATTGAACTATTAAAAATAAATAATAATTATTAACCCCTTCACTGGCAGGGTCATAGAACGCCATTTGGAACGCCCCGCCAGTGAAGTGATTAAAAAATAATAAAAATAAAATATTTTTTAAATAATTGATTTTTTTAATTATTAAGAATTTTAATATTGGCTTATTATTGTTTGCCAATGATTGTTGCCAATCCTTGGCCGATCTTTCGCAGTTAATAAAAAATCAAGCCTTTGAAAATCAATTGTGTTTTTTGGCAGTCATTATATTAGCCTAAAGCTTGGCTGCCAATCATTAGCTGTAGCGTGATCATTCCAAGCTATAACAAATGGTGGTTGCCAATCATTTTTTTTAATAATGGCAGGCTGTTTGCCAAGTATGTCCCATTATTGAACCAATCGTTCTTTTCCTATTGGAAGGAGGCTGGACCCGTATAATGGGGTCAAATTATCAAAACAATTTTTTTTATTAATTATAATAATAAATATATAATATTTATTGCGTAACCGTAATCTGCGTAATCTATTATTTAATAATTAGTTTCTTTCTTTTCTAAATAGCAGCGTTATACATATATATTATACAATTTGTATTTAAAGGGTACTTTATTTTTGAAGTCCTGTATATAAATAATATATATATATACAGTCGCCTCTCGATAAATTGAACTTCAAGGGACCGTAAAAACAGTTCAAATTACCGAGAGTTTTATTTATCGCATGTTTTAATTATCGAGGGGAAATTTGGGGAAATTCAAAATAACAGGAGTATTGAAAATTTAATTTTTACGTATTTTAAAAAGACATTCTTTACAGTTGGATATAGTCTATGTAATCTTTTTTGTTTTAATGTACTCAAACGTGCAATATCTATATATTTTTTTCAATTGTCATTAGATCTGTAAAAACTTCTCCGACTTCCACGCGAAGTGCATATGAGTGCAAAGCATTCAAAGATGATCTCGCCTCTTTCAATGTGACATCTTTTTTTGTTGCTCCTCTCTCTACCACCTCAATAACTATTTTCCTTTCGGAAAAAGATAAATTTTTATTGGTTCTTAGAAACATTTGAAACGATATAAACCGAGGCAGATAGCAAAATGAATTAAGAAATTACTCAGCATTGTTAATAATAAGGTAATTAGGTATTGTATTGACAAATGAAACAATACAATAACTATTATTAAGAAGAGAATATTTTGTACGTAAATATGTAAATTTGTATCGCAAGAAAAGTTCAAATTATTGAGAGTTTGGTCTGGCTGAATTCAATATATAGAGAGTGAATGGAGAAATTGACCAAAAGATACTTTTAATTATCGAGAGTACATAAAACCATTGTTTATTTTCAATTTACCAAGAGTTTTTCAAGGGACTGGACTGTTACTTCAATTTAACGAGAAATTCAAATTATCAAGAGTTTAATTATCGAGAGTCAACTGTATATATATATATATATATATATATATACTGTAAGAGGAAAAATCTATGAATCAGTCCTAAGCGTGCGTGCGAGTTAGACGCTCATTGACCAACGCATAAGAATGAATATAATTGTAAAATTGTAAACCTAAAAATTCGATATTTTTAATACAATTTTATAAACAAATTACATTATCTAGGGGTTCTACCCCTCTGATTGTGATGAAACTTAAATAAAGTGTATATGGCAGTCTCCTCTTTAAGTTCCAAAAACAAAAAATTTGTTTTTTCCACTGGAAGTGTATTAAACGAATTTTTTATTGTGACGCGCGCCATATCACCGTGAGCGTCTCACCTGCCGAACATCCAAACATACTGGAGCATGATGCGCGAAAAGAAGTGGTTTACATTTTTTGTCTATTAGTAAAAATTCTACTACCGTTCCTTAGTTGAATTCACCTGTGTTAACTCTCACGTGCCTGAGTTCATTTTTTGAAGTTCGTGCCTGAGCTGAGTCCGAGGGACCCAGCTGCTTAAATTCCATAAAAAATAAGATTTAATAGCAGGATATTTAATAATGTAGTTCTAAGTTATAATTGTAATATTTTGCAAATATAATTGCAAAAAATATTTAATCTTTTGACACTGTGGGGTACATAAATAGCCCAAAAAAAGTTGCGTTGTGGCACCTTTTTCGACAGGGTGAATTTAAGTGTACAGCACAAAAAAAGTAATTATTTTAATTTAAGTATTACTGGGAATTCTTAGGTTTTTGGGGTCACTGATTACAAATCAGACGTCAGATTTGGGAAATTTTAAATGGCGGATCCAATATGGCAGACGAATTTTCAAAAATTAAACATATTTTCTTGAAAATAGTTACTCGGGGGTTTTCGGGGTCGCTGATTGCGAATTTAAAGTCAGTTTTTCAAAACTCAAAATTGTCAGATCCAATTTGGCAGACAAATTTTTAAAAATTAAACATATTTGCTTGAAACTCGTTACTCAGGGGTTTTTGGGGTCGCTGATTTCAAATCTGATGTAAGTTTTTCAAAATTTAAAATGTCGGATCTAATATGGCGGATAGAAAAATTAGAAATCAACACAAGTTACTAATATCAGATTCGTAATCAGCGACCTTGAAAACCCCTGAATAACGAGTTTCAAGCATAATCGTCAAATTTAAAAAAATATATCCGCGATATTGGTTCCGCCATTTTGAATTTTAAAAAAGTAACATCAGAATTGTAATCAGCGACCCAGAAAATCCCCGAGTTACTATTTTCGGATGAATATGTAAAGTTTTTTCAAAAGTCGTCGGCCATATTGGATCCGTTATTTTGAATTTTGAAAAACGGACACCGAATTCGTAAATTTTAAATATATCTTTAAAGGCTAAATTCAGCGTAGGTTGTCGCAACCCTGCTTACAGTGATATGGCGCGGCGGTTAGCGCGGGTCACAATAAAAAATTCATTTAATACACTTGTAGTGGAAAATACAAATTTTTTCTTTTTATAACTTAAAGAGGAGACTGCCATGTACACTTCATTTAAGTTTCATCACAATGAGAGGGGTAGAACACATAAATAATGTAAATTGTTTATAAAATTGTTATTAAAAATATCGAATTGTTAGGTTTACAATTTTGCAATTATATTCATTGGAAAAAAGCAATTTTTTATATTATCAGTATAAGTTTTATTAATTTATTGCAAACGTTTGTTGAGTTATTAATTTTTCTTTAAAATGTTGTTAAATTTGTTTATGCAAAAAAACTAACAAAAATTTAAAATTTCAAAAAACGGTTAAAAGTGTTTTTTTGTTTTATTATAAACTACAGATTTTCATAAAAGTTTTAACATTTTAGAAAATCAGTGAAAATTTGCTGACCAGAAGTTGCTCTTATATTTTCATTAAAAAAATTTGTTTTTAAATTTGTTTAAACAAGTGCAACAAATTTTTTTTAACATTTTAGGGTAGTTGCTTTGTATTTTTAGGACCTTAAACTGTAAGAAACCACCATAAAAAAGAAATCGATTTTTTGGTCGATAACACCGTTTTCTCAGACCCGGTCACATATATGTGAACTCTATTTACAGGTTAGAGTTAATCAGGATCCTTAGAACTTACGTTCTTTAATGTTCGTTTATGTCTGAACTTTGTTGTTTTCCTTCTTATCTCATCTCCTTAGTGGGTGTGTTAATATTATTTTGCCAAGAGCAAAGAATGAACTTCATTGGTGCTTGGAGAGTTTTCTGCTAACTTGGGATAAAACGGAAATAAAGTTTTTAAACTAATAGTTAGTACAACCGTTTTAACCTTGTGTCCGTAATAAACTTAAATTAAGGACGATTTTTTTTAGGATATGACGGTATTTACAATCATAAATTGCCTATTTTTAAATACAAAATTGTTACGACATAACAGTACATGAAAAATGCTTTAAACCCTATTGGCAAATTAAAATCCATAAAGTTTTGAGACAGTTATGTGGATTTGAAAATGCCAATGTAACTCGTGACGTTGGAACTTTTACATATAGGCAGCAATTTACAAAACTTAGAAGCCAATTCAATAACTTCTCATTTTTAACCTGGACAGATTTAGTAATTTTCATCCATACAAAGGCTAAGGCAAATTGATGTATCCCTGAGATAAAATTTTTCACCAAATATTTTTTCAAAAACTTGATTTTGTAGAAGTTATGGAGGGAAAAGAAAAATAAAAAAATTTATTTTTCTTGAAAATTACTGAACCAATTTTAATAAAATTTATACAAGTTATGTAAACTTAAGGGGAGTTACGGTGATTTTTATGCTTTTTTCAAAGATTTTTTTTATAGTGAAAAAAATATTTATTACTTCCAATTTTTAAAAATAAAATACATGTCTAAAAGAGTCAAAAACAATTTTTTAAAAATTTGTATTAATCAACTACCGAAAATGGCTGCCGAAAGTGGCACACTCTAAAAGTATGTCTTTTGAATTTTTCGACAAAATTTTGCAAATTAAATTGATTATAACTTTTTAAAATATTAATGAAATTTAAAAATCCTAGTTAACACGAAAACTACACATTCAAGGAACATACTGTCCATATTTAAAGTTAATTGGTTGAATAATTTTAAAATAAAAGTGTGACAAAGTTAAAAATATGCATTTTCGAGAAAAACGCGTTTAAAGTTTTTTAAGTGTAACAAAAAAGTGATTATACTCAATTGGCGATTTCGGCTCTGTGCATAGTACATTCTTCGGATTGTAAAAGATCAAGTAATCTAATGCCAGTCAAGTAGTAGTGAGTACCTCTAAGCCATTTAATGCCACCCGACTAGTATAAACGCGTCGATGTTAAATTTAAAAATTCAAAATGTCGGATCCAATATGGGAGATGACTTATTTTAGAATTCATTATATTTGATTGAAACCCGCTACTGGGTAGTTTTTTGGGTTGGTGATTACGAATTTGGAGTCAGTATTTCAAAATTAAAAATGGTAAATCTAATATGGCGGCCATAATACCATGTTTAATCAACATGTAGAAACTGCCATAGCGCCATGACAATGTAACTTAGTGTTTATAATAACAATAATTATATTTCATTTAAAATATTTTAATAAAATTATTTTAATAACTTTCAAAAAAGTTTAAGTGCAAACATGATAAAGCTCTAGATATTTTTGTAAATATAATACTTGGATAACTTACATTCTAAATTAAATTTAAGTCCCCATTTTTGGCATTCGTACTGCAACCAAGTATTTTCTGCTTCTTGTGATAACTGCCCTATAAAATTAAAACCAATTAATTACAAAATAAAAATTATCATAAGTAAATTAAACATTTATTGTCCACACAATATCTCTCACCAAGCCTAAAATAAAACCTTCATTCAGGAATAAAAAAAAAGACCATGTCTTAATAGTCTAAGAGCTAGCGACAGTTTTAGTGAAGGGTTTTTTATAAGGCCTATAATTGGAGAATAGGTGCCTCCTACACTCCTCTCTACAAAAATGCAGGTCTGGATGCATTCATCCCCTGCGTTTTCACATATGAGACAGTTAAAAAAGTCGAAAATTTATTTAATATTTATAAGGACCAGACTCATATGGTGTCAACCCTTTATGTCTAATTGTCATTAAAATATGCCACACCTGTCAACCTCTGCCAAGGACGTGCCTGACTCGTTGTTTATTAGTAAAAAATTGTGGAATTTGCAGCGTCTTTTATAAGTCCGGCTTTTTTTGGTACTATTCCACATGTACTTCCTGCTAAATATCCTATCTTCCTATCTTAAAATCGAGAAGTGTAATCGACTAACTTCAAGAGTAGATATCATTCCTTATTGGTTTAAATCAACGTCGTGAAATCTTATTTTGCTTAAAATCAAATTCGTGAAATCTGATTGATTAGAAGTGACAACAGGTAAACTGCAGCTAACTTCAAGTGCAGATACCTTTCCTTATTGGTTGATTTCATATTTTCTTTAAATTTTATTGGTTAATATATCGTTTTCATGATGGTTGGTTAGTTAACATACAAAGATATTTTCTTAAAGAGGCACATTTACCATTAGTGATCTGACGCCACGAGACCTATCGCGCGCCACAGCGCGCGTGTTTTGGGTTTTTGTTAAGCAAATATAAATTTGTAAAACATATTTACTTGATCTATAAGAAACACAGAGCTCTACTCCACTGTTAATTTCATCCACATCAACATTTCGTGCAGAGAATATTGCATGTTTTGCTAAATCATCATATTTTCGTCTGGTTATTAATTCTCTGAAAATTCTATCTACTAAATCATTGTTTTGTACACAATGTTCTAGAGAAACTAAATTATTATTACTATCATTTAAAGTACTGTCTCCATTTGCTAATAAGTATTTCGCAAATTCAACTTTTTAGGTGAAATTCGCATATTTTGTAATAATGTAAAAGTTTTAAAATAATTCCATAAAGTACTGATTCTAATAGTTAAATTGATATGACAACATTTAAAATTTCATCGACAATATCCTCCTGATTATAATTCAACTGAAAATATTGAATTTCACCAATGTCTTTATACTGATGCAATAAAATTTTGTTAGTAATATCATTATCTACAACAATGTTTAAATCATATAATTATGAAATTTCCTTAAAATTTGGAATATCAGATCCTTCATGACGAAGAAAATTACATATTTCAATATATGTTCTTTCATAAGCATCAGGTGATGCATAATTTTGTTGAAAATCTTGCGACTACGAATCTTTGAATTTCTTCCATAGTTCATTTGGGTTAAATGGTTTACAGTATATTAAAATGCGTACAAATAAATGTCTTAATTGGCGGGGCATCATCCATACTTCTCTTCCTTCTCATTCTTTATCTTCTTCGATAAGACCTAACGCCAATCATGAAATTCGAAAAGTTTCATGTGCTCTGTTATCAACTGTACGCAAATGTTCAAAACTTGTAGTACTCTTCTTTACTGTTAATTCCCATATGAGATCCTTTATAAGATCGCTTATGGTTTCTTATATGAGATTCTATACGAAATCTTATAAGGACATCTCATAAAAAAAATCTCATTAGAGTCCACTTAGGATTCTATATAGGATCCCATAAAAGGTCGAAATTTGAAAAATAAAATTTGTAAATATCTCAAAAACGGTAAGAGATACGCAAAATCGGACAAAATTTTGAGTTCATTTTATATAACGCAAAAATATTTTATGTTGAAAACCTAAAATATGTCTCATATTTAAAAAAAATAACTACTATATATTCCCATGTGGGATCCTATGTGAGATCTCATATATAATTCTATATGAAGACTCATGAGATTTTTCTCATGAGTTTCCATATAGGAATCTTGAATCATGTTTCTTATAACAATAACACGGAGTACAGGATTCTCCGATGGACAGAAATTTTATCCTACCTTCTTCAACTTTCACATAATTGTTCCGTGTTAAACAAAAACTTACGTAAGTGACATTGGCGCTTAGGCTGATTTTGATGCATTTTACTACTGAAAAACCGACCAAAACAAGAATGTCACTTACGTAAGTTTTTGTTTAATACGGCAGAATTATCATCAATCCATTGCTGAAATAATCGTCCACCGTTTAACGTTGTCATCTCTAGACGCTATTTGAGATTTGATACATACAGTGCCGCTCAGCAGATTTTGCCCACCTTTGAGAATTTTACGCTTGGCGAAAAGTTTTATATTTCGGTTGCTAATAAAGATATAATAATGAGTGAGGACTTTTTTGAAAGCTTATATCTTCTACTTTTATGATATCTAAAACAGACATTAAAAAAAAAATTTTTTTATTGTTTAATTGCTCAAAATAAAAATCCAAAATTTCCGGTTTTTTTTGTAATTTTAAAATCGCTGCAGTTTTTAAACCAGTCAGCACATTTTAATCGTTGATAAGCCATTTGAAAGCTAATTTTATCACCTTTAAAATGATTCCTTGTAAACTTTAATACGATAATTTGTAACAAAGATATGGACAATTGTTTAAAAAAACTGCACTTTTTTTCAACTAGTCATAACTCAAGAACGATTGATTTTTGAAAAAAATTGTTCAGAAGAAAAATGTGCCTTTTTATGTATAGAATTAGAAAAAAATATTTAGACATAAAAAAAAATTTTTTTTTTTTTTTTTACATATTTTGATTTTTTTGAAAATCAGCACTTTCTGTAATTAGTAATAAGTCGAGAACGGTTAGCTTTAGAAAAAAATGTTCAAGATAAAAAATGCCTATTTTTATGTATAGAATTAGAAAAAAAATATTTCGAATTAAAAAAAAAAATTTTTTTTTACATATTTTGAGTTTTTTTGAAAAACAAAATTTTTTAAATTACTAATAAGTCGAGAACGGTTAGCTTTTGAAAAAAATTCTTAATATAAAAAATGTGTATTTTTATGTTTAGAATTGAAAAAAAACACATTTTTTATATTAAGAATTTTTTTCAAAAGCTAACCGTTCTCGACTTATTACTAATTACAAAAAGTGCTGATTTTCAAAAAAATCAAAATATGTCAAAAAAAAAAAATTTTTTTTTTATGTCTAAATATTTTTTTTCTAATTCTATACATAAAAAGGCACATTTTTCTTCTCAACAATTTTTTTCAAAAATCAATCGTTCTTGAGTTATGACTAGTTGAAAAAAAGTGCAGTTTTTTTAAACAATTGTCCATATCTTTGTTACAAATTATCGTATTAAAGTTTACAAGGAATCATTTTAAAGGTGATAAAATTAGCTTTCAAATGGCTTATCAACGATTAAAATGTGCTGACTGGTTTAAAAACTGCAGCGATTTTAAAATTACAAAAAAAACCGGAAATTTTGGATTTTTATTTTGAGCAATTAAACAATAAAAAAATTTTTTTTGTGCAACACGTATATAGAAAGTATCATTTTACATGCCTGTAAAGTAGGCGCAAAATTGTACTTTTCCGCACATGTGCAGCAAAGTACTTAAAAGGATATTAACCAGAATTAATGCTCTTTTCTATGTTATATACATGAGTATACTACTGTAATTTATTGCAGTATACGTTTTCTATGTTTAAAATACTTATTACAGTAGAAAAAAACATGTATATTACGTTAGAAAATACATGTTCCGAACCCTGCTAAACACTGCGTATGCTGGCGCCATCTTTTAACACAAAACGGAAGGTTTTAGAACTTTGACTTGTGCTCGCTAGTGACAGTTAGATTTGTTTACAAATTTTGTTATCTCTTCGAGTGTTAATGGTTAATAATTGATTACTGATAATGGAATTAGAAATTAACGAAGAAGAAATAACTGATTATTTAACTCCTCCGGAAATTGCTGCGGTGGCAGCACAAGCAAAATTAAATTTATTAAAAACTAATTGGCCTTTTCCTTTAAATAGGTGTTGCACAAAGTACTGTGTGCACCACGTACGAAAGAACATTTTCCGACTTCGTGCAAATTGCTGCCCTCGCTTCGCTCGGAGCAGCAAACTTCGCACTCGTCGGAAAACAGGTTCTTTCCGTACTTGGTGCACAATATACTATTTAATGTCTGTTTTAAATATCATAAAAGTAGAAGATATAAGCTTTCAAAAAAGTCCTCACTCATTATTATATCTTTATTAGCAACCGAAATATAAAACTTTTCGCCAAGCGTAAAATTCTCAAAGGTGGGCAAAATCTGCTGAGCGGCACTGTATATGCAGACCATGAAACACGCTTATTAGAATTAACACAAGTCATATTTAGATCGCAACCTCTCGTACCACATGGTGAAATAATTGATATATCCATGGCTCAACATTAGGGTTCATAGAACTTACATATTGCAAATTTTTAGTCCTTTTATTATACAAAGTTACGTTTGATTCTGGAATATTACCATCTGCAGTTGTAGTAAAAATTGCAGCAACTTAATTAACCTTGTGTACATTGTATCGTCTACAATCCGTTCCAGGTTTCAATGAAAATAATAATTGTTATGTTTAGTCATTGTTTTTTTATTTCTTCATGTATCGTACGGTAGTATTGTGCGAATATGTTACAATCCCGAAGAGAATTGTTAATTGCATTAATAATATCCCAGTTTAATGTCCGAAATTGTATACATCGAATGTCTGGATTCGTTCAGATCCACAATAAATAATTGAGGTGCTGATAGTAAAAGTGGGTTATAATTTGAATGGGAGTAAAAATGGGTTAAAAGCATTGCGAGCAAAAATGGATTAAAATATTTTGATTAATTTATCTATTAAGAAGAGATATTGATCACTTTCCTTTTACAATTATTATTTAAATAAATATTCCAAACCTGAAATTATTATAAAAAAGTATAAATGTTTTTACTAAATAGATTAATTAATTAAAATATTTTAATTTTTGCTCGCAATATTTTTATCCCACTTTTGCTCGCACTCAAATTTTAACCCGCTTTTGGTATCAGTGTCTCAATTGTCCAAATAAAAGACTGTCATTACCTTCCCTATTGAAAAAATCGACATCGTTTAGGTCGTAGAAAACTACGTAGAAGTATATGTAAGCAACGACACAGTAGGTGATGTCGTATAACACTGCGTAAACATGGATGGATACTACGTAGAAATTAACATAGTTTTCAATGTCGAAAATTGAGATAGTAAATGACATGGCTTACGACATCGTTAACTACATTGTATAAGACATTGTAATGATTTATCCTATAACTGACGATTTGGTTTACCTCATAGTTTACGGTATGGTTTACAACATTTAATGGTATATGCTATGAGTGACGATTTGGAATACAAGTCGTTAACGACATAGTTTACGACATGATTTGAAACACAGTTATGGTTCGTGCTGTGACTGAGGATCTGGATTATGATGTCATTTACGACATGTTATACTACATGGGTTACGAAATGTTTTACGTTATAATTATAAGGTGATTTTTAAAACCTTTTTGCCAATTAATTGTATTATTATTTTGCATTATCTTTACGATTGTTAACCATAGAGAAAACAACATAATACATTTTGTAGAATAATTTCACTTTATTATTAATTAAATTATAAATAGTTTTTGTAAATTTTTTATTACAGCTTAACATTAAAATAGAAATGTTTAAGTAAAAAGTGTACTTAAATTAAAATCTGTTGTCAGAAAATTGACTTTTAATAAATATAGATAGAACTGTTTAATAAAGAATTCTAGTGGAAAATTTAAAAACGTATGAGTATTCCAATTAACTGATCGACCAATATCATATAGCAAATAGATGTCCTAAATATCAAATTTTAATATATATATAGTTACAAAATGCCATGCAGATAACCCACTTGTTCAAATGTTCAGGTAAAATGATCTTAAAAGTAAAAATCATGCAAAGTAATGACTATGGTTGCAAATTAAATTTGCAAAAGTTATTATATTTGAAAATGATAATCTTATCTTCCAGTATCCAAAATTCTAAATAAGGAAATTTAGATAATTAATTATATTTTTTAACAAAACGAGTGACATTGATTTTGAACAAAGATAAGTTAAATATGTAAATTATCTTATATGTATAATGCCCAAATGACAAAGTTAGCAGAATTTTACGAAAATTAATTTATTGAATTTTAGGGAAGCAACTCCCTGTAATTTACAAGGAATAACTCTTGGGAATTTATAACTCACTCGCTCCTTGAAATTTCCCAGAAAATTCTTGGGAAAATGGGAGTCGCTCGTAAGAAATTCCCGAGATTGATATATTTGTCTATAATTGAAATTAAGTGCATTTTAAAAAGTATTTTATAATGTATTTAGAGAATTGGAGTGAAGTAGTAGTTTTAGACTAAAATTCTTCGTTAAAATCTTATGCATAAAATAAATAAATTTTGTAAAAAATAGTAACAAAAAAGATAGGCTTACAAGTTTACTTTATTACATTGTCTTTAAATGCAATATATTAAAAATAATATGGAATAAACTGTTAATTTTTTACCCTCAGATAGAACTGTACATATCGACAATTAATCTTTAAATTTTTCGAGAAGCCGTCTGAAAGTATAAACTGAAATATCCCACCTGAAAGAAAAAATTTAATATTCATAACGAGTTCTTAGTAATAGTGCAGATTTGGTACAGCACATAAATATTCGAAGTTATTCACAACCATGTGAATACAAACTTTTGCGATGTCATTCGTTCAAATTACCGATTGTTCATCATATATGTGTACAATTTTTTGCAAAGAACTGCAAACATTGTTGTAATAATATTTTGAACAATGGTATATTCATTTAGATTTTTTTGATCTGGTAAAAACGAGTGCAATTTTACATAGGATGTATTGTTTAATTGTGCATAAGAATTATTAGATTTTTTATTATTTCTTAGTGACGATATATACAAGCAGCCATTTTTTACAATTTTTTGATAAAAAACGCTATTTTCAGGTAAATTTCATTTATGTGAACAATATGCACTTTTTTTTGAAAAACTAAAATATCGAATATCTTTAATCTGAAATGTTTGCTTAGCAGTTGTACCGATAGTGTTACAATAATTTTTCACAGTAAATGAGCTAAATGGAAGAACATAGTTTTTTAACATTAATAAACTATATTTTAAACTAATTTGTCTGCATATCTGTTGATGCACTCCTTTAGCTGCGTGGATAACCTTTAGCAAATCTCCATTACCTTATTTAAAGGCATAAGCATTATGACACCACAATGGCCCTCAATCCAAAACACTTTTTGACAAATGCAAAAACAAATGCAAAAACAAATGCAAATTTAAAGCCATAGCCACGTTTGAGTATAAAACTTGTGTTTGGGCAACAAACTCATGCAGTAATCTATCTGCTAAATCGGTTTCATCGACTCGAATATTGTCTTTAGTTAAGATATAAATCGCCTCTACAAATAATGCCCAATGCATTAAATGTTTTTTTGGTAGTATGTCATTAAGAATTATCATACTATAAAAAAGGATGAAATTCTCCAACTCGCGGGCTTTCCAAAACTGATTCTCAGAAAACGCTCTAGTCATTCTCATTATTTGATGGGGTACTTTTATATTAGCCATAAGTTGATCAATTTCCAAAATGTTATTTTTAGAGAACAATCCACATTTTTTGTTGTTTCCAAACCACATTGTAGCGAATTGCTTTGCAATTCCAGCCAAACAATGCATGGGTTCAACAACACACCCGTAAATAATATTATAATGAGATAGACGAATTAGCTACGATGGATATTTGATACCAAAAATTGGTTTTTTTGACGAGAGAGCTTTCTCCATGTGATTAATCGTATTAGAAACAATTATTTTTTTCGGAACCTTTGACATCAATGGGAATTTAATACACCCTGACTTTGGATTATTTATATTATATTGAACCCATACTCCCGGATGAAGACAGTGGTTACAACTATAGTGTCATTAAACTGTGTAAATCCTTGAACATGAGCGCGAACAACTGAATCGACGCAACAAATAAATGTAAAGAATTTTATGCACATATTGGTACCGTTTATAATGCACTTAATTCCTCTACTAGAAAGCTCATTCATAATATCTACAAATGGTTCCAAAAATACATTCATATTTGGCTTTTCTTTCCCAACCAAAGTCCAGCTAAAATCAATTCTTTCGTCCTTACTTGAAATGGTAATTCATTTACCATTAAAAAAATTGGCTAAATAGAATATTTCGAACTTTTAAATAATGGCGCACCATCAGTGTTAAACACAACCGAAGCATAACTGATGCGTTTATTTTCTTCGTTTAAACTTTTAACGAATTCTCTATACATTTTACCATCGTAAATTTCGTTAAATTGGTTTCTTTCGTGGACTCTATCATTTATAATATAATTATAGTAATCACCATTTCATTCAAGTAAGGAGCGAATGGGTGTTTCTATATATCTAACATCACAAAAAATCATTAAAATCGTCACTTTTAACATTTGTTGCTGTTTTACATGATTTACACTTTATAGAACGATCTTTTCTTTGAAATTTCCCGATATAAGCATGACATTTTGGACAATTTGGATTATTAATGAGGATAAAATTGTAAAATTACATTTTTTACTTCAAAATATCATTCTTGGTAGTATCTAATTTTGTAAAAAATAATAGGTAAATAGTATTTCGTTCTAATAAAAACTATTTACTTTTTTAAAATACTTAATGAAGATTTTCCATTTTATATTAATCCGTTGAAAATAAAAAATTTACTACTTATTAATCAAAATTTAATGAGGTTATCTTTTGAATTTGATATGATTTTGTTGAAAACTAATTTTGTACATCTCATTTAATCTCTTTTTGAATTTTTCTGAATGAGATTGAACTTTAATTGTTTTTTTTATTGAAACATATAAATATTTTTTTAGAAAAATTTATTAATTCAGGGTTTTTGTTTTTAAATTTTTTGTTTATTTCTATTCTGAAAAGCTGAATTTTCCGTATAGAAAATAATTCAAGATTTTCAAGATGCGGTGAACGCTAACATTAAAAATCTTAAATATATGTTTAACAAAAAGTTTACCGCTTTTTTCTCAATAAATGGTTCTTCAATATTTTTTACAATTTTAAGAAATTCCATGTTTTCAGGTATAGATTCTGATTCCAAATCTTCTGTAAATTCTTCATCCATTGAAATTGACTCCACTGAAGTCTCTGTGTTATCTAAATTATTCCAAGAATCCACAGGCTTAATAAAGTATACTTTATATTACATTTCTATTATAAATGTAAAATAGACTTATAAAGAGAAGATAAAATGAAAAAGTAGTTGATACACAAACTAATCGAAATTAAAAAAAAATTTTTTAAATTGAGAATGTAATAATCTAAAAAGGTGTAAAAGGAAATGTATTAAATTATCTGTTCCTTATATTATCATTAAATTTTATTTTTAAAAAACCTTTTTTCATTTATTAGTTATTTTCTGAAAATAGAAATAAATATTTCTTTACAACTCACGTTTTCTAGGCGTAATTTTTTGTATCTGCACCATGATGGAGCTGGAATTTCATCAATTCATCCAGGTTCTAAATATTCTTTGTATCTCCTGGATTTTTTCATTTTAAATTCTTGAAATAATTTAAATTGCTTTATTAAATTTTATAATACATATATGCTTATCAAATATTTTAATTAATTAATTTTTTTAACTATGAAATTGTAATTATTTGATTTTTATATCAATTCTAAATAATATTTAATAAATTTAAATTCCCTAAATAAATAATTAATAAAATAACAAATAAATTTCAGATACACTGATATATTATTTTAAAATTTGCATTACAAATTAAATTTTGGTACTTACTTTTTCAAGAAATAACAGTTAAGTAAAAAATTCCAACTTAACCAATTCACATAAAAATTTATAAAATTAATAAAATTTTAGGTAATTTGTAGAAAATTTTGAAAACATTTTCAGCTTTTCAATACTTTCTACACATAAAATTAAAAAAAATTTTTTTGATCAATATTTTACCCGTATTTTCAAATGCAAATAGGACCAATGAGAAGTTTACATTGAAAAATGACGTATATTTTCAAATTTTTATTTTCTTATGTCAAAATGTCTGTCAAAAAAACAATACAATGTATTAAGATTTAATTTTCCTAGTTACATTAAAATAAACATTTTCAAAAAGGATTTTTAGTTTGTGTCACATTTGCGAAAAAAATAATTAAAAATGCCTATATCACACGCATACGTATTTTATACGAATGGCAAGTATGAAATTGTGCCTATTGCTTTAATTTCAAACTTTTTTCCCAAGCACGAAAAGGATTTCCAAGCCAATAAAAAGTATAAAATATGGTGAAAAATTGACTCCGAAAGAAATAAAATTTTGCTCAACGCTTACATTTTATTACTGGGATGTATGTATAATTGTTTTTAAATAAATTCAAAATCCCAAAATTTTTGTTAATGTAAATTAATTAATAAAAATTTGTTATTTTAATTAATTAAAACGAATGGCTATTAAGTTCTTTTTTTCGAAACAATTATTTTTTAAAATTGTTTGTTTTTAATGACGTTGTTTGTTATTAAATAAATTATGTTATTTAAGCATTAATGAAAAATTTTAGATTTTAAGAAATGTATATTTGCTGCTTTTTCTAATTTCCTCACAGAAATTAATGTTATATTTTTGTTCATTTAGGCAGTAAGAAGAACGTTGAAAAAAATGAAAATGATTCTCGTGTAAAATTCCCCAACAAAAGAAACATGAGCTTCGCATCGTCTATTAGAGAGGTTAATAAATGAAAAACCGTAAAATCAAAAGTGGTGAGATTATATAAGCACATAGTCACTTTTAATATAATTTTAAAATTAAAAACAATTTTTTTCTTGTAGAATGATAAAAAAAACTTGAAGCCTTGAGAGAATCAGCAAAACGAAATAAAGATAGAAATATTATTAAAAGATACAACCAATTAAGAAATTAGCGTGAACCACTTTGGGAATCATTAGAAGATTTGCAAGATTATGATTTCATGGGAACCCAAGACACGGTTTTACTGAGTCCGAGCTTATCTAATACCCTTGAAACTAATAGCAGTAATATCAGTGGTAAATAGAATTTTTAAACACTTTTTTAAATAATTGTGAATTGATAAAATAATGAGTTCCAAGAAAAAAATGTATTCTTAAATATATAAAAACAGACACAGGGTGTCTTTAAATTCATACCAGTTACTATTTTTTAGTTGCTGCAAAATGCATTTGCTGCATTTAATTCAAATATACAATTTTAATGATTAATGTTAGAAATTCTAATTTTTTAAACTCAATCAAATTACTTTTGTCTCTGTCATAAAAAAAGTTTCTAATTATATATTTCTAATCCACAGGAAATCAATTACTTACATGATTAAAAATATTTTTCACAAAAACACTGATTTGAAAAGCTTTTTTTAAAATTAGTAAAATGGTACACGGTGAGCTTCGTTTTGGTTCAACCTAAACTGCCTGACCCTTCTCAGGTTTTTTTTTATATCAATTCGGTGATGCCTCACGATCATTTTAAGACGAAAATTAAAATAATCGTTGGAGGGAAACTCAAATTATATTGATTTTTAAATTTTTTTTCTAGATTCTTGAAGATATTTTCATTAAAATACCGTTTGGTAAAATACTTATTGCTTCAAAAGCTACAATTTAACATAAAAATAGATTATATATAATAATTAAACCATTTTGATACATAGAATTAAGAAACTGTTTAAAAATAGTCGAAAAAACTGAAATTTTTCTAATTTTTTAAACTTTACTCCTTTATTTAACGTTATTTCAATAAAGTCATGTAGAAGTGAATTAAAGTACATAAAATTTCCTGTAAATCAAAAAAAAACTCTTCTATCTATTATTGTTACAAAAATATGGTCATTTGAATTTTAAATTTAATGGATAAATAGTTAAAATTTACCATTAGGTCTAGATTATTTGGTAAAATTGTTTTCGCAGAACCTCATCTCAATTCCATAATTAAATCGCATTCTTTGTGAATACAACGGCCTTCACGCATTTTAAAAATATCGTGGTTGTTACCAAATATTTGTACCTTACCATTTACTTTTTAAAAAAGTAAATATTTTAAATATGATTATGTTGCATTTTTCAAAATAAACGGATTTTTAAAAACTACTCAAATCTCTCTTATAGAAATAGACATTCTTTAAACCAATGTAACTTTCGATGTAAGTGAGATAAATCAGTTTTTTCAATTTGAAACTGTTCAAGATTAAACCTTCTTATACGTATTATATTCTGGAATTGAGATGAGGTTCTGCGAAAACAATTTTACCAAATAATCTAGACCTAATGGTAAATTTTAACTATTTATCCATTAAATTTAAAATTCAAATGACCATATTTTTGTAACAATAATAGATAGAAGAGTTTTTTTTTGATTTACAGGAAATTTTATGTACTTTAATTCACTTCTACATGACTTTATTGAAATAACGTTAAATAAAGGAGTAAAGTTTAAAAAATTAGAAAAATTTCAGTTTTTCGACTATTTTTAAACATTTTCTTAATTCTATGTATCAAAATGGTTTAATTATTATATATAATCTATTTTTATGTTAAATTGTAGCTTTTGAAGCAATAAGTATTTTACCAAACGGTATTTTAATGAAAATATCTTCAATAACCTAGAAAAAAAATTCAAAAATCAATATAATTTGAGTTTCCCTCCAACGATTATTTTAATTTTCGTCTTAAAATGATCGTGAGGCATCACCGAATTGATATAAAAAAAAATCTGAGAAGGGTCATGCAGTTTAGGTTGAACCTAAACGAAGCTCACCGTGGGTATTAATAAAAAAATAAATAATTTCAAAAATTTACATTAATAATAATGATAATAAAAATAATAATTTAATTGTTATATGTTTTAGAATATTTAAGAAATTCGTGTGAACCACTTCGGGAATCAGAAGAAGATTTATTTATTTTTATTTATTTTTAACTAAAAACGATTTTAATTTTATGCTTATTTGGAGCTTCTACTTCTGGTGCATATCAAAGGCAGCAGTCTCCTCAATCTGGACCATCAGACGAAGAAGATCACTCAGATATTGAGTTTTCTGAAATACCACTTGAGGATCTTCAAGAATTAGTAAAAATAAAATAATTATAATCTTTTTCATTAACAAAAAGTATTCTGATTTAAATGAAAATTATTCCTAATTATTTATAACTTAAACGCAATAATCAATTAAAGTCAATTAAAATCATCGTGACTATTCCTATATGTAGATTGCACTACCAGGTCAAAAAGTTGCGAGACAAATGGTGGAAATTGAGAATCGTTTCAAGAAGAAGAAACTGACGATTTGGTAAAAATTAATAACATAAATTAATTAATAAAAATTAAATAAAAATAATTAAATAAATCAGCTTCATTAAAATCCTTGTCATATTTTTCAATATATAGAATGCACCAAGAAATCAACAAATTGTGAGACCACTTGCGAATCCTGAGGCATTGTCAGGAGCGAGAAGAAATGGAAATGGAGAACCGTTTCAAGAAGTAGCTGACGATTGAATAAAAATTAATTAAATAAATTAGTTAATAGAAACAAAACAAAATTAAATAAAAATTATTAAATAAATCAAATTTATTAAAATCCTTGTCATATCTTCCAATATACATATAGAATGCACAAGAAATCAACAAATTGCGAGTCCAATTGCGAATCCTGAGGCGTTTTCAGGAGCAAGAAGAAATGGAAATGGAGAACCGTTTCAAGGAGTAGCTGACGATTTGGTAAAAATTAATAAATTTAATAAATTAATTTATAAAAAAATATAATTGGAAGAATTGAAATAACTAAATTAACATAAAATAATGAAACAATAAATTCAAGTCAATTAAAATTCACGTAATATTTCCAATATTCAGAATGCATTACAAAATAAACAAGCTAGACGAATTGCGCATCCTCAGGCATTGATAGCAAGAAGAAATAGAAATATATATGTCAATGGTGAAAGATTTCAAAGGGCTGAGGATCTGGTAAAACAAAATTAAAGTTTTTATTCTTGTAACTTTCTTCTTGTCTTGTAAAATTAATAAAAGAATCTTTAGACACTTTTTCAATATCAATTAAATTTTTAGGAAACTTTGCAAAATTAACATTATAAGAATTAATGAGAAATTTTTAAGTAGACATTCTAACTGTCTAATTTTTTACAAAAGAACTTAATTTAATTAAGAGTTAAAATATTCTTTTTGAAATAAATGAAATTAATTTTAAAAAATATATTTTATATTTTGGTTGAATTTTGATTAAAGAGACAATATTGTTATCTTTTTTAGTGTGAATAAAGCATATAGTCGAAAAATATGTCAGTACTATAAATATTATACTTTTTTCCAGATATATTTGACTCCTGATACACCAATTCATAAAGATATTTATGAATTGATGAAAACCAGGTCGGATGCACGATTCGTAAGGGAAATGGCTCAAACAATGTGGGGAACTGAAGGACTTCAGCAACGCTGCTTGAATGTCGAAAGAGCTAACGCGCGAAATAATGGAGAAATAAGATGAATGCCTCTCACTCCCGAAAAATATGAAATGTTAATGTATAATAAATTTGTAAGATCCTAATTTTATTTTCATCGTAGATTGCCTTTATGAGAAAATCAATGAGTCAGGTGTAAAAGGAAAGCAAAGAGCGCTACGCATGAAAAAAATTCCAAAGATCATGAGAGCTGAATTGTATGATGTCTGCAGAAGATTAAAATAAGTTGACTTACGTTAAGAAATATTCTAATTGACATTTCTTGAAACTGTTAAATCAATTTCATTTTTCCGTTCTTTTTTATATTATTTCCTACGTTACACTTTCACATAATACACTACTTACACTACTACTTAAATCACGTCCAAAATAACATAAGAGACCACGTCCTAAACAATGCTATATAAATTACAATTATATAAAAAATCATGTCGTAAAACACATTTTAAACCATGTCCTAAACTATGTCGTTAACGACTTGTAATCCAAATCATGTCCAACCATGTCCTAAACTATGTCGTTAACGACTTGTAATCCAAATCGTCACTCATATAGCATATACCATTAAATGTTGTAAACCATACTATTTATTATCATTTATTGTCATTTACTATCTCAATTTCCGACATTGAAAACTATGTTAATTTCCACGTAGTATCCATCCATGTTTACGCAGTGTTATACGACATTACCTACTGTGTCGTTGCTTACATATACTTCTACGTAGTTTTCTACGAGTAGTAGGGCTGTGCCAGTTCTAAAACAGTTTGACCTTGAACCCTTTTTTCAGCCCTCTTGGCCCCCCACCACCCCCTAATTTGCATATTAACCCTTTCATTCACCACCCACCACCCCCTAATTTACATATTAACCCTTTTATTCACCACCCACCACCCCCTAATTTGCATATTAACCCTTTTATTCACCACCCACCACCCCCTAATTTGCATATTAACCCTTTTAATCACCACCCACTTTCAACCCTCTTGGTTACCCACCTTTTGAATTTTAATCCGTTTGATCACCCCCCACCACCCCTTACCACCCACTTTCAACCCTGTTGGCCACCCACCTTTTGAATTTTAACCCTTTTGGTCACCCACCTTTTGAATTATAATCCGTTTGATCACCCCCCCACCACCCCTTACCTTCCACTTTCAACCCTGTTGGCCACCCACCTTTTGAATTTTAACCCTTTTGGTCACCCACCTTTTGAATTATAATCCGTTTGATCACCCCCCCACCACCCCTTACCTTCCACTTTCAACCCTGTTGGCCACCCACCTTTTGAATTTTAACCCTTTTGATTACCACCCACCACCAACCCTTACCCCACCTTCTTTCAACCCTCTTGGAAACCTACCCCCCCCCTATTTTTCATATATATTTTTAAACTTTCACCCTTTTGGTCGCCCATCCACCCTAATTTGCATAACCCTTTTCAGTATAAACATATACGGTCCCAAAAATTCAAAAATCATAATTAGAACCTCGAGGAACAAAGGGTTCGCGAGATACCGCGCGGGACTGTGGGTGGTTGGGAGTGGGTGGCACACAGTGGATGGCTCAAAAGTGAAAGGTGCGCGGCAGATGTGCGCGTACGGTCACCGGGGCCCGTTGGTAGTCCATGCGTCAAGTGGGGATGGAGTTCAGTGGTGGGATGTTGTGTATGGTGGGGACTACATGTACCTCAGGCGATTCTTGTGGCAAGAAAAGTCATTCTGTTTCAGCTTCCAGTATGAGCAGCAGTAGACCTTCAGCACTCCCAGCAGTAGAATTAAAATAGAGAATCCCACCCACATTCCTCCCACTTGGTCACCCTCTACCACCCACTCACGTCATTTTAAGCTTCCCTCCAACTTTCCACCCACTAATTTGCATGCCGATTATATTTTTCATGGTATGTAACTATTTTACCATATACTAATGTTGTTTTTTAGAAGAAAAAGGCACTTTTTAAAACTTCTTTTTTCCATGGTAAGCCCCTATTTTTCAATGGTAACTCTACTTTATCATAGACCGATGTTACCGACTGTTGTCGCAAGATGGCGCTGTTTCTCGCGGGAATTTTTAAATTTTTAACCCCTTTGCATAAGTCCCTATTTTTCAGTGGTAACTCTACTTTACCATAGATCGGTGTTACCAACTGTTGTCGCAAGATGGCGCTGTTACTCGTGGGAATTTTTAAACCTCATTGCATAGTCATTTTTTTGAACATTCTACCCACTTTCCTCCCACTTGGTCACCCTCGACCAACCACTCATTTTTTAGCTCTTCTCCCACTTTCCACTCTCTTGACAACCAGAGTGGGGTTCATGCGCACTCCCTCTCTCGCCCCATCAACATTGCGCGCGCATTATTATAATAGAGTGGGGGTACATAGTATATGGTGTGTTGCGTGCGCAGTTCTTTTTTAAAGTGGGAGAAAAAGAAGAGTGGGGTTGATGGGATATAATGCAGAACACAAGCCCAGAGATAGCATAACTGTTACAGATATACTGATGCAACAACATCAACAGCAGCCACAGCATTAGCATCACTACTCCATCTTCTATAAGGTATATATATTCTACTTTAAATCCTTTTTTTTAACGCACTCCCCTCACAGCTTAATATTGATTTTTATATTAAAAATTTTCCATTTACTTCTGCTTACAGATATAAAAAGAAATCATGGATTTACAAAAACTCAACGCTATTGGTCACATGGAAAGCTTCCTGCCAACAAAACCGCTTGCTGAGTTGACTCCAAATGCTTTATATACTGTAACCAAAATAAAGAGGGTGCAGACAAAATTCGGAGGTAGGATTGTAGCAGAACTAGATACTACATTCAACACTTTCCTCCCAGCAAGGTTCGCGAAGCTGTTCGAAACTGAACCTGCATCATTCACAATGATGGAAGAAGCCGCACAATCTCAAAAATTACAATTAAAATATATCGGCGGCAAGTTTAATGTAATCGAATTTGAATATAAGTAATATTAAAAAATTATTAAAATATAAAAAGAAAAAATAATTGTAATATAAAATTGTAAATATTCATAATGTGAGAAAAATAAATGTATTAATTTACATAAAAAAAATGGTTTCTTTTCTTATTTTACCTTCATTATTAGTCTTAATACTAAGGGTATAGGTTCAAGTAATAAATAGACGTTTTTTTATTTTTTAAAAACTAATAAATTAATTTATTCAGATAAAGTATTTAAAATTTATTATACATAAGATTCAGAATTTTCATAAAAAGATTTTAAAGTAGTATAAGTACAATCCACTTCATCGACGCCATCTGATAAATTTCTCAATTCATTCGATACATTCAGAAACCAATTTCGAAGAATCATAACAATGTTTACAGCACAATGATTAGTTTGAGTAATATGATGTGTACATGTAGTTAACAATGATTCAGTTTTAATATTTTTAATCGCTGGACAGTCTATATCTTCTAAATTTTGCACATTTAACAAATATTTTTCTAACCACTGCTTTTTTTCAACACCTTTCGTGTAGATAGTTTTTGCACCTCGTAATGTTTCTTGTATAATAGTACGCAGTTCATCATAAGATACATCTCCAGACATCCAGTGGATTCCATGATAATTGTTTGTTAGCCAGAGATTTTCACTTTTATAACGTTGAGGTAATGAATTCCAAGCACATGGAGGTTCAAAGAGGTAAACTCGAGGTTGAGCATCAGCTTCAAGAGGAAGTATAGCCAACTCTTTGAAAATGAAATCGTTGCAGGGTTTCTTGAAGCCTTGAACGTCTACGATGAACTCCATCCTGGAATAGAAATAAATTTCTATCCCAGGAACGTGAGTTATATACCTCTCAGTTCAACCCCCACTACTTTCATTTTACCCCCTCCACTGTTTTACATCTTCTTAACTATACCGCTGATTGGTTTATACTGTACAATGCGATCATGTATGATGAGGCAATAAGCAGTTGTTTCAGCAGGTATATTATTTCTAGCTTCAAATTCCAAACGTACATCAACTGACGTTTGTTTGAGAAACTCGTTTTGTTTTGAACAATCAATAACAATTAGACGAGCCAATGATTTAAAAGTGTCAAGCTTTAATATGGGTTCAGAATCTCTTCCATAGTAGGAAGATTGAAAATTAGCATACATATCATAAAGTATAGAATATTGATTTTGATTAAAATTTAAATTTAAATTTCCATAAGGATATGATTGTGAATTCAAAAAGAGTTTTACATTTGTAATGTCGCAGTGATCAAAATAACTGGCAGACTTTTTACGTTTATCTTTTCTTCCTGTTTGGAATCCAACAATTACATATCGAGGCTTCTCTAATTGTGTTGACGATTTTATTTGCCACATGACTCTTGTACTTGACGGAATTAATGGATATTCAAACATTTCCCATGATCGAAAACTCATTGAAATTAGTGGATCTTTCTCGATAAATTTCAATAATTTGATTTTATTATTATCAGATGGTAAAACATATGGCACTAACCATTCCACTTTATTAATTTGTACTTTGAACTGTTCATCTGCACCTTCGCCCGTTTGAATAATAGAATTTAAATCACTACGTGCTCTTATTAAAATCAGTTCATGTTTCGCATTCATAACAATTTTTTTATAATCTTCAGCAAAACCAAAAATCATACCAAGTGGTACTGATACATCAAAATATCCATCTTGTAATGACATTCTTGTATTCAATTCCATATTCAAAATTCCTGCATTTTCAGCGCGGTTAAGTTGAGGTGGTGTTAATGAAACCAAGCTTTTCATAGTAGTTGTATGTCCAACATACTTGCAACGGTCAATCTCAATACCATTCAATTCATAACGAATTTCATCAAACAAATAGGCTATCGCATTGTTGGTGAAATGAATATTTTGTGTGGCATCAGTTCCATCAGCATTAGTCAACCTTCCAAAAATATGTAATACACTATTGCTTGGTAAAATAGATAAGTCTTGATTTTGTACAATAATGCGAATTTCATCACTATTGTTAAACGATGAGGATGCATATAGTTGATGACTGTGAATCTCATAATTAGCTATGGATTCATCAAAATTCACTGATGCTGGAATGCTGAGAATCTCCGCCATTTTTCTTATAACAGCGACACAAAATAAACAAGAAAAAATTTTCTCCTCTTCTCTTCTTTCTCTTCCTTAGTTTTGATTTCTGACTCGTAGACCTAGCTGCTTCAGGAATTGTCGACTCTGAGGTGTTAACACCTTGCGAGCTGTATTCAAACTGATCTTCGATGGACATGGTGTTTGAGTTTTATAACTACTTCCGACTTTTCGATTATAAACAATACCCATTACATTGATTTAATGTGTAAACGGATTGTTATTGTCTCTCCTCTAAAATTAACCAAAATACCGTTCTGATCTACTATACGTAGCTGAATGTTATGTATTGTCCTTACGGCGACTGGAAGGTAAATGATGTGTGCTGGAACTTCTACAATCTTATATCCTGGTGGAACAGTAGGGAAAAATTCATGTATAGTGTGAACTTTTTCACCATTTATATACGCTCCAGTGGTAATACTACATTCAATGCGTAGAGCATTCACTTTCAATATTTTTACAGGTAAATCGGAGAAATGTTTTAAATTCGGCATTAGTTTGCGAGCAGTGAATCCCAATAAACTAGCAATAGAATCTTCAGGAGTAAAGTCAATCCAAAGATTTGATTTAATATTGCATCCTAATGTACTATTGTTGGAATCTATTGCTAAATAATCTTCATCTGGTAATTGACGTCGCAAATATTCTTCTATATCTTTAATTTCATAACTACCTGTAGGTATAGTAAACTCAAAATCATCTATGTAAAATTTGTTGGAACTTTCATCAATATTAGGAATTGAGTTATATGTAAATAAATCAACAAGTCCAAGTGTATAATTTTTATTAGGTGAAAGTTCAATAGGTGGGAAGTATGAAGCCTCGAGAACTGAAGACTTTCCCGTTAACGTTAAAGTAAAAGAGTCATTCATGTTGGACATCTACTTTTATACTGATGGTTATAATAGTTTACATATTCTTATATAGATTAAAACTGTTCTTAACGTTAAGTTGCTTACATAAGAATTTAAGACATAAATGACCACATATAAATGTATCAAAATTTTGATATCTCTCATGATTATATTTTATATAGCTACCAACACCAAGATAAACAATGATTATCAAGATTAATTATGGCTGATTCACATTTATAAGGTTCTGTAATAGGTAATTCATTTCTCATAAAAATTTCAATCCTTTTCCTTCATGTGGTTTAATATAAAGACCAAGTCCTTTACGATAGGGTTTCAAATATATACCCTTTCCTATAGCAATGGCCTCCATTGTTTCATTATGTCGATGAGCTTCTGAAAGTTGTTTTTTAGCAGCATTAGCATCATTTACTGCTTTTACAATACCACTGACTCCACCACTAAGTGCTCCTAATGCACTAAGCCCGGCAAAAATTGGTATTAGCGGTAAAATACCGCCAACTTTTGAAGGTACAGGAAGAATTCGAGGTGATGAAATTTTACATTTACTACCAAGATTTTTAACTGCATTTTGTGCACCAATCATTGCCGTTTTAATAGTGTCCGTTGCGTTATGATTTTTTTTCATATTATTTTTAGCAGCATGAATAATCTTCCCTAATGTCATGCGTTTATTTTTCTTGGAAATTGTATTCTTCTTCTTCGCCTTCTTCGACTTCTTCTTCTTCTTCACAATCTTTTTCTTAATATTATTATTATTTTTTAAACCCATCCCAAATTTAGATTTAGCTTTCATTATATTAGTTACAGCTAATGCAGCTGCTTTTTCACTAATTTTAGCGTCCTTGGAAATTACTCGTTCCCACGCCTTTTCAGCTAGTATTTTGTCTGCAGTATTTCTTGCAGCCACGTCTTTATCTTTTGAATAGGCTATATCATGCTCCTTACAAGCCGTATCCAAGGGATTTATACCAGGATCCCCTCGTGCAAGACGTTTTGCCAACTTTGTTCCAGGTCCACAATATTGATAACCAGGAATGTGACACTCGAATGGTAATTTGTTAATTAAAGTATTGAGAAATCCTTGACCACTGCAAGAATTTTTCTTCACTTTATCGTGAGTAATCATTCCTCACTCGACAATGGTCTATAACCAACTGATTGAGGGCGACTATATAAGTGGGGTATTTATAGTTTTTTTCGTTAGTCAATTCCAAGATGCAGTTCAAGGTACAAGCTGTACAACTCCCGATTGCAAATGTGGATAACCTCATTGAAACTTAAGATAATGGGGTTAAACGACATGGAAGTTTATTTTCAAATAGTATTCGAGCAGCTTTTTGTGGACCGTCAAATTGTGGAAAAACGAATGCACTTCTTTCTCTGATTATACATCCGAATGGTTTAGGATTTGAAAATATATATTTATATTCAAAATCATTACAGCAGCCGAAATATAAATTTTTGGAACAAGTACTTAGTAAAGTAGATGGCATCGAGTTCTGCCCATTCAGTGAACATGAACAAGTTTGTACACCTAAAGATGCAAAAACTAATTCAATTTTCATTTTTGATGATATCGCTTGTGAGAAGCAGGACAATGTTAAAGCGTTTTTTTGTATGGGGCGACATGTTAACGTCGATAGTTTTTATCTTTGTCAAACATATGCTCATATTCCAAAACATCTTGTTAGAGATAATATTAATTTGCTTGTGCTATTCAGACAAGATGAAAGGAATCTCAAGCATGTTTACAATGATCATGTTAATACAGATATGACGTTTACACAGTTTCGAGATTTATGTTCAGTATGTTGGAACTCTGACAGATATGGATTTGTAGTTATTGACAAAGATAGAAATATAAATGATGGAAGATATAGGAAGGGATTTGATTGCTTTATCCAGTTATAAATATTAAGCATTTCAAGAGAATTGTATTAGTTCAGTTTGAGACTTTCATAAATAAACATGTTTCGAAAGGAGCGAGAGACACTACATCAAATAGCTGCAGCAAGTGATGCTATACGTCGAAAGCATCGTATTCTTAAAAGTGGCAGAGAGTCAGCTGAAAATATATTGAAAGAAACCTTTCAACCATTAGTTACTCCATTGGAAAAATTAGTAAATATAACTAAAAATCCTATAAAGATTGAAAATTTTCAAAACCATGTAAAGAAAGAAGAAGAAGAAGAAGACTTTGAATCATCTTTTAAGACTGCCATTAGTAAAGATACACCTTTCAACAAATCTATTTATAATGATGATGTAACGTTTTATGATCCTATTTATGAAGAAGAAGACATGCAAAATTTATCAAAAGAAAATATAATTGATAGATTGTCAAATCAAGAGAATCATAATGTTATTACTAATGAGCAAAATAATAATATACTTAATGATGACTTTCATGAGCAAGGCATGTACGATATTAAAGATGAAAGTAATGTGGTTAATACTGTGGAAGAAGATTCTGATAAATTGACAAAGAAATTTCTACAAATGTTGGACAAAAATAGAAAACAATATATTGATACAGTTTATGGAGTACGTAAACTTCCCGACGGTACATATATGATTGGTAATACGCAAATTGATTTTGAAGGTTCTTACATTAACCTAGTTGGGAAGAAAAAATATTCTAAAACGGATGGATTATTAGAACTCATATTCCGTCAAAAACCTGATCAGAAGTTAACAAATGCTAATGATTTCGTAAACTATAAAGAAATCCTGCGTAGTACGAATGCATATAGAAAGAACTATAGTCCAAATAAACCTATTCGTAGTAATAAGACTTTCAAATATACTAATGTTATTGCAAAACTTTTGCTCAAATCTGGAGATTCTTATTTGAAGAGAAAAACTCAATTACCACAATTTATGACGGTGAAGAAGGAATCATATCCAGACTATGTCTATTGGGATGATCCAAACAAGATTGTTGAGCGTCTACGCTTACTTGTCGCATCACAACAGGCTGGCAATTCAAGTCATAACAATGAAATTATGTCAATAATTGAAGAATTACGGGAAGCTCAAATTATATATTAAGAGTGAACTTGTAAAATCAAGATCATTATTATATTGAATATCGTTCTATCAAGATCATTTTTTGTTACAAATCCTTGAACATGGATGATAAAAAGTTAACAGTTGTGACAGAGTTACATAGGCAAGCTCGGAGAAATTATCCACGTCGAAAATTAGAAATGCATGGAATTGATGAAACCTGGCAAGCAGATTTAGTTGAAATGATACCTTATTCAAAAGTTAATAAAGGTTTGAAATATATGCTTACAGTTATAGATATATTTTCCAAGTATGCATGGGCTATTCCAGTAAAAAGTAAAAGTGGAAAAGATGTTTCTGAAGCTATGGAATCTATACTTGTGAATGGACGTGTTCCTAAAAACTTGCATACTGATAAAGGGAAAGAATTTTATAATTCTGTATTTGAAAGTTTAATGAAATCATATAAAATTAAACTGTATTCAACTTATAGTAATTTAAAAGCTTCAATTATTGAAAGATTTAACCGCACATTAAAAAATATGATGTGGCCACAGTTCAACTTACGAGGAAATTACAAATGGGAAGACATTTTACCATCTCTTGTTAAAAAGTATAATAATAATAAACATCGTACTATTGGAATGAAACCTAAAGATGTCAGCAGAGAAGATGAAAAGAGACTGTTGAAACGCATATCCAAACAAAGGAAAATTTTACCTAAGAAAGCAAAATTCAAAGTTGGTGATAAAGTGCGAGTTAGCAAGTATAAGAATGTTTTTGAAAAAGGATACACACCCAACTGGACAACTGAAATATTCACCATCACTCAAGTAAAATCAACAAAGCCGGTAACATACAAGCTGAAGGATTATCAAGATCAACCCATCGAAGGTGGTTTCTATGTAGAAGAAATTTCCAAAGTCAAATATTCAGATGTTTATCTTGTCGAGAAAGTTCTTAAAAATCGTCATAATAAAGTCTATGTAAAATGGCTTGGATTTGATAATTCTCACAATAGTTGGATAAATAAATCGGAAATTTAAAATTTTTTAAAAGTTAAAGTTAACTATTTAAAAAGTTAAAGTTAACTATTTGAAAAGTTAAAGTTAACTATTTGAAAAGTTAAAGTTAACTTTTAAAAAAGTTAACGTTAACTATTTGAAAAGTTAAAGTTAACTTTTGGAAAAGTTATATGTAAAATGCATGTAAATATTTGAAAAGTTAAAGTTAACTATTTGAAAAGTTAACGTTAACTATTTGAAAAGTTAAAGTTAACTATTTGAAAAGTTAAACTGAGTTTGAAGTAATGTTGAACTAAAATGTAATAATGTCTTGTATTTATATGGAAGTTACTTTTAAATAAAATATGTATAAAAAATGTAATCTTTTTAGTGAATTTCTTATTTCCTAACTGTTAAACTATATTAAGGTTCTATTAAATAAAAGTAGACAAAGTTTGAATGTATATAGAAAAAATTTTTCATTTATTTAAAAACCAATGTGTATAACAACATCAATAAAATATTTATCAATATAATAAATAACATCAATAAATATTCATAAATATACATAAAATTAGATTTCTCTTTTCTATTTACAATATAATACTTATATTCTATTACAATAAATACTTAAATTCTATTTTATAATTCTATCATTTCTACATCGTTTTCTATGACTTTATCTCTTTCTATAATATAATGACCCCATGCAAGAGTGTCAGTGTTGTGTTTCAATAAAAATCTTTTGTCATCGTAGGGACTTAGGGCTATTTTTTTCTGTTTTAAAGTAAGGACCTTGTGGAGTTTGGAGCGAATGGAATATTGAGTTCGAGATTGGATTTTAATATTTTTTAAACAATAAATGTAATCATTAAAAGTTATATGTTTCTTAACTACATTAGACTTTACACCTTTTGCCTTTTTTAAGAAATCTTGATTATCCACACGTAAACTATACATTTTACTACGCAAACCAACAAATTCAGTGACAATCCTCCCATTGCATTCGTCTTTCATAAGACCTAACACTTTTTTGTTGGCTTGCGGAATGCCATATACATTATTCATGGGATAATCAGAAGTATCAAATTTGAAAATGTCTGCTCTCATATCAGAATAGACATCCTCACATTTGATATTATAAATAAGGCTGTCAGTGTCAGTATAAAGCAGTTTACAATTCATTCCATACTTTTTCCTCATGTAATCATAGTGAAAATCATACATCAGAGTTTTTGAGATGTCTAACACGCTAAGACCTATATAAATCGGCTTATTCATGTACACCTCAGTCTTCCTAAGTTCCACGGCTATCAAATTTTCGTTAAAGATAGCTCGCGTGTGGAACTTAGGTTTAGCAATTAAAGCTTCTGCCCCATACCTACCCTCCCACTTTGTCACGAGTTTCACGTTTACGTGATTACGTACATTCTCCATTGTCTTACCATACACCGCATTGTTCATTAATTTAAACAAGTTTTTCTCGAATTCATTACTAGCCTTTGTTCGTTGACTAGTATTGGGATCTGAAATACTGCGATACGCCATCTGGTGACGACCTCGTTGTGTCAGCCATTTTTCGTTTCATCCTTTTTAAAATATATGTAGAAGAAAGAGATAATAAATCAAGATGGCTAACGCAACGAGGTCAGTTTCCCCATAATTCCCTATGATTTCAGATCCCAATTGAAATCGACATAATCTTTAAGCCAAGTTGACTGTTTAAATTGTAAAATGCGGTGGATGTGAACCAACATAAGCCCATTGGCTAATGCTTGTTTAAGTGCACGATAATGG
The DNA here is from genome assembly GCF_019393585.1 of Leptopilina boulardi. Lineage (NCBI taxonomy): Eukaryota > Metazoa > Arthropoda > Insecta > Hymenoptera > Figitidae > Leptopilina > Leptopilina boulardi. Next base: position 191,787 of record NW_026137777.1, read on the forward strand.
AGAATGTATTTTCGTTTCGGTTGGAGAGTAGTTAGAAGCTTTTCTTGCTTTGACCCTGGTGGTTTCAAGTGTTCAGGACAAAATGGGAAATCATTATGCATATTATGTAGTTCTGTAGGATAATCTAAATCAACTTCCAAAATATAACCTATAGTTGCATCATCTACAACGTTAAAATTAAAGTTATTGTCAAATTCTAAAACCCACTTGAAATCACCATAGGGAAGAGACTGTACCATGGCCCAACCATATAGATTATTAGCGTCTAAATATACAATGTAAGAAGTCTCCTCATTGACATTGTGCTCTTTCATATATTGATTATTTGCTTTGGCATAACGATTTGTACATTGACTTATACCCCCTCTTATACCACGTTCAATAAACATTATCATATCAATGTCAGTGAGCAGTTCTAGTTTTACATTTGTATATTTTAACATAGCATCCCAAGTAAAACCCGGTGTCGTGCAATAGTGTGCAGGATCTTACCCGTATGCTTTTAGGCATTGTTTACGGAAATTTTCAAATACATCAGCAAGCAGCAAGATGTCAGTTTTCATATATAAATAAACATAATCACAAAGATTTTTACAATTAAATTCTGACCATACTTGCTGAGCATGTAAATATTCTTGATCTGATATATTTGAATCATTCAATGTACTATAAAAACGTTCTTTTTGGGGTAACTGAGTTTCTTCGAGTTTTTCCTTAGATTCGAGATACTCGTAAGGAAAAACTCCTTTTCGGGTTAACAAATTAACTTTATTATCGCTATAGTTTGAAAAGTTTGATTTAACAATTTTGTATTCGTTTAAATATGATGCTAATTTGTCTAAAGATGATGCCATAAATCTAAATGAATCTATGAATCTAAATTTAATGAAACTTGCTTCAACATGTTTGGTAAAACTAATATATTTTTCCTTGTTAATGGGAAGAACGTCAATTTTACCTTCAAACTCATTCGCGATTGCTTTAATAATAAAATGTGCATCATAACCACTTAAATTATGGAAGACTACAGGAACTATTCTAGAATCTTGATAATTGACATTACAATCTTGATGGGCTGCACCTCGATACACCCCAGTCAGATGGCAATGATCTCTAACTTTTACTTCTCCATGCTTGATAGTTTTCATACAAATATGGCAAATATTAGCTACTTTAAATGCGGCTTTTTGATCTGCATTTAGAGTATCCATTGGAATATTTACCATAAATGTAGGTTTAATTTCTTCCGCCAACTTTTTCAACTCTTTTGCAAACCATCTCGCCGGATCTTCTTCATTCCTGGGTGATGCCCGGTATTCATTTAAAGAGTCATCATAACTCTTTAAATAGAATCCAATGCTGAGAAGTTGATGTTGTTGAACTACTTCTGTGTGACATCCCATAGATGAAGAATTCTCCCCTGGAACTAGTAGACTCTCGCAATCTGCATAAATGATGAATGGTACTTTTTCTTTATTACTAAAGTTCTTGAATTGGATACTATTATATCCAGGTTTAGGTAAGATGATTTTGGTGTTATTCATTTTCTGGCAATCCTCAACGTGCTCAGTAAGTTTATCGTTGCTTCTGAAGTAGTGAAGACAGCGATCGCAAAGAAATAGCGCATGCCCATTTGATGAAACTTGGTTATTTATAAGACGCGATAAAGATTTTATCCAAACATAGTGGAATTTGTTGGAACTTCCGGAATCTTCTTTATCATCATCCTCATCAATGTAGTGACCATCAACGCGTAGAAGATTAACATGTTTGGATTGTTTCTGCGAGGTTAGGTGTATTGGCGAGACTGTGAATTTCCCCTTTCGTTTAACAAGACAATAAACGTTTACTGAAATATTGTTAAGCACTTCAAATCTTGTAACGTCATTGAGTGCTACGGGGAATTTAATATTAGTGAAATTTAAATGATGTTGAATATATTCATAGTTTTGCAAACGAGATGGGTTTGAAGAAGCTTCATACAATGCCGATAATATTGCCCACTTGAAGCATTCATTATCCTTTTCATTTCTAACATTGACACAGGCACGTTTAGCTTTAATAGATGGCGGTAGATCAATGAAAGAACCAACACGCAAAGGATTGTATTTGTTAATATTGACATCTAATCTATGGATTGAATAGAGTTGCCAATTTGATTCTTTATCTTGAAAATCTTCAATTTCTTTAAGTGTTTTCTGCTTTACATAATCATTATACCAATCGCGTAACTCAGTTGAAGGGAAAATTGACTCTGTCTTATTAATGAAATATTTTATATCGAATTCTGTAGTACCGTCAGGTAAAACCTTTTTATATTTTGCATTGAATACTGTATATACTTTCAACGGACCGAACGTGTCTAAGCAAGTTTTAATGTGATTTTCAAAAGGAACAAAGGCATCATCTAAAAATTCATTAACATCTAAGTGACTTAAATTAATGACTGTACCGGTTTGTAATCGATTATTAAAAGCCGAATCAGTTAGAGCCCATTTAATTTTTTCATTTGATTGATTAAGTCCTGCACCGCGCTTCATCAGCGAATCAAAGTGGCATTTCAAGTAATTTATATGATGTAATAACGTTAAGATCCTATGTTTTTGAGGAACTGAGAAGCTATATTTTCTAAAAAATTTAATTAAAATTGCATAATTTTGTATAGACTTGTGATGCCATTGAATCGTGATGAGTCGATCCTCATCGGAATTTCTAGAGCATAACTCTATATTGGCAGCATCAATGAAATTGTCTAAGGCTTCACAAATCTCATTGAAACTATCAATAGAGGTGTATGGTTTAGATGTTTCGATATTTCTACGATTAGCCATTTTTTTTTTAAATTCTGAAAAAGATTGTATGAGGATTAGCTGAAAAATCTGAAAAGAACGTTGAAAATAACCTAAAAAAAATCTGAAAAACCTATGAAGAGAATTTGGAATAAGTTGTAAAGGAAGTAGTGGAAGTGTAGGGAGTGGGGTGGGGTATAGTCCTCGATGACAACTGCTTTTTAAAGATGTCTACCGAATACGATGTTGCGAAGCTTCACTTTGCTCGTTTAAGTATAACTGAAACAGAAATAAAATTACAATCAATTTAATGTACATTAAGATAAATGTTTGCGAAAGACATGTAAATTGAGTAAACTTACAATGCTGCTACACAATTTGGCAATGCAAATGAATGTTTGTCTCTTGTAGGAATATTAACTTGCTAATTTTTTTGAATCTATAACAGAAAAAAAGGATTATGATTAATTTGATATAATTTATACATAAGAAAATATAAATAAGATTAACTTACACTGATGCTCTTGGTAATGCTTCTTCAACAAAGTTTTGTACTGGAATAAGACCTCTGAAGAGAATTGCTGTAGATATATGACTAGTGCCAGAGGTCTGATGCTGCTGATTCTGGAAGCTAGAACAGAATGACTTTCCTTGCCACGGGAATCGCCTGAGGTACATGTAGTCCCCACCATACACAACATCCCACCACTGAACTCCATCCCCACTTGACGCATGGACTACCAACGGGCCCCGGTGACCGTACGCGCACATCTGCCGCGCACCTTTCACTTTTGAGCCATCCACTGTGTACCACCCACAGCCACCCACTCCCAACCACCCACAGTCCCGCGCGGTATCTCGCGAACCCTTTGTTCCTCGAGGTTCTAATTATGATTTTTAAATTTTTGGAACCGTATATGTTTTTACTGAAAAGGGTTATGCAAATTAGGGTGGATGGGCGACCAAAAGGGTGAAAGTTTAAAAATACATATGAAAATTAGGGGGGGAAGGTGGGGTAAGGGGTGGTGGGTGGTAATCAAAAGGGTTAAAATTCAAAAGGTGGGTGGCCAACAGGGTTGAAAGTGGGTGGTAAGGGGTGATCAAACGGGTTAAAATTCAAAAGGTGGGTGACCAAAAGGGTTGAAAGTGGGTGGTGATCAAAAGGGTTAATATGCAAATTAGGGGGTGGTGGGTGGTGAATAAAAGGGTTAATATGCAAATTAGGGGGTGGTGGGTGGTGAATGAAAGGGTTAATATGCAAATTAGGGGGTGGTGGGGGGCCAAGAGGGCTGAAAAAAGGGTTCAAGGTCAAACTGTTTTAGAACTGGCACAGCCCTACTACTTCTACGACCTAAACGACGTCGATTTTTTCAATAGGGTTCTGTATATAAAGATGTATTCATTTGATAATATATCTGACCATGTAATTTAAAACAAAAAGGTCCACGACGTGTATTATTAAAATCTACTAAATTTGCATTAAAGGATGCAAATGCAAGTGAATTATTCTAACATCGAACACGTTGATGAAAATGATTTGATAGTTCCTGTGTTCTATCAAATAAACTCTACAATATTGGTGGTAGCATAGGGAAAACTTCCTGTATAACTTCATCAAGCTTATAACAATCATTAAACGAATTTTTATCCTAACAAATAGGACGTAATATTACAGTAACATTAAAATGTCCTCCTCATGGTAATATTAGTGAAGAATGAAGCAAGGATAGTTAGTTGCTGTTATGCTTAGACGGTTTGCTCAAAAATCGCGTCATTCATGGTATATCAGTTTAATAAAAAAAAAAGTAAAATTGTAATTTGTAGTTTATTGCAGTAAAATTTCCTTGAATTAAAAAAGTAACCGTGCCCAAATAACACGGTACGTCACATAAATATCATTGGAATATTTTTTGGAATATTCCTGTGATATATAATGGAGATCAAAATGTCCGCTTCATGATGATATCTCAGTGATATTGGGAGTATTCTCCCATTGATATGAAGGGAATATTTCACGGAAATGATTTTTTAAATATTTTTATAAATTTCTATTTTTTACAGTCTTGAGCCACTCTAGTAGCACCACATTTATAAAACAGCTGTTCGTTACATATTTGTTTCAGAACAGATAGAGAACAAATCTGAAATACAGTGATAGATCTATTATGTTACATTTTTGTAACACTGTTCTATAACGCTGCAGTAACAACGTTACTTTAAAAATTCTAGAACTAATTAAACACAAATGTTCTAGAACAAATGTTACATCTTCCTTATAGAACAGAGTCAGAACAACTGTTGCAGAACAGGTCTAGAACACAATTCCAGAACTGTTCTATAACAAAATTGTAACACTTGTTCTAGAACAAGTTACACTTTTTGTTCTAGAACAGTTACATAATGTGCACGCTGGGTTTATTTGTAGAAGGTAACTACAGTCATTTATTGTGGATTTAAACGAATCTATAGACATTCGCTGTAAACAATTTCAGACATTAAACCGGGATATTATTAATGTAATTCACACTCCTTTTCGGAATTGTAAGATATTCGCACAATCCTACCGTAATTGTCAAGGGAAAATTATTTGATGATGTACTTGCATATGTGTATGTTGTTGAGTATCAAAAGCGTGGATTGTCTCACATGCATTTATTAGCAAACTTATGTATATTTATATTTTATATTTTTTGAAATAACTTTTTCTTATATAGAAATATTAATAAGTTCATGTCAAATTTGTATTCCTGGCATGAAAACGAATCGATTGATGTATATTAACTTCACATTTTATCAATATTTATAAAATTAATCGCTATTTTAGTTGTACTATTTCATTTAATCTTAAATATAAGTGTATTATGATGAGGAAGCTAAATAGTAATTAAATAAACACCTTGTTAAATCTTCTTTTTTGACATTATTAGTATAATTATAGAGAGAGCAATATGGATCATTCCATACCAAGTTACCGCTGCATTTGAGGTTAAAATCAGAGCTAGAATACTAATATAGGTAGATATATTGATCATTTCACGTCAAATAGTGGATGGGTGTGAGGTTAAAATCAGAGCTAAAATACTAATTTAGGTACATATATGGGTCATTCCACGGCGACGCACAGTGGGAAAAAAATGATCCTCTGTGGACAAAAATCTACCGACAACACAAATCTTAATCGATTTTAATATTTTTTTTTTTAAAATACTCGGAGAGGTTTTTCCTGTAACGCACAACTGCGATAAATTTGATTTATTTCAAACTAACCTTAAAAATGATACCTATATATAAAATTACGTTATTAGGATGGTTTAAAAAATAAAAAAATGATTAATTTTGATATAGCAGAGAGTATTGTGAACCCTTTTTGATCACTGAATGCGAATTTGACATTAAAATTGCAAAATTTTAAAATTCAAAATGGCGGGTGCAATATGGCAGGCAATGTTTTATAAAAGTCACCAAATTCACTCGAAAGTTGTTATTCAGGGGTTTTTAAGGTCGCTGGTTACGAATCTGAAGTCAAATTTCAAAAATTCAAAATGGCGGATCCAATATGGCGGATAAGAAAATCAAAAACTAATTGGATTTGCTTGAAAGTTGTTACACGGGGGTTTTTTGGGTCGCTGATTACGAATCCGATGTCACATTTCCAAAATTCAAACTGGTGGATCCAATATGGCAACCAAAAAAAATTTTAAATTCACTAGATTTGCTTAAAACTTGTTACTCGGGGGTTTTCGGGGTCGCTGATGACGAATCTGATGTTAAATTGTCAAAATTCAAAATAGCGGATATAAAATAAAAAATAGGAAAAGAACTAAGCGCAATTGCGCCTACATCTAGGGTTTCGTGGCGCTTTAAATTTTAATTAAAAAAAATCAAAAATAAATAATTTAAAAATAAATAATAAAATTTATTTTATAAATTAACCTAAAACATTAGGTAAAATGTCCATTCGATAATGTCCACTATTAAGACATGTCAACTCTTGGACATGTCAACTATAGAGACATGTCAACTATAGGGACATATCAACTACTGGGACATGTCAACTATAGGGACATGTCAACTATATGGACATGTCAACTATTGGGACATGTCAACTATTGGGACATGTCAATTACTGAGATAGGTCAACTACTGGGACATGTCAATTGTAGGGGCATGTTAACTAATGGGACATGTAATGTCCATTCATGTAATGTCCATTCGGGAAAATGTCCATTCAGTAAATGGAGATTTGGGATCTGTGGGGTCCCAAAATTTGAATTTGGGAGCTATGGTGCCCCAAATTTTGAATTTTGTCAACTATAGAGACATGTCAACTATAGGGACATGTCAACTACTGGGACATGTCAACTATAGGGACATGTCAACTATTGGGACATGTCAATTACTGAGACAGGTCAACAACTGGGACATGTCAATTGTAGGGGCATGTTAACTAATGGGACATGTAATGTCCATTCAGTAAATGGAGATTTGGGATCTGTGGGGCTCCAAAATTTGAATTTGGGATCTGTGGTGCCCCAAAATTCAAATTTGGAAGCTATGTTTGCCCAAAATTCGAATTTGGGATCTGTGGGGCCACAAAATTTGAATTTGGGATCTGTGGGGCCCCAAAATTTTAATTTGCGATCTGTGCCTTAAAATTTTATTTTGGGAGCTGTGGTGCCCCAAAATATACTACGGACAGTCGGACGCCAAAGTGAAACTATAAGGCTTTCGGCCATGGGCAACGAAACCCTAAAAATTAATAACTTTTTAAAAATTTGATCGCCATATTGGATCCGCAATTTTGAATTTTTGAAATCAGACTTCAGATTCGTCCCAATAGTTGACATGTCCATATAGTTGACATGTCCCTATAGTTGACATGTCCCAGTAGTTGATATGTCCCAGTAGTTGATATGTCCCTATAGTTGACATGTCTCTATAGTTGACATGTCCAAGAGTTGACATGTCTTAATAGTGGACATTATCGAATGGACATTTTACCTAATGTTTTAGGTAAATTTATAAAATAAATTTTATTATTTATTTTTATATTATTTATTTTTGATTTTTTTAAATTAAAATTTAAAGCGCCACGAAACCCTAGATGTAGGCGCAATTGCGCTTAGTTCTTTTCCTATTTTTTATTTTATATCCGCTATTTTGAATTTTGACAATTTAACATCAGATTCGTCATCAGCGACCCCGAAAACCCCCGAGTAACAAGTTTTAAGCAAATCTAGTGAATTTAAAATTTTTTTTGGTCGCCATATTGGATCCACCATTTTGAATTTTGGAAATGTGACATCGGATTCGTAATCAGCGACCCAAAAAACCCCCGTGTAACAACTTTCAAGCAAATCCAATTAGTTTTTGATTTTCTTATCCGCCATATTGGATCCGCCATTTTGAATTTTTGAAATTTGACTTCAGATTCGTAACCAGCGACCTAAAAAACCCCTGAATAACAACTTTCGAGTGAATTTGGTGACTTTTATAAAACATTGCCTGCCATATTGCACCCGCCATTTTGAATTTTAAAATTTTGCAATTTTAATGTCAAATTCGCATTCAGTGATCAAAAAGGGTTCACAATACTCTCTGCTATATCAAAATTAATCATTTTTTTATTTTTTAAACCATCCTAATAACGTAATTTTATATATAGGTATCATTTTTAAGGTTAGTTTGAAATAAATCAAATTTATCGCAGTTGTGCGTTACAGGAAAAACCTCTCCGAGTATTTTAAAAAAAAAAATATTAAAATCGATTAAGATTTGTGTTGTCGGTAGATTTTTGTCCACAGAGGATCATTTTTTTCCCACTGTGCGACGTGCAAACTTGAAACAGCGGCGGCGTTCGCGATACTTTTTTATAACATAGCCCCATTTTTTTCCACTTGAAGACATCATTTTTAAAAGAGTAAGAATATTAAAATTATTTAAATTATATCTAATTTTTGAGGTTATGTTCGTTTCTTGGTTAGGGGTTATTGAGGTTATATATGTCGGACACGGTCTTAAACACACGGTCTTCACAGTGAAAATTCTCATAAGTTTTGAGGTTATGTTGGTTTTTTCGTTGGGGGGAATTTCCTGCCAAAATTTGCCCTAAATTTGAGGTTATGAGGGACATGATACTGCCATTGTAATAACCGACAGTGTGAACAGTGTAACTTCTTTAGAATGTGATGAAATTCGAAATTTCATTGAAACTCAATATCTAAGTCCCGTTGAAGCATATGATAGAATATTTAGAAGACCAATACAAAATAAAAGTCATTCTGTTACCTGATTTCCTGTTCATTTACCTCATAAATACATCGTTACTATTAACCAAGAAGATAATGACGATGCTATCAGATCCGTTTTGCAGATTTGGACAATATTATTAGAATACTTTGCTTTAAAAGAATGTGATGCAGAAGCGAGGCAATTTACATATGCAGAATTTCCATGTTATTATGTTTTCAAGAAGAAACGTGGTGAAAGTACATTCAACTGGTTAAGCCCGGCTGAAAAAACTTGTACAAGAATATGCACAAGTTCTTGTACATGTTCATTAACGAACTTGTACATTTTTTTTGTACATATTCAAGTAATGTTCTTGAACAAGTTCAGCATCCTGAATTGAGACATATTCTTGTATCAGAACTTGTACATGATCCTGGACAAGGAAATATACTTGTACAAGAAAATGTACAAGTTCATTAATGAACATGTACAAGAACTTGTACATATTCTTGTACAAGTTTTTTCAGCCGGAAGACGTGAAAGACTTTTTAATGTCATTGGACGTTATTATTCTATTAGTCCGAGTGAAGATGAACATTTTCATCTCCGTTTACTGTTAATAGTAGTTAAAGGTGCTACAAGTTTTGAACTTGTATTACGTCTTATCAAATATGGTGAAGAATGGGATCCAGCTTTGACTTAAGGAGAAGTATGGATGATGCTCCGTCAATTAAGACATTTATCTTTACGCATTTTAATATACTGTCACATAGTTAACCCAAATAAACTATGCAAGATTTTTAACAAAATTATGCATCTTCTGAAGCTTATGAAAGAGCATATATTGAAATATCTAATTTTCTTCGTCATGAAGGATCTGATATTCCAAATTTTAAGGAAATGACACAATTAAATGATTTAAATATTGTTGAATTATAAACAGAAGGATATTGTTGATGAAATTTTGAATGTTGTCATGTTAAATGAAGCAGTGCCAAATTCTAAATGTTTTTACACTAATGGACCTGGGGGATGCAGAAAAACGTATGTTTATACTTTATACAATTTGTTCAGAATTAAAGAAAAAATTATTGTACTAGGGCATTCACAGGCATTGCAGCTATATTACTTCTACATAGGAAAACTGTTCATAAAACGTTTGGAATACCTGTTCCATTATTTTACCATTATGTAACAAAAATTAAAATTTAATCAAAGGAAGCTGCATTGATAAGGGATAATGATGTTTATATTTGGGACGATGCAGGGATGGCACTACGTTATGCTATGGAATTAATTGATCGAACGTTAAGTGACTTCATGAATGTTGATATTCTATTTGGAGAAAAAGTTATGTTATTGGGTGGCACAGTGAGCTTAGACTAAATTCAACCCAAAAGTTCTTGGTTATCCAATTTTTTTTCTATTATCATTTTAGTCATGACACGCGATAAATTTAAGACCAAAACGAAAAAAATTAATTAATAAAGTTTTAAATAAAATTAATTTTTTTAGTTCAATTAAATTAACGCCTACAAATTTCAGTTTGCCTTCATATCTTCCTATTGCCATCGAGGAATATGTTCCAATATAAAAAATGTTGATAATTACTTTAAAACGGTACAAAATTCAAAAATAGACGTAAAAATAGTCGTTTATCGTCAATTTTCCAAAAATTTCTCACCTGTGATGTATATTACAATATAATGACGCAAAGAGGAATCAAGTACTTAGAATTCTGAGTTAAATAAAAAAAATTCAGTTTATCTAGGATAGTTTTGAATATATCATCATTTAACTCCATCCGTCAGGGAGAACCATCCAGATTTTTTTTAATTTATCCATTAAATTCAGTACTTTAGGGAATCATTTTAAAACTTTTACGTTATCTCAAAATATGGGAACTTTACCTAAAGAAGTTGAATTTGCAAAATACTTATAAGCAATTGGAAACAGTACTTTAAATGCTAGTAGAGGAGAGTGGGGAGTTGTGCTCCAGGTTTTGTTTTTCGATGAAAACTATTACATAAATTAATAAAAAGTTGAGAAAAATTCGATCCTTGGAAGGAATAAAGTAACATAAAAATTGTATGTTATTAATATTGTTTTTTGACAATAAACAATATTAATAAAATACAATTTTTATGTTATTTTATTCCTTCCAAGGATCGAATTTTTCTCAACTTTTTATTAAACATTCCGGAAGGGAAAATCCTTACTCTACAAATATTACATAAATGTTTTATTGACTATTCTATTATATAGAACTTTTTGTACACGTACAAACACAACTATTGGCATAATTGATTAATTAAAATTTTAAATAGAAATTTTTCTTGTTTTTCGAAAATACTGGTTTTATGACTTTTCAAAAACAGTGGGGAGTTATGCTCCACCGTTGAAAATTGAAGAAAAAGACATATTTTTAGAATATTCTTTATTTAAATTAGGAAATGTGAAAAAGTAAGATAACTTACATCAAATAAAGTAATAGATAAGATAATTAAAGATTAATTTGTGATAGTTTAGATAAAATTAAATTATTTTAAAAATAATTGAATACAACTAGGTAATTAATTTCATTTACAGTGAATACAGATGTATAAAGTATCATTTCACTAAAGAACAATATTTAAATTGCATAAAACATTCTAATTATTCCTTTTCTTAATGAAATCTTCTATTTTTAATATAGCTGACAAACATGCCAGGAGTTCTTCTTAAAAGTTGCAGGAAACTTTTATACTTAGAAATCGAACAGAATTTCGCTCAGATTTGTACATATTGTATAGTAAAGATTTTCGCACAGATTTTGAACAGATTTGTACAATAAAGATTTTCGCACTTGCACAGTTCTTTAAAAATAACAGTTTCGAACAGTTTTTTAACTAGTAAGAATTTCGCACAGATTGGAAGGAATTTTGCACTAGATTACAGTTGTACAAATTTTGGCGAATATCAATAATTATGCGTAAACTGAACAAAACAAGAAGGTAAAGAAGAGAACTCGCATAGTAACATGGCAAAGAGTAAAACTGCGCGTAAAAAAGTGGTAGAGAGAAGAACTGACTTCCGTAGATTCTTTTTGCCTTTTATATACAAGTCTGTAGGCTAAAAAGGCAAAAGAACATCCCATCGGGAAGAATTTGTTTCATAGGGAAGATTTGTGTCAAAAACATTCATTCTACCCGATCGATACAATTGAAACACAGAGTAAAAGAATGCGTGGGTGACCCTTCATAATACTTCTCAACTCAGAGATACATATACAAATAAGTTTGTTTATAATTTTTTAATTTGTTTCAACAAATATTAATTTTATAAATTTTATGCAAAAAATACATACATGTTAAATACTTCACGGGAACATGACAATGGTCATAGAATAATTAATACATCGAATGTTTATGCGAATTTTTTTTGTACGTTGAAAAGTTAGTACTGACAGCTAACACAAGCACACAAAAAAAAGTTGTCTGTTTCTTGATCTAGACATACTATTCCTATAGTATTTTGGCACGTTGAAAACGAATATGAAGTCAGAATTGCTCCATCACCCTCTGATTTTTTTTAAATCGAAAAAACCACCCTTAACCGGACAAATTGAATCTTAGGGGATAAAAAAATTAATAACAGATTTTTTAATTAAATAGAACCTTACAACTGCGTATTTCGAATCCACTAACTCAAACACAAAGCCAAAACTGATCCAGCACCTTCTGGGTTTTTTTTAAATCGAAAAACCACCCTTAATCGGACAAATTTAAACTTAGGAGATAAAAAAATTAAATAACAGATTTTTTTAATAAACAGAACCTTTCACTTTACCTAATTTTTTGCTCCACTAACTCAAAAACAAAACCAGAACTGATCTAACACCTTCTTATTGTTTTCAACCGTAAAAAACCATCCTTAATCGGACAAATTATAACGTAGGAGACAAGAAAAAGAAAATAAGAAATGTTTTTTTTTTAAACAAAACCTTATACCTACGTATTTTTGCTCCACTAACACAAAAATAAAATCAGAACTGTTCCAGCACCCTCTGAATTTTTTTCAATCGAAAAAACCACCCTTCATCGGACAAACTCAAACTTAGAAGTATTATAAAAGTAACAATCTTTTTGGCATGATGGTTTCTTCCGTATCATAGATACAGAAAATTTTATTTGTACTTGCTTTCGAATTTCCTCTCAACGAAATAGCTAAGTTTGAATTTTTATAATTAAGGGTGGTTTGTTTCGTTTAAAAAAAATCTGAGGGTGCTGGATCAGTTCTGATTTTATTTTTGTGTTAGTTGTGCAAAAATACATAGGTGTAAGGTTCTGTTTATTAAAAAAAAAATTTTTTTTAATTTTTTTAATCAGCTTTTGAATTTGTCCGATTAAGGGTGTTTTTTTCGATTGAAATAAAATCTAGAGGGTTCTGGATCAGTTCTGATTTTATTTTTGTGTTAGTGGAGCCAAAATACGTAGTTCTAAGATTCTGTTTAATAAAAAAATCTGTTATTTAATTTTTTATCTCCTAAGTTTGAATTTGATAATTAAGGGGGTCAAAATACTATAGGAGTGATATGTCTAGTTCAAGAAACAGACAACTTTTTTTGTGTGTCTGTGTAATTTTTATGCAATACACATTGTGATCACTTTGAAAAAATTAGTGGAGATGGCCTAAACATAATTAGACAAAAAAACTATTAAAAAACAATTTTAACACACTATCTGTAAAGTCACGAAAAATTATTTCAAGGATGACGGGTACCACTTAAAAAGTTAGTTCTTAACGAGAAAAGAATACGCCAATAGTTGAAATTTGTCATATTAATTGCCATAATAAAAAAATTAACGTGGAGCACAACGAGGCACAACTCCCCACTCTCCTCTAATTATAATTTAGAAGCTTCACAACATTGCATACAAAACAATGATTTAGTTAATACAATTTTCAGAGAACTAATAACGAGACGAAAATACGATGATTTAGCAAGAGTTGCAATATTGTCTGCACGAAATGTGGATGAAATTAACAATAGAGTTGGTCGGTCTCGTGTTTAAAAAAATGTTACAGTTGCGTAATTTTGAACAAAAAATGATGAACTGTTCGAGTAGGTGTGGAACGGAGATACTTCCCAGTGAGGGAAAATGCGCGTGGAAGATACGCCGACTTGATATCTTAACTCTCAAGCCATCCATTTCACGCGCATTTCCCGTCACTGGGAAGTATCTCCGTTGCACGCCTACTCGAACCGGCCCTTATTTTTTATTCAAAATTACGCAACTTTTACTTTTTGTTTAACATATTTAGCAGAGGTATTTCGGTTTAGCTTTTTTATGGTGACATTTATATGTGAAATACTACAAAAAAAAGCCAGACTTATAAAAAACGCTGCAAATTCCACAATTTTTAATTAATATATAACGAGTCTGGCACGTCCTTGGCAGGGGTTGACGCTCTACGCTTGAGGCGGACGCCTTAAATCCAGTCAGGTGTTTTAAAAATGGAAAAAAATAAAAGTCAAAATTCTTTAAAAACGCTATCCTATAAAAAATAAAAATACGCACTTTTTTCCTTTGATATTTTTTAAAAAAACGAATATTAAAATTAATAAAGGTAAAAAAGTAGAAAAATTGTTTTCCATAATTTAATTGACGATCGAGGGAATTTTTACTCTATAGAAACTTCTGGCAACAAAGTTTTTCCAAAAGTTTGGAATTAATTCTTTAAGAAATAAAGAAATTATAAGGAAAGTAGTGAAAAAATATTTTTCTTCATACTGCAGCAACAGCAGCCATGACACCCCACGGCTTAGTTTCTTCAGGAGCGTTTTCATTATATAATTCGCCCTACACTCGAACATAAGGTCAAGATAATTACATATAAATAAATTTTTGTAACAATTATCTTTCAGGTTAAAAAAATTTTATTATTTAATTTAAGGACTTTTATCCACGGAAATGTAGACCTCTAGAAAAAATAATTAATTAACATTTAAATAATTAAAATAACATTATTAATTGTACTTTCTGAAAGATGAAATAATAATTTCCAAGAAAAAAATTTGTAAACATGCAAAATTTATTTGTTTATACAATTTTCATTGTATGAAATTTTTTCGTGATATCGCTTCTACAGAATTTTTTAAACATGATTTGATTTCAATGTAATATGGATTAATTTCTTCAGAAAATGATTCTCTACAACTCCACAGTGGGGATTTTTAAACAAGCAAGCCGTTTGGCCATATTTCATTGAAATCAAATCATTTTTAAAATATTACGTTAAAGCGATAAAACAAAAAAAATGTATCCTTTGCAAATTGTAAAAACAAATAAATTTTACAAGCTTTTGAATTTTTTTCTTGAAAATTAATATCTCATCTTTCAGAAAGTACAATTAACAAAATTATTTTAATTATATAAATGTAAATTAATTATTTTTTTCAAGAGGTCTGCATTTCCGTAGATAAACGTCCTTAATAAATATATATTTCATAATAAATAAATAATTATTATTGTATATTTGAGTGTAGGGCGAATTATATAATGAGAACGCTCAAAGAAAAAAAGGTGCGGATTTTTATTTCATACAGGATAGCGTTTTTAAAAAATTTTGACTTTTATTTTTTTCCATTTTGGACCACCTGGCTGTATTCAAGGCGCCCGCTTCTAGTGTAGAGCGCGTTATAGAATCAGGGTCCTCCATTATAAGCCTTAAAAAGAAACCTTCATCAAAACTATCGCTAGCTCTGCGTCTCTAACCTCTATTGGATTACTGGCAGAATGTTAGTGGTGATAATTGTCAGCAGGATTAAACATGAACTTGACTACACGGAGAGAACTCTCTTACTAATATCGCACAAGTAGGTGTCGTTCGCTTTTCGTAACAGAAGCGCCGTGCTAATTTAGGTTAGATTCATGCGTTAAGTGCAACGCTAGTTCCTGTGCGCTAGTAGTAAAAGTCACGTACGAATTCTCCACTCAACTGTTACTACAAACGCTCCCCACTTCTCCGTGCTGCATTTGCTCGAAATCCATGAAAAATCAGCATGGATTTCTTGCAAATCGAGGAAAAACGTTACTCGCGTGCGCGACGAATTTCTTGTCCTATATATATATATATATATGACTGAAAAGATAATATAATGAGTAAATTTACTTTTCATTTATTTGTTTTCATTTTTTCCTCTTATTCATTTATTTATTTCTTGAATATAATTATTTTAAGTTGTACATAAAGAACTTTAAGAAGCAAAAATTCAAAGGTCATTGAAAGAAATTCCGCTCTTCAAAATAAATTCAATTGTCTCTATATATGTATATAAATATATGTATATATATATAAATTATTTTCTGGTTTATTCTTACAATTGCAGTTAGTTTATTACAAAAATAAATTTTTATTTTCACTTTCTTTTGTATGCATTAAAATTAAAACAATTTAAAATTTAAAAACAACAATTAAAATGAGAAAATTGTATATAAAAAAGATAAAATAAAAATAAATAAAATTTTATAAATATAAAATAATACAAATATAAAATATTTATATAAAAAATAGTATAAAATAATTAAATAAAATTATAACATATTTGCAATAAAGCGTAAGTGAATTAAGATTAATTTCAAGATAATTTTTTTTATATTTGTAATAAAAATTTTAAGTATGAAATTATATTCGAAGCTATTTTAATGTTATAAATAAATTTTTTCAAATAAAATACATCAGTTTCAAAAATATAATTCATTATGTATTTTTTTTGTTTAAAAATTTTTGAAAATTCATATATCTTTTTATTGCCATAAAAAATATTTTCAAAATTGAAGGTTTTAAAATAATTAAATTATTTAAAATTGAGGTGGTAATTTTAATTTCGTTTTAAAAATCAAGGTTTTAAATTCGACATAAAAAAATGTAGAGATAAAATGTTTTAAATTTTTAGTTTACAATGTCGATCTTCTTACAAAACTTCCTTATTACATTATTTTTAAAACTGTTTATAAATATTTTTCAGTTATCTCATAAAAATATAAATTTATTATGCAAACTTACATAAAAATCATTTTCAATACAATTATACATTTAAAAATAAAACTTTTATATCTTTACATTGCCTTGTCTTACGTTCATACGTTAAATCTCGTGGCAATAAACTCGTCAGTTTTCTTTTTTATATAAAGACATGGAGGCAATTTCGGAATCAATTCAATATTAATGAAAAGAGAACAGTTGTGGTCGTTAGAATTAACTCTGTACGAATGATAGTAACTGTCAAAATAAATAGTATCGAATTCGCTAATTAGAAACTAAACGCTATTGTTAACTTTGAACACTTCTTTAATTACGCCAAATTTAGGATAATCCTCTGTAATTTTGGTTATGAGAACCGTTCCTTCAGAAAATCGATTTCCAAGGATTTCGATGTATTTTAAACTCATGACAACACTACTGTGATATTTCTGGAATTAGTTTCTTTAAAATGATTAATGCATTTGAATTTTTCACTGGACCTAACGAAATCTCTTCTTTTAAATTTTTACAAAACTCCATATTGTAACATTGCTGCAATTGATGTCGAAGGGCGATTGTGTAGGGCAAGTTAATATTACTCGTTTTACTGACAGCTGTTTTTTTTTAATTCTTTGTTTTTTCTTTCGAACATCAAAGTAGAAAAATGAATAACTGGCTCATTCAATAACATAATAGTCACATAATGAATCAAGAAATGCATTTTAGGTTTCAGTGGACCAATGAGAGATATAAATAAAGAATTATGCTTTTTGATTAGATCTTTGAGGTTTTCTATTTTTCCTCTTGTTAATCTTGGAGACGTTAAAACAGCAAATAGATCGCGGAGAGCTATATACAATTTCCAGTGCTCATTATTTGCTGGAATTAAGTGTCCTACCATTAGTCCAAAGTACCTAACCAGGCAGAGCATTTCCGAAGCGAACTGTTTGATTTTTAATTGTTTAGATCCGTTTTGTTTTGAGCATAATACAAAGGTCTCGGTTTATTCGGTTTTTCAAATTCGGGGTATGGAAAGCTGTCAATCATGTTATTTATCACATCAAGCTCCAGTATATACTCATTTATTAAGTTCTCTATTACTCCACCAAGCGTATAAACTGCAAAGCCTTCTGGACCATCGTGCGCGAGATCAACAGCTAAATTTTCAGTAATATTGTACTTTTTTAACAAGTGAAATATGCATTTTTCTACTATGTCTGTTCCCTTAGCATCATTTTTTAACAAATCTTTTTCGTCCGAGTCACGAGTTCTCAGTAATTTTTTAATTTTTTCAACCATTTGTTGGCATTCGCTAGAAGAAGCTTCACAAATCCTACAGAAATGATCTGCGTTAAAGCTAATTTGAAAACCGCATATAGAATTGATTCCTAAATTGTCTCCTACAACAAGAATGCACTCAAAAACAACTTTAATTTTTTCCCCATTAACAGTAATATTAATTCCTTCTTCAGATAAAATAATTAGAGTTTCAAGGGTTTTTGAGAAAACTTTGCTATTTCCGAATTCTTTTAAATGCTTAGAATAACAAACCGTGGAAACAAAAATATTTTCCAATTTTGCAGTCTATTGAGGGAGTAAACACGGAAACGATACATACGCTCCACCAAACTTTTGCTCGCCCGCATGGCTGCCTAAAGGGTTGCCAGTTTGAAATTCGTCGAAAAACAGTATTATCGAAAAAACGATTTTATCTTCATTTAATGGACAGTATTTTTTTAGCCAAAGATCTCCTTGCACGATATTACTCAGAATGTCTTTTTCTGTAGAGATCTTTTTCACATAATCATCCATTTCTTTAAACATTCCCGGTATTTGGAAAAAGTTTTCGAAAGTTTTGTTTAAAGGGACGTGAACTGCATGGACTTTTTTCATTTTCACTTCAGTCTTATTTTGATCCTTAATTACATGTACTGCTTCTTCTCCAATCTCAAACGTTTCCGGAGGTACAAACAAAGTTTCCTGCTCATAAATTTTAAATCTTAAATGCTCAGTACTAAATTTATTGAAAATGTGTTTGTTATTTTCTAAAATAAACTGAACTTTGTTTTGTGATTCTTCGTGTGTTATATGATTTTTTATTTCATTTTGTATAAATGAAATATAATGGTCTGAAACGAAACTATCTAATGACGATATTATATCGTTGACTGCCTTTCGCGATAACAGTGAATTATTATAAAGCTCGAGAGTAAATTTCAACATTTCCCTATCTAAGGATACTTTCTGTGAACCTATTGTACTTTTTAAATTATTTATAAAATCCATTTAAACTTGAAAAACGATTCTTATACCATTAACGTAAGAATATTAAAGCTTCTGTAAATTTTCAATAACACTTGCTACTGAGACAAATGTATCTTTAACTTCGAATTTGTAAATATCTTTTTCTATAAACTGCCAAACATGATTGCATACAGGTGACACCTTTTCGTTAAAAATTTTCATACATTGAAAGCAAAGATCTACTGCCAAGGTCGGTGAAAGGACTTGATACTTGTGATTGTCTAATATCACATAAGCTGATCTAATCTCACTCAGTGACGGTCCGTTAATTATAACGTACGGCTGTAGACGAATTTTGTGGTCAGTGTGCATCTGCTGCAGCTCATTTTGAACCTCTTCTAGTAATTTCTTGAAATTGTCAGTTTCCTACATATTCAATAATAATTTTAAAAAATTGCTGAGCATAAATATAATTAATTTTGTAAAGAGTAAAACCATTATATTTTCACGAAAATTGTTACGATCTATATTTAAAAAAAATTGATACTCTTAGCAATGATTCGGGATTAGAGTCCGAAATAAAAAGAATTACAATAATTAATAATTCTCTTAAAATATCAGTTTTAAATAGAGCAAAAGAAGGATAAAATGTTTATTGCTATAATATCTGATAGATGAAAAAATGATAGCTTTGCTCACATTTAGTGATTTAAATTAATAATTCAATGAAAATAATAGAAAGTTTTAGTTAATTACACTACCGCCCTCGAATAGGCAAAAGGGAACGCCTCTTTTACTTGATTGAAAAAAGCTTAAGATGTACAAAATAAAAAGAACGAAAATTTTTCGTATTTTCTCTCTGAAAGCTGATAAAATTATGAAAAGAATGTCACAAAACAAAGAATTTTTGTTAAGTTTTCTGCCAGTTATAGAAAGAAGTGAATTTTGCATGATTTTCTTAATTCTTCAATTTATCGGCAACTGATTAATGATTTTAACGTTCTTGGATTAAAATTAGTTTTACATTAGGTGGTCTCAATTTAATAAAGTTGTTTACCTGGTTTTAGATTTTCTATGAGTCCATTTGTCGTTTTTCTTGAATCCTTTTAATTGTGGTTTGTTGGGGATATTGTTTGGCCGGTTTGAATCCTAGACTTGTACTTGATTCTGTGTATTGACAATGGTTTCTGATGACATATGGGATATTCCATTTTGTATTTTGGACCAGAAATTCTTCTTTTGAATACGGGTTTAGAAATAATTGGCTTCAGAAAAAAGGGGGGCTGAAAATAAGTGAACGAATTAATAGGAAGACAAAATTAAATGATAAATTAAAACTTGAATTAAGTTGAAGTAAATGACTATACTTACTTAGGATAAAACAATGACATGACGAGGAAGCACAAAACAATATACTTACTAATAAAATATTGTTATAAAAACGTAGAAAACAGCCTTTTTTTTACAAAAAATTAACTTGGTCCCGGGATTCCAAAGAGCTAAAAAAAATACCACAAAGAATTAATTCTTATTAAAACTATAATTTTTTTTTTAAAGGCAAATCAAATTAATTAAAATTGTTTAAAACTAATTTAAATTAAAAATCAAAATTTCATTTAAAAAAAAATGAAAATTAAATAATAATTACATTATAAAAGGGGATCTAAAGAATTATGTATAAAATTATGCTTATCTGATGAAATATTGGCCAACAATAATCCAAAACACTAACCTGAAACAAGAAGGGAAAAATTAATATTATTTAGAGTTAAAAAAAAAAGAAAAAAAAAAAGGGGGAAGGTAATAAAGTATTTAACTATAACAAATAATATAGATATAGAAGGAAAGGAAAGGATTAAACATTAAAACAATTTTGAGGTTAGGAAATCTGTCAAAGTATAAAAGGAATAACAAGTCATTTAAACAAAGAAAAAGGGAGAATGAATAAATAAAATTCAAAATTAATTCAACCAAAAGTGAATTATTAATAAAGGTATTTTAATTTAAAACAAAAAAAAATGAAGCATTAGTCGTATTAAAACAACTACAATTAATACTTACGAAAAGAATGCACAAGTAGTTCCTATCGAGCACCACTTCACTCATTATATTATTTATTATTATATAGTATAATATTGAAAAAAAATTCGCTCTTGAGATCGAATTTTTTCTATATGGGGGAGAGTGTAACATTGTCAGGTCTAGGTTGGGTCACTGTTTAGAGGTTGGGAGTGCTTCCCGAAGGCCGATTCTACAATAACATTATGAGAAAATGTAAAAACTTACGTAACATAACGTAAAATGTGAATGTAAAATATAAATGGTAATTTATATATATAAATTGTTGCAAAAATGGTCTGATTTATGGATTTTGAGCCGACTTATTCACAAAAATAAATATTTAGAAAATAATATGTATATATTTAATTTTAAAAATCGATTTGAGATTATATATAATAATCTTAATAAAACAATTAGAGTGATTATTGAAATTAGAATCTTATAAATAAATAATGAAAAGTTAAACGTTGGGTACAAACAAATTGGGTTAAGATTATAAAATTCATAAAGAAAATATTCAAGTAATTTAATAATTAATGTTAATAATTATTTTTAGATAAGTACTCAGAAAGGGTTTTCTGCAGTTTCCCCTTTTCTCTAGAGGATTGTTCTAGGTGAATACGAGTACTTGTTAAGCTTCGCTGCAGAAAAAAAATTGAGTCTTGATAATTATAAAATTATAATTATAATAAAATTATACGCATAAAATAAAGAAATGTAATCAACATTTAATTTAGGATAAAACGTAGAATAATAAAATTTCAAGTCGTAAAATATTCACAAATAAAGAGATAAAATTCATAATAAATGTGCAGGTGTCTCTAAAACGCAAAATCTTTTGCGTATTAAATAAATAAATCCATAAAATTGAGGTAATAAAAGGGATAAATCATAGAAATTCTCAGAAAAAAACAAGAATACTGCGTAAAAGACTAGAAATCTTGTGAGAGAAATTTTAGATGTCAATCAAAAGAGGGTGAAAATTGTTCAAAAATAAAATATTAGGGAAACCATGCATTAGTAAAACGCAATTATTATGACTCATTTTAAGAAAATACGTTGCGGAAATGTTGAGTGAATCATGTGTAAAAATCCAAGATGGTACCTGAAAAAATGGGCAGAGAATGAATGTGATTGGCAATAAAACATAACATGGACTCCAAACCGTATGCTGTAATTGGATGACAGAGTAATTGGGGGAAAAGGGACCCAAGTTAGGAGTAGGAAGAGAAATATAAAAGCTAAATTTTAGAGTAGAGAGTTAGATTTTTGAGCGATTTTCAAGTGCGTTGATTTGAAAACTCGTCTCTTTCAACGCGATAAAATATAAAAAGGAAAGGTTAGATTATCAGGATAGTGAATCTATTCTTTTAAGTCGCGAATCAAGACTCAATTTCAAAAACAATATTGAAGTTTTAAATAAATCAAGTTTTTCTGTTTGAGTGAAATTTGTTGTTTTTTTATTTAAAAAAAAAATAATACATAAAAAAAACTAATTATTTACGTTAATTATTGCATAAGAAATAAAATTATTATAAGTTTAATAATTTACTATAAACTTCTTTAAATTTCTGTGATTTAAAGAGAAAACAATTTGAAAAAGCTTTCTCAACAAGTAAATTCTTTTAAGAATTTAAAATCGATTTGAACTCAGATAATTGTTTTAATAAATAATAAATATTTAAAATCTAAAACACAGAAGAAAATAAGCAAACCATTGTGAACAGTGCATTAAGTTTCAAGAAATCCTTAAGCTGGCTGTTACAGACGATTATTTTGGTGATAGCGAGTTGGGGTTATCTAAAAAATTAATTTTCTTTATACGTGTATGCAAAAACCTCGTTTGGCAACCACTTTCAGCTATCCAAAATAATTGAATCCCTCACCGTACACGCGGACGACGAGCAAAATGTTTTGGTCACCATTTAACAATGAGTAAAATATTTTGCTCATCGTCCGCGCGCACGATGAGGAGTCAATATACGGAATGAAGATTTCACCTATAATAAACAACTCGCAGTCACCAAAAAACATGGTTGCACTTACAGGAAATATTGAGGCTAGGCCGGTACCTTAATTTTCCATGTCGCTCACTGATTAATAGATGGCGCAACGATATATTTCGCTGTGGGGATTGCAGCACGATAAATGCGGTTCCTGTAACTGCGCGACTTTTCTCTCGCACGAAAAGCGAGATACTGAATGCGTGACGTTTCTCTCTCTTACGTGAAGAGAGATAGAGAGATAGAATGCATGTTCGTCTGCTGTTCAGTTGCGCTGGAACCACGAAATGCTAAGCACGCACTTGGCGTAAATATATATAATTAAAAGTTAAATAAATCAAAGTTTATTAATAAAATATTATTTATTAAATACAATTAATTTGTCCACAATTGTGGGGATTCCTACTGAACTTCTTATAAACATTTATATTAATAAAAATCCCACATCGCTGCATTGCATTGAAATTTAGAGTGCCGCCAAGTGCGTCATCTGAAATTTAGATGCGGAAAATTCCCGTGCCTAAACTGTGATTTCACCTGTCATAGTGTATACTTCGTTTATAGGTGTAATCTTCTTTCAGGTTAGGCTGTTCTATAAAATTTATTATTGTTACTACGAGATTAATTCTGAAAAGCGTGTTTTTCTAACCACAATAGTGAAATTCATCGCTGAAGATGAATATCGTTTGATTTTGTCAATTTATTAAATTTCAAGAAAATAGTTAGTGAGGATGGTAAGGACCCCGCAGGATTTACATTAGTTTTGGCTCTCAGTCGATTTTTGTGTAACTTTAGGATTTGATAGTTGTTTGCATTCTGAACAACTTTTTCCTTTGGCAAATTGCTAGATATGGAGCTGGTTTTAAAATACAAGCAATTGAAACCCTTAAAATCGTTAAACGCGGTAACTACCGGAGTTTCAAATTTGAACAGTTTAAAAAGGATTGAATATTGTTTTAAAAAAATAAAATTACATTTTTATGCACTCAAAAGTGCTTTTGATACTTCCTAGAAATGAACGGTAACAACGCATTTGGGGTTGCCACCCTTATGTCCAACAAACAACCCCTAGCATTTACATTCTCCGTAACTTATGTTCAAGATTCAGATGAATCTAATGTTTTCTAGGATTTTTTAATAATATGATTTCAGACAATTACAATTTATCATAAGAGATAAAGTCATTTACAAATCAACCCTTAAGATTAGAAACCAACCTCTTTACCTCAATCTTCATGCATTCAAAAGTCGCTTTTATCTCTACAGAAAAATGTGTACAATTGTTTAAGGATACACTTTCATTCAATTCTAATTGAAATTAACGATTTTAAGGGTTTCAATAGCTTGTATCTTAAAACCAGCTCCATATCTAGCAATTTGCCAAAGGAAAAAGTTGTTCAGAATGCAAAAAACTATAAAATCCTAAAGTTACACAAAAATCGACTGAGAGCCAAAACTAATGTAAATCCTGCGGGGTCCTTTGTTTTGTATTTTAATATTGTAGTTAAGATGGTAAATAGGTGTCTCCTATTAAGTATTTCATTAACCTAATCATATCTGATAAGGTAGAAATTTAATTGACTAACAGTCAAATTTTTATGTACAAAACTCGTACAAATATTTTTCGTACATGGTTTCTAAAAAAAGTGGGTCGTTTCTCGCTGCTGGGGTATGATCCCAGAACCTTCTTATTGCCGGTAAGATGCTCTACAAATTGAGCTGCAGAGAGACCCGATTCCACTCAATTCAGTAACCATGCACACGACTTTTCAACGTCAATATTAAGAACTTTACAAAATATCTAGTGATGACGGTAATTTTGTTTTGAATTTTAATATTGTAGTTAAGATGGTAAATAGGTGTCTCGTATTAAGTATTTCATTAACCTAATCATATCTGATAAGGTAGAAATTTAATTGACCAACAGTCAAATTTTTATGTACGTAAGATGCTCTACCAATTGAGCTACAGAGAGACCTGATTCCACTCAATTTAAAAACCATGCACACGACTTTTCAACGTCAATATTAAGAACTTTCATGAATTCATGAATTCAAGAATTTCATGAAAATATTTATGATTTTTCGAGAAGTATATTGGTGGAGGGAGGTGTTGACTTTGCAGACGAAGATTGTATGTTTAAGAATATTGTAAAATTCATTTTTATGTTTCATTTTCAGCTCCATGATGACCAACGGGTTCTTTCTATTATTGAAATATATTCATAAGTCAAAATTTTGCATTCGACACATTTTTGACGCCCAACGTGACTTTTTTTTCATTGGAAGAAACTAATTTTCAATGCCATGATTGTGTTCACATATTCATGGTACTCAACTTGTTTCAACTTGTCGCGTTAAAATAAGTCATAGTGTCTCAAACGCGGAAAAGTAGCTTCCATTTCAGCCCTTTCGCACGCGTTAAATAACACTTGAGGAACAAAGTTTTCACCTATTGAGTATTAAAATATGGCTCCCATTTTTTCTAACTTTTTTTTTAATACTGTTATAGGATTTTTTGCTATCAAAAAAGTACGGCTTTAAACTGCTTTTCATGCATGACATTAAGGCGTACTTGCTTTTGCGACGACGAAATAGACACCTCTTTACAATTTTTTTTCACAGACATTTTAATATAATTTTAAAAACTTTTTTTATACCTAAAAATACATTAATAAAACTACAAAAATCAAAAATTGTTTTGTTTTTTTATTGTTAATTACGATTTGTAGAGGGCGCCAAAGTAGAAATCTAAAATTTGTAAGGTTTTGCGGCACCCACTGTAGAGCCGCTCCGGACAGTCCAAAATCAAAGAACTAAAATTTTTTTTTTAGTATACATGAATACCCAGTAGACTTATATCATGGAATTAAGAAAAATTTAAAAATACAAATTGGCGTCCTTTTAAAATTAAAATTTAAAAAATCACTGTGTTTTTTAAGTTTTTTGCTATAAAAAAATGTAAAAAAATTTAATTTTCAAAACTTTGATAATTAGTCCACTGAAGAATATGTTTTCTAATAACATGCAAAAAAAGAAATTCTCAAAATCTCGTTTAGAATTTTTGTTACATGGGGTACCAGTTTTAAAAACATTGTTTCGAGAATAACAAGTTTAAAGTTTATGTTCACATCGTTTTTGCTATAGTTTTTGCGTACATGCAGGTATGTATTCAGGTATATATATATATTATAAATATATATATTTTTTTAAAAATCAGAATTTCTTCATAATACTTTACACACGTATTTTTGGCATTATAAGGATTTAAAAAATGTAAAAAAATTCAAAAAAATTTTTTTCAAACGCAAGTAATCCTTAATCATTAATTTCACTTATTACTATTTTTACAAATAACTCGTTTTTTAAGTTATTTTTTGTACGTGTAATCAAATTGCTTTGCTTTACCAATATTATATTTTATTGTATTGTAATGAACTCAATAACCATGGCATATTTTTTCCATATATAAATGTAGGGGAAAGTGGAGTGCCATCTCACTGAAGAACAATATTTAAATTACATAAAACATTCGAATTATTTATGAATATTGCGAAATAAAAATGGAGAATGCGTATTAGTATGAAAAACTGTAAAATATGATGTAAGGAATAACTCCTCACCAACGCTGGAGCATAACTCCTCATTTTCTACATTTTCAAAATAGTCATAGAAAAATTTGATACATTGAATGTTTATGCGAATTTTTTTTGTACGTTAAGAAGTTATTAATGCCAGCTAATTTTTATGCACTTGTTAATTATTTGGGTAGCAAAGAGAGAAAAACTATTTTTATTTATTAACACATTTATTATATAAATATATATTATATATTAACATATAAAAAATCAGGAAAAGAACCAGGCGCAAAGCGCCTACATCTAGAGTTTCGTGGCTTTTTAAATTCATATCAAAAGTAAACGGTTGCTATGGAAATGATTGCTATGGAAATGGTTGCTATGGTAATGGTTGTCATGGAAACGGTTGCCATGGTAACTGTTGCTATGGAAATGGTTGCCATGGAAACAGTTGTCATGGTAACGGTTGCCATGGAAACCATACGACTGTACGAAGAACGGACAGACAGATGACGGACGGATGGACAGACGATTGCTAAGGTATCTGTTTCCATGGGAACCATTCGAGTGTACGACGGACGGACGGACTCCAAAGCGAAACTATAAGGCTTTCGGCCCTGGGCCACGAAACCCTAAAAAAGATTAATTTGTTTATTTAAAAATGATCTTGTCTATACTCAATCGAGAAGTATACTGAGTGTGTCAAGCGCGCATCCCCACCGATGACGTGATCCACTACAATTCTAGAGATGGCGCGATATATATTCAAATTCAAATATAAATTTACTTATAAATTAACACACCTCCTTAAATTTATATTGAATGAAATCTTTATAATAGTTTTAACATCTTACTAAAATTTTCGAATTTGTTTCGTTCGAGAAATTTTGTTAAAATGTCTGCAATATTATTTTCCGTGTAGATATTTACAATATCAATTATTTCTTTTTTCATCCTGTAAAGGGCAAAAATGTTTGAAACTTTTTGTTTCGCAAAGTAAATTTTGAAGCGAATGAATATTTTGTGTTAATAAATTGATCAGAAACTAAACTTACCTGTCCCCCACTTTTGGCAAGTCATTCTTCCAATACAATTTCACAATTAATATCTAGTAAGGACAAATCAACATTGGACATAAATTTGGCAGATATTCCATGCCGCACTCAGTCTGTGGAGCGCTGTGTTAAACTTGTAACACAAGCCTCCTTAAAAGTTTATAGACCAGAAAGACGTGATGGGTTCATAAGAGCAACCCTCACCTCTCGTGAGGGTTGAATCTATGCCTAAATTTGATACTAAATTAGAGTTTGCTATTCCGCAATAATTTTCTACATCCATTTTTGGTTGGTTGGTTGGGAAGGGAGTGGGTGGAACTCGCTTTGCAGCCACCTTCATGTGGTGAGTTCTGAGCCGTACAAAAAAGTGCGGGCGAAGAGCTGCACAAAAGAAATAACATTTTTATGTAGTGTACCACAAGTTTATTCTATCTACATAAAATTAGCTTGTTTGGACATCACTTGCGAAGTATAAATGATTACATACCATTTTTGGTAAATCTATTCAATTTTTCTTTAAATTAGAAAACTTTAAATGCGTTGCGTGAACGGAAGATATTGTCCGATTTCAATTTTTCGCTCCAGTCTACTCTATAGGCGCTTCTGTGGGAGACCAGGGTATTCCCCTTTCCTTCTGGAGAACCGGACTTCCTATGGGTACGTCCGTGGAAGGCTAGTGAACCAGGTTCACACATGAACACACACAACAAGACCGTTTTTGTCGAGTTGAGACGCTTCTCTCGACCAAAACGATGCTCCAGGACGATTCCCTATCTCGAGGTGCTTTTCGGGTGGGGGAGACTCCTGGGGAATTTTCATTTGCAGTAGCTTCGTGTCGGGCATGAATATGGGAACCAAATCCTATATCTAGCTTCTCCCCGATTACGTGATTAATCGACCTCGCATGCACGACCCTAGTAATCGTCCGTATCGTTGCTAAGGGGTTAACTTCTAGAGCGTACTCCGCGCAAATTTAAAATCAGTCATCCTAACTAACGTCTTCGCGTTTGTGTTCATTGGTAAAATACGATCTTTCTATTTACAGAATAACGGCGAGCGAAAACGAGCTAGCCTAGTCCTTTTCCTTTTTATTATTATCCTAGAGTCATGTTTTATTCTTGCATTATATAGAGTCATGTTTTATTATTTTATTTTTTTTGCATTGTATAGATTTATATTTCTTTTGCTATTTTATTATTGTTTAGTATAAATCTTTATTCTTTATTTCTTTTATTTTTTAAAATATATTTTCTTACGATGGTTTGAATAATGTTTTATCACTGAACTTAACCCTTCCTTCCGAGATCACAGAACTCCTACATACGTAAACTTGTATACTGAAATGTAGATGGCGCTTCACGCCCTATACGGAGAAAACTAGAAACTAAAGTAAATTATGTACCCGAACTCCATCCGGCGAGCAAATCCTTTGGTTAATAAAAAATCCGATCATTACAGTACAATAGTTCTTCAATCAAATTTCTAAATTTAATGTCATTACTTACTGAATGCGCAGGTTTTAATTGTAGATTTTGTTCCATAGGCGTAGCATACAATTTCGCATTTTCGACGTTATATTTTCTGGATAACGATTAAATATATTTGGATTGATCTAAAGTAATTTTGTGATTTTTGCGATCGTATTCAATGTTTATACCGAGATAATTTTTTACTTCTCCTAAATCTTTCATAGCAAATCTCATCGCTAATTTATCTTTAGTCATTTTCATTTTCTTTTCAATATTTCCACAAAGCAATAAGTCGTCTACAAAAATTATTAAATAAATTTCATCGTCGTTTGTCGTTCATTACATATAAACAGTAATCATTTTCAATTTTAACAAAACGTAAACTTTTCAAGAATTTGTCTAAACACTCGTACCAAGCTCTTGAACTTTCTCGGAGACCATAAAGAGCTTTTTCTCATTTATACACTCGACCTGTTTTATCATCAAATCCTATCGGTTGTTTTATATAAACTTCGGTTTTCGCGATTTTAATAAAGTTTGTTCAAAATTTAATCATTACCAATCGAAAAAGCATAAAAAAATGTGTCAGAATCCACGAGTTTTATTCCAAATTTAATGTCTGAAAGATATGAAAAATAAAAATATTAAAGAAGTTATGGCTTCTCAAATATTAACGATTGCATTTTTTCGCTTTTATTAAAGTTTGTTCAAAATTTAATCATTACCAATAGTAGATAGGCTAGGGGAGTTCTGGATAGTAGGAAACTTTTACCGACATTACCGACACTTTTTTAGCGAAAAAATTAGGGTTGCGCAAATGAAAGGAATGCTTAGTATTTCCTGTTTGTCATTTTTGGAGGGTGCATTCTTTATCGATGACGTATTTCAGGTTCTTTGTTATCACGTATTAATTGTTTAAACATTTGCGCGATTAGAAATGTTATGAACAATATGTTGACAAGTTTATAACTTCCGGCAATCTTTATCTGTTTTTTCCCTTTTTTCTTAGAATTTTTTGTTAGAAAGTATCTTTGGAGGGTGCATTCTTTACGGATGACGTATTTCAGGTTCTTTGTTCTCACTTATCATTTGTTTAAACATTTGCGCAGTTAGAAATGTTATAAACAATATGTTGACAAGTTTATAACTTCCTGCAATCTTTATCTGTTTTTGTTTCCTTTTTTCTCAGAATTTTTTTTAAAAAGTATCCCTTGTATATTGAAATAAAAGTATATGACGTCATTTGTTATTACTCTACCTTTTGCTTTTTATAGATTATGATGATTCATAAGGGCATTGTTTTGGTTAATTATAGTTATTGTCTCATCATGTTGAAATTTGATGAGTAATTTTTTTAGTATATAAACGGTATTATTCGAGGGGTTTTCAATCAGTCTTGAATAAAATTTGGTGAATGATCCACATGTCAAATAGTGCAAAGAGAGCCGAATTCCAGTCTCGCATTAACAGTTTTTTAAAGGAGATTAAAGAAGTAAAGCAGAGCATTAAAAGTTTGCAAGATTTTCGTCAATTAATAAAAGATTTTGAAAAATTATATAATTAGTAAAAAATGAGCTTTGCAAAATTAAATAATGCTGGCCGAAGATTTCTTCCAACAAAAAAATTAAATGAATTATTAGAAGAAAATAAACTGTATACTGTTTCGGACGTGAAAACTGTGCAGACCAGATTCGGACTCAGGGTTGTTGCAGAAATCGAAAAAGAATATCAAGTGTTTTTACCGAAGAGAATTGCTGATGTAATAAGTGAAAATGAATCTTTATTACCGCATTTAAGGTATCACATCGGTAAAACCGTTTTCTATAAATTTTCTTGAAAATTTTACCATATGTTCTTATTATCATTCTTGACAAATTTGCAAAATATGAAGAATTATCGCCGTACGAAACCAGAGATATTAGCAATCAAAGTTGCTTATTTTGCATGGGAGACGGGACTAATGTATGGGGGAGAAGTACATTTTCATAAATATCATCAGAAGTTTTCTATAAATTTTTTTCAAAAAATAATGTTGAATTCACGAATAAATTTGGAACTAAAATATACAAGGAAAGGCCGTAGCCGGATAAGCAGGGTCCTGCGGCCCCCGCTCAAATTTCGTCAATATTTACAGGATCAATTAGTCTCAGTATGAAACTTTTTTTCGCCAAGTTTCAACTTCTAAAAATAATTTTGAAAAAAGTTATGGCATTTTAAAAAAAAAAATTAAAAAATGGATTTTCTCTTAAGCGTTTATAGTTTTTTAATCGGGTAAAAAATATGTTATAGGGGAAGCAAAAATGCATCTAACAAAAATTTGGCGACCATTTTTGTGTAGTGGAAGGGGTAAAAAAAAAATTTTTTTTTACTTTTTATATTTTTTAAAAATATTAATTGACTTGGCACAATCACCATATTTTTTTCCTTCAGTCTTTAACATCCAAGAAGCAACATATTTTTTTGGCAGCTCGATCTGAGGGGTACTTGCCCGTTAAAATTTAAAAAAACTTATTTTTGGCCCCTAAAATGTATGGTATCTCTTGAAAATGGGAGGCCAACATCACCGGGCAAAGAAAATGTTAAAAAGGAAGCAAAAATGCATCTAACAAAAATTTGGCGACCATTTTTGTGCAGTGGAAGAGGTAAAAAAAATATTTTTTTAATGTTTAAATTTTTTAAAAATATTAATTGACTTGGCACAATCACCATATTTTTTTCCTACATTTTTTAACATCCAAGAAGCAACATATTTTTTTGGCACCACGATTTTTGGCCCCTAAAATGCATGGTATCTCATGAAAATGGGGGGCCAACATAACCGGGCAAAAAATATCTTAGAAGGAAAGTGTGACGAAACTATATATATATATATATATATATATATATATATATATATATATTGAGCACTGTTAGTATATCTGCTATATATAAGAAACAATAAGTCTTGACTTATACGTCCAATGAATGCACAAAGGGTGTAAAGAGTCAGTACTGACGTAGACATATGTTTTACACCTAGATTAGATATGCTAGATTTATGTATAATGAATGCTCAAGGAATGTGACTAAAGTAAACAAAATGAAGAGAATCACATAATTTATTTGATATATTATACCTTGGATAATTTCATATACATAGTAATATAAATCCTCCACTGCTAAAACTGTTATAATTGAATCGAATAGATTGGCGGAATACTGTGCATATGATTGTGCACTAAGAGTGTTGCAGAACTAGTAATAGTAACGAAAAGTACACGAATAATAAATGTTATTGCATTTATGATAAGTTAGATATACTAAACTTATGTTAATATAGTTTTATATAAATATAATATTAATGAAAAAAGTGCCGTGCACTAAAAATACACTTGACTTTTAATAATTGACTGTTATTTTACTTAATGTTTCACAGTAAAAAGTAAATCTTATATTAAGGTTAATCTTAAATTAAATGATTCTTGGAAATCAACATAGTCTTAATTTAAAGTGAGCCTTGTATGAATTTAAGGTACTCATAAATCTGAATTTACAGAGTGTTTGAAATTCAACCTTCTTTGAGCCTTAATTTATAAAAGCTAAGTCTTAAATTCAGCTTGGGGCTGCTGCTTTTACCAAAAAATTGCCTTCAATATAGCACATAAAAAGTTCTGAAAATCAGCTTACATACTCCCTTTTTAAAATCAACAATGCCTGTCTTAAAAATGTTGCGTCTTAAAATAAGACTTAATTCCACCCTTAAAATAAGATTCTCTTTTTACTGTGTTCAGTTTCACTCATAAAGCTGCCAAAAGAAGGCACACATTTGCATGTAAAAAAGAAGGGAAGAAAAAATAGGGTGATTGTGCCAAGTCAATTAAAAATTTTAAAAGAAAGTAAGAAGTAAAATATATTCTTACACCTTCCACTGCAGAAAATTGAACACCAAATTTTTTTTAAATGCATTTTTGCTGTCCTTTTAACATATTTTTTGTTCGGTTATGTTGGCCCCCCATTTTCATGAGATACCATGCATTTTAAAGGCCAAAAATAAGTTTTTTTAAATTTTAACTGGCAAGTACCCTTCAGATCGTGGTGCCAAAAAAATATGTTGCTTCTTGGATGTTAAAAATGTAGGAAAAAAATATGGTGATTGTGCCAAGTCAATTAATATTTTTAAAAAATATAAACATTAAAAAAATATTTTGTCACCTCTTCCACTGCACAAAAATGGTCGCCAAATTTTTGTTAGATGCATTTTTGCTTCCTTTTTAACATTTTCTTTGCCCGGTGATGTTGGCCTCCCATTTTCAAGAGATACCATACATTTTAGGGGCCAAAAATAAGTTTTTTTAAATTTTAACGGGCAAGTACCCCTCAGATCGAGCTGCCAAAAAAATATGTTGCTTCTTGGATGTTAAAGACTGAAGGAAAAAAATATGGTGATTGTGCCAAGTCAATTAATATTTTTAAAAAATATAAAAAGTAAAAAAGAAATTTTTTTTACCCCTTCCACTACACAAAAATGGTCGCCAAATTTTTGTTAGATGCATTTTTGCTTCCCCTATAACATATTTTTTACCCGATTAAAAACGCGATTTTCTCAAAAACGTGTTTTGTTTTTTTAACAATTTTTTTGTAGATTGTTTATAAAAAAAATTAATTTTTCTTCCTCAAAAAATTTTTTTCCAATTTTCTCTTCGTCATACAAAGCGTATTTGTGTATTTCAACGATAAAAATTTTATTTTTTGATTTTGGTTGCGATTTGCGACCTGTAGGCTGCACGGCGCAAATTCAAAGATCTAACTCTAAATGCCTGTAACGCCGCTATTTTGCAATATTTTTAATTTGAAAAATTATTATACATAGCTTATATTGTACATTTTAAGGTATGCTTATTTTAATTCAATAAACTTTACTATTTTTATGTAAAAAAAATTTGAAAAAATGTTCATTTACACGAGTTTCCTCCCTTAAGTAGGAACGCTAATTCGGTGTTTTTGCCAGTCTGGACAAGCAGCGTCGAACACTACTTGGACCGCCCTGCCAGTGAAGTGGTTAATAAAATTATATTGACTAGAAACCGAAAGAATAAAGAGATCTCGTGCTCAATAGCTCATCGTTAACTGCATTTGATAGCATTTGAATTGATAAACTTATGTTTAGGGGAGAGTGGAGAGTTGTGCATCATGGAGAGTCGTGCTCCTCGTTAATTTTTTTATTATGGCAATTAATATGATAAATTTAAATTATTGGCATATTCTTTTCTCGTTAAGAACTAACTTTTTAAGTGGTATCCGTCATCTTTGACATATTCTAATGTTTTTTGGGTCGCTGATTATGATTCCGAAGTCAGATATGCAAAATGGCGGCGGCATTTTTAAAAATTTATTGAATTCGCCTGAAACTTGTTACTCGGGGGGTTTTGTGGTTGCTGATTACGTATCTGAAGTCCGATTTTTAAAATTCAAAATAGCGGACCAAAAATGGCCTTGACAAGGGCCGATTGATGTAGTTTTGCAATGTGCAATTATTGGGTGACCTTGAGAAAGCCCAATTGATATAATGTTGCAAAATGTAATGAATGGTTGCTTTGAAAAAAGCCGATTGATATAGTTTTGCAATATGTAACTATCAGGTGGCAATGATTGAGTGGCCTTGGAAAAGGTCGATTGATAAAATTTTGCGTATTACACCTTAATTAATGTCATGGATTTTAATATTGCATAACAGCAAGAGGTTCAGATGCATTTGAATACCTCAATATATGTAACTGTTTTTCGGATGTTATAACACCGTCCGACACGATTTTTCACACACGAAAAAATCAATGATTTTCATAAACTAGGACCAAAAAAAAGATACCCGTGTCTGGCCGTTTTGCTATATCAGGTCATTTTTTGCTTTTAGGGGTAAAACAGCCCTTAAATGAAAGGTGATAGGAAATCTTGTACAAATTAATAATTTTTTATGAAACCTGGTATCTCTGGGTTTTCCGGGTCGCTGATTACGAATCTGATGTCAGATTTTCAAAATTCAAAATAGCGGATCCAATATGGCGGTCGAAATTTATAAAAATTTACTAATTCATTTGAAAGTTGTTACTTAGGGGTTTTTTGGGTCGCTGATTACAAATATGATGTCAGATTTTAAAAATTCAAAATGGCGGATTCAATATGGCGTTCGAAATTTATAAAAGTTCATCGAATTTACTTGATACCAAGATTTATAAAAAATAATTAATATTTATAAATTTCGACCGCCATATTAGATCCGCCATTTTGAATTTTCAAAATCTGATATCATATTCGTAATCAGCGAGCCCAAAAACCCCTAAGTAACAACTTTCAAATGGATTGGTGAATTTTTATAAATTTCGACCGCCATATTGGATCCGTCATTTTGAATTTTGAAAATCTGACATCAGATTCCTAATCAGCGACCCGGAAAACCCAGAGATACCAGGTTTCATAAAAAATTATTAATTTGTACAAGATTTCCTATCACCTTTCATTTAAGGGCTGTTTTTACCCCTAAAAGCAAAAAATGACCTGATATACCAAAACGGCCAGACACGGGTATCTTTTTTTTGGTTCTAGTTTCTGAAAATCATTGATTTTTCATGTGTGAAAAAAAAGTTGAATTTTGTCGGACGGTGTAATAAACGAGTAGGCACTTTGAATTTTCGTAACAGCAGTTGCTACAGAAAATCTTCTTGCAAGTGAGCGTTTAACTCTATTATGCTGTTGTTTATTGTAAAAGATTATCTTAGTAGCTTTCATGTGCTTTTTTGCAAAGTTAAAAAACTTTGTGCATTTAAAATTGCATTTTCTGGTTTGGCCTGTAAGCTTGCACGAGTGGCTTTTGTCTTCAAAGTAGCGCCTATGACATAACATGATCCTTTTCCACGGAAATGCCACTCTGCATCAACATTAAAATCTTTTTTGTGATGAACGAGATTATTAATTTGAAAACGATTTTTATAGTGTTGCTTTGACCCATCAGTAGCATAAAAGATTTTACTTACTTTTGGACAGACCTTTTTAATTTCAGGTAATACTGTTTGTTGCATTAAATACACTGTAGGTGTGTCGTGATTTGTACTATCTGATAGTAATATAATACTACAGTGCTCTACTTTGTCTCCAAGCTTATAGTAAAAAATGAGTGGATGTACGGTGCATTGATCATTATTATAATGAAACCCTTGAGTCGTGTTTTGTATAACAAGGCATAGTTTTCTGAAAAATCGCACTGCAAAAGAACCGCACCTTCTTCAAGATTATCTTTTTTATATTTAAAAAAGTTTGACGGATTCTTAGCAATAAAATGATGCTGTGTAAACTTTTTCAAATCACCAAATAATTCAGAAACATAATCTTCCTCCGAAAAATATAACTGCTTCAGAGTACACCTATTGGTTGATTGCCAAGACCTACAAATTATTTAATCTGACTTCAGATTTGTAATCAGCGACCCCAAAACTTATACATACACATCAACGACATCAGAAAACATTCAGAAATGTCCGCAAAACGTTTAACACAAACTAAATTCAAAATATACGAAAACACAGCCCGCGGAGCAACCGACACTTTAATGTTTAATGCTCATAACTTTGTCAATTTTGTTCCGATCTGCTTGAAATTGTTACACAATATTCTTGAAATATTATACATCATTTAAAAAAAATGCAAAAATAAATTAAATACCATACCCCCCCTTAAGAAACATTGTTTTTTTTCTAAAACAGATGAAATTTTGATAGAAAAATTTTCAATTCCGGGACATGAAGAACACTCTAAGAGGAAGCATGATCGTTCAGGATTTTTGCATAAACTTAGATTCAAACAATCGTTATAATCTCTGACGATGATATCCGTATCAAAGGTAAGTTTTTTTGAAGTTTGCAGCATCAATCATCATTTTGAAATTTTCGTGGATAACGCAAACTCACACACACACACTATGTGTACCTGAAGAACCAGTAAAAATACAATTTTTTGGGCGCAGCTCTGCAAATTAAGTAAACTATATAGGCAATTCAGGATATTGTTCCTGAAACTGTGAATGTAAAATTTTGATGTCAGAGAGTAAAAGTCTTTTTTGTACTTTTTCAATTTTTCATTCACCTTTACAGAAACCATGTTTTTTATTTGCAATTATACGGCTATTTTGATCATACTGATAAAAGTCTTAAAAAGTAACTTTTTACCAATTTTTGCTCTTGGTGTTGCTAAAACTCCTTCTGCTTTTCTCAGAACTTTCGCTTTTTTTCCTTGTCTTTCAGAACAACCAAATTCTAAAACAATTTGTCGAACACTTCAACATTCAGGAGCTGTTGTAAGTATATACAATCTTAGAGGATCATTGCTTGTAAGTGAAGAATATTTCTCCTTAAGTCCACATTCTTCTAACTAGTCTTCTCTTGACAAATATTTTTTTACTTTGTGGTTGTTTTGTCTTGAGTGACTTTTCGATTAAAGAACCTTTCCTAGACAATTTTCGACATTTGCTGCAAATTCTAGCATTTCTAGACATCTGTGGAAATACTTTTAATAATTCTTTTAATATTTTTCTTAAATCTGAACCCTTATGTTTTTGTCGGTTAAAAGGATAGATGCACCTATCTGCATGGAGCAAACCTCAAGAAAACTATTTTTCACTCTCTGCTATAAATTTGATAATATTATATAAAAAATAATATTGCAAAACTAATGCCAGAAAGAAGTAATAGAAAAGAAGAATGAAGAAACGAATTGAAAAAAAACTGAGAAAATAGCTGAAGAAAAAAAGAAAAAAAATTATGACAAAAAGAATACCTCAAATAGGATAGAAGAAAGAACTAAAGAAAGATAGAAAATAGAAAGCTCTGAAAAGAACTGATCTCGTTTGTAAACGAACATACTACAACTACGACTTCACCACCTAGCGGATAAACGAAAAACTGTAATGTGAAGAGCGCGAATATTTGAAAATGATTTAAGCATTATAAATAAAAAATCAGATAATAGTACCCTATACCCATGTATTTCGGTGCGCTGAACACGAATCTAAGGACAAATTTGCTCCATCACGTCAGGATTTTGGCATACCACATTTTAAAAACCGAATCCTATTCGCTTAAAATTTGTTACTCAGCGGTCTCGAAAACCCTCAAGTAACAAATTTTATAAAAATACATCGATCTTTAAGAAAATTTCTAGAAAAAGCAAATTTTCAAAAAATTCGTCCGTCATATTGGATCCGCCATTTTGAATTTTGAAAATCGGACTTCAGATTTGTAATCAGCGACCTAAAAACATTAGAATATGTCATCGTTCAACATTTATTGGAGAGTTGTGCCTCACATCATATTTAACAGTTCTTAATTCTACGAGATCGATCGTGTTTTGTATTTTCGTTACGCAAATATAAATTTGTCAACATTTCGTGCAGACAATATTGCATCTTTTGCTAAATCATCGTATGTTCGTCTCGTTATTAATTCTATAAAAATTGTATCCATTAAATAATTGTTTTGTACGCAATGTTTTGAAAACAACTTTCAAGCAAATTCAATGAGTTTTTAATTTTTTAATCCGTAATTTTGAATTTTTGAAATCGAACTTCAGATTCGTAACCAGCGATCCCAAAAACCCCTGAGTAACAACTTTCAAGTGAATCTGATGACTTTTATAAAACACTGTCTGCCATATTGTATCCGCCATTTTGAATTTTAAAATTTGCAATATTAATGGCAAATTCGCATTCAGTGATCAAAAATGGATCACAATACTCTTTGATATACCAAAATAAATCATCTTTTAAACCATCTTAATAACAAAATTTCATATTTAAATGTCATTTCTAAGGTCAGTTGGAAATAAATCAAATTCATCGCCGTTTTTCGTTATAGGAAAAACCTCTCTTAAATTAAAAAAAAATAGAATCGGTTAAGATATGTGTTGTCGGTAGATTTTTGTTCACAGAAGGTCATTTTTTCCCACTGTGCGTCGTATGCTGTTAAACTATTTTGATAAAATTGTAAAATTAGTTCTGCATGGAGGTCCGAATAAATTTTCTCGAGTAGATTTTTCACTGGTTTTTTTTCTTGTAATTTGTTAAATAAAGCGCTAATTCGTATAACGAACGCGATTTCGGTTTCATTTTTAACCGAACACTGAATTTCATTCGTGATCTGTTAACCGTCGTTTGAATAGCCAAAGATTTTTTTTAAAGGCTGAAAATTCAGACCACATGTTCCAGGTTGATACCAGTCACAAGGGTAAGAGGCTCAAAGGAGGGTAAAAACGTAAACAAATTACCAAAATTACGTTTGTGCAGGCGCGAAAGAGTTTGTGTTGTATTACAGTAAGAGAGAGTGACGTCACGAGAAGTGCTCTCTCTCTGTCGCATGGAGTGAAACGAGAGCGTGTGAGATGACGTCACCTGGTGGTTTCGGCATCCGTACCATAACCGACTCGCTAAGAGAGACTCCCCGTATCGTTAGGCGGGTTTATGTGTTCTCTGGGCCTGTGCCGTAATCCGACTCGTAAAGAGTGACTCCCCGTATCGGATAGGTGGGCCAGAGACCCTGCACGTAACGTAAACGCCCGTTGAGAGAGACTCCCTGTACGATTTACGTTAGTGAAAGTGTAAAAGAGGGTTGGGACCTGAAAATGAAAATTGATTAGTAGGCCTACGGTAGTAGGGTGAAAGAAAAGTAGAAAAGTTCAGTTGAAAGAACCTTTATTTTGAAAGTACGCAAGAGACCTACACGCCGCTAGGCGGCAAATCTCTGCTGCCTGGTGCTCTATTACTCAGACCTTATATACACTTAGCAAGTCATCTTGATTGCGAGTGAAATAATAACTTCATATTTACTACAGAACAGCGCTCGTAGCGTTACGATTACGAATATAAAGTCAGATTTTAAAAATTCAAAATGGCGGATCCAATATGGCCACCAAAATTTTTTAAAAATTATCAGATTTGCTTGAAACTTGTCACTCGGGGGTTTTTGGGGTCGCTGATTACGAATCTAAAATCATATTTTAAAAATTTTCAAAATTCATAATGGCGGATCCAATATGTCGACCAAACTTTGTTTAAAAATAATCAGATTTGCTTGAAACTTGTTTCTCGGGGGTTTTTGGAGTCGCTCATTACGAATCTAAAGTCAGATTTTAAAAATGTTCAAAATGGTGGATCCAATATGGCGAACAAATTTTTTTTTAAAATTATCAGATTTGCTTGAAACTTGTTACTCGGGGATTTTTGGGGTCGATGATCACGAATCTTACGTCAACTTTTAAAAATCAGGTCACAGATCACGATTCTGATGTAAAAGTTGTTAAAAATTCAAAATGGTGGAGCCAATATGGGGGATGAAATTGTAAAATTTGTTTGCATTTATAAACTTAAATGTAATGAGGCTGATTTTTGAGGTTAAGGTTTTTAGAGTTAGGACAGTTTTTGAAATTCAGTTTGAGAATATTTAAAAGTTTCAGTTGTGCTTAAATTGTAAAAAAATGATATAGAGGAAATTTTTATAAAGGAAAGGAAAAATTTTAAAAAAGTAATTTAAGGGTAGATTTTTCAAAAGGCCGTAGCCGGATAAGCAGGGTCCTGCGGCCCCCGCTCAAATTTCGTCGATATTTACAGGATCAATTAGTCTCAGTATGAAACTTTTTTTCGCCAAGTTTCAACTTCTAAAAATAATTTTGAAAAAAGTTATGGCATTTTTAAAAAAAATTAAAAAATGGATTTTCTCTTAAGCGTTTATAGTTTTTTAATCGGGTAAAAAATATGTTATAGGGGAAGCAAAAATGCATCTAACAAAAATTTGGCGACCATTTTTGTGTAGTGGAAGGGGTAAAAAAAATTTTTTTTTTACTTTTTATATTTTTTAAAAATATTAATTGACTTGGCACAATCACCATATTTTTTTCCTTCAGTCTTTAACATCCAAGAAGCAACATATTTTTTTGGCAGCTCGATCTGAGGGGTACTTGCCCGTTAAAATTTAAAAAAACTTATTTTTGGCCCCTAAAATGTATGGTATCTCTTGAAAATGGGAGGCCAACATCACCGGGCAAAGAAAATGTTAAAAAGGAAGCAAAAATGCATCTAACAAAAATTTGGCGACCATTTTTGTGCAGTGGAAGAGGTGACAAAATATTTTTT
Source organism: Leptopilina boulardi (assembly GCF_019393585.1). Classification (NCBI taxonomy): domain Eukaryota; kingdom Metazoa; phylum Arthropoda; class Insecta; order Hymenoptera; family Figitidae; genus Leptopilina; species Leptopilina boulardi. Next base: position 233,371 of record NW_026137777.1, read on the forward strand.
TAATGTTTATATTTTTTAAAAATATTAATTGACTTGGCACAATCACCATATTTTTTTCCTACATTTTTAACATCCAAGAAGCAACATATTTTTTTGGCACCACGATCTGAAGGGTACTTGCCAGTTAAAATTTAAAAAAACTTATTTTTGGCCTTTAAAATGCATGGTATCTCATGAAAATGGGGGGCCAACATAACCGAACAAAAAATATGTTAAAAGGACAGCAAAAATGCATTTAAAAAAAATTTGGTGTTCAATTTTCTGCAGTGGAAGGTGTAAGAATATATTTTACTTCTTACTTTCTTTTAAAATTTTTAATTGACTTGGCACAATCACCCTATTTTTTCTTCCCTTCTTTTTTACATGCAAATGTGTGCCTTCTTTTGGCAGCTTTATGAGTGAAACTGAACACAGTAAAAAGAGAATCTTATTTTAAGGGTGGAATTAAGTCTTATTTTAAGACGCAACATTTTTAAGACAGGCATTGTTGATTTTAAAAAGGGAGTATGTAAGCTGATTTTCAGAACTTTTTATGTGCTATATTGAAGGCAATTTTTTGGTAAAAGCAGCAGCCCCAAGCTGAATTTAAGACTTAGCTTTTATAAATTAAGGCTCAAAGAAGGTTGAATTTCAAACACTCTGTAAATTCAGATTTATGAGTACCTTAAATTCATACAAGGCTCACTTTAAATTAAGACTATGTTGATTTCCAAGAATCATTTAATTTAAGATTAACCTTAATATAAGATTTACTTTTTACTGTGAAACATTAAGTAAAATAACAGTCAATTATTAAAAGTCAAGTGTATTTTTAGTGCACGGCACTTTTTTCATTAATATTATATTTATATAAAACTATATTAACATAAGTTTAGTATATCTAACTTATCATAAATGCAATAACATTTATTATTCGTGTACTTTTCGTTACTATTACTAGTTCTGCAACACTCTTAGTGCACAATCATATGCACAGTATTCCGCCAATCTATTCGATTCAATTATAACAGTTTTAGCAGTGGAGGATTTATATTACTATGTATATGAAATTATCCAAGGTATAATATATCAAATAAATTATGTGATTCTCTTCATTTTGTTTACTTTAGTCACATTCCTTGAGTATTCATTATACATAAATCTAGCATATCTAATCTAGGTGTAAAACATATGTCTACGTCAGTACTGACTCTTTACACCCTTTGTGCATTCATTGGACGTATAAGTCAAGACTTATTGTTTCTTATATATAGCAGATATACTAACAGTGCTCAATATATCTACCTATATTACAAAAAGATATCGCCGCCAACGCCGCCGCTGTTCCAAGACTCTGAATATAGCCGCAAGTCAAGAGAAGGGGGGGGGAGAAGAGAAGGGGGAGGGGGGACTTGCGGCTATATTCAGAGTCTTGAAACGATCTTAACCATTAAATTTAGGGTGGGGGGAGGGGAAAAGGAGGGGAAGAGAGGAGGGGGATGGGGGTTGGCGCGCGAAGCCGCTGTTCCAAGACTCTGAATATGGCCGCAAGTCAAGAGAAGGGGGGGTAGAAGAGAAGGGAGAGGGGGGACTTGCGGCTATATTCAGAGTCTTAAAACGAACATAACCTTTAAATTTAGGGTGGTGGTGGGGAAAAGGAGAGGAAGAGAGGAGGGGGGATGGGGGTTGGCGCGCGAAGCCGCTGTTCGAAGACTCTGAATATAGCCGCAAGTCAAGAGAAGGGGGGGGTAGAAGAGAAGGGAGAGGGGGGACTTGCGGCTATATTCAGAGTCTTGAAACGAACATAACCTTTAAATTTAGGGTGGTGGTGGGGAAAAGGAGGGGAAGAGAGGAGGGGGGATGGGGGTTGGCGCGCGAAGCGCGCATGGGGCATAGCCCCCTAGTATATATATATATATATATAGTTTCGTCACACTTTCCTTCTAACATATTTTTTGCCCGGTTATGTTGGCCCCCCATTTTCATGAGATACCATGCATTTTAGGGGCCAAAAATCGTGGTGCCAAAAAAATATGTTGCTTCTTGGATGTTAAAAAATGCACAAAAATGGTCGCCAAATTTTTGTTAGATGCATTTTTGCTTTCTTTTTAACATTTTCTTTGCCCGGTGATGTTGGCCTCCCATTTTCAAGAGATACCATACATTTTAGGGGCCAAAAATAAGTTTTTTTTAAATTTTAACGGGCAAGTACCCCTCAGATCGAGCTGCCAAAAAAATATGTTGCTTCTTGGATGTTAAAGACTGAAGGAAAAAAATATGGTGATTGTGCCAAGTCAATTAATATTTTTAAAAAATATAAAAAGTAAAAAAAAAATTTTTTTTACCCCTTCCACTACACAAAAATGGTCGCCAAATTTTTGTTAGATGCATTTTTGCTTCCCCTATAACATATTTTTTACCCGATTAAAAAACTATAAACGCTTAAGAGAAAATCCATTTTTTAATTTTTTTTTAAAATGCCATAACTTTTTTCAAAATTATTTTTAGAAGTTGAAACTTGGCGAAAAAAAGTTTCATACTGAGACTAATTGATCCTGTAAATATCGACGAAATTTGAGCGGGGGCCGCAGGACCCTGCTTATCCGGCTACGGCCTTTCTCGATACAAAAAAGAAGTGTTTTAACTATTGCCTTGAAGACGTTATGTATTCGAAAATAACTATTGCACTAAAATTAAAATTTACTATCACTTGCTAATAGTGCTTGCTACTGACAAGTAATAAAATTATGTTGACAAGAAACGGAAAGAATAGAGATATCGTTAATTCCATTTGGTAGCAGGATCATGTTCTACACACGGTGGGCAGGAAGCAACGATAGGTTGAACAAAAGTGTCAAGAAAAACTGAAAGTGGGGTTGTATTTATGGATGATTGTAGGTGAAAAATCCGTTTAGAATGAAATCCTAGCTGCTCCTATTTCAAAGTTATCCACATTTTAATTTTTTTAATAGGATCAATTTTTGAAAAATAGAAAAGGCGCGAACATTTCTTTGTGTTTGTGTGTGTACGTGTAGACATATGTTCACATACGATTTCCACACTTGTAGCCAAATATAGCATCCTTTGTAATTTCCCAATTATAAAATAATAAATATTAAGTGTTGAAAGTCACTAGTAGACGTGGCAAATAACACAGCCCCACAAAAAAAAGTGTCATGCGCGGCAGACCAGACTAGTCATTTCCCATGTATTTTGACGCGCTGAACACGAATCCGAAGTCCGTTTTGCTCCATCACGTCAGGATTTTTTTCTAACCTCCAAAAACCTGTCGGATTTTGAGAGGTAGGCTATTTTTTTAAAAAATTGATGGATTTACTTCAAAATTGGTATCTAGGGGTTTTTTGAGTCGCTGATGACGAATTTGAAGTTAGATTTTCAAAATTCAAAATGGCGGCTCCAATATGGCGGACAAATTTTGTAAAAATTGATGGATTTACTTCAAACTTGGTATCTATGGGTTTTTTGGGTCGCTGATTACGAATCTGAAGTTAGATTTTCAAAATTTAAAATGGCGGCTCTAATATGGCGGACGAATTTTGTAAAAATTGATGGATTTACTTCAAACTTGGTATCTAGGGGTTTTTTGGGTCGCTGATTACGAATCTGAAGTTAGATTTTCAAAACTAGAAATGGAAATTCTTATATACATAAGTAAGGTATTTACGTCTTTTTATGGTAGCGCACTCTTTTGTCCTCAAAGGATCTGTGTAATGGTTTTCTTTTCAAATTGGTGCCTCCATGTACAATATCCCTTTTCAGCATCCAACAGTAGTTGGCCATCATATTTACATCCCTTCTTCCTTGATAACGACGCTCAAAATCTTTCAGATCTTGATGGAATCGTTCTCCTTGTTCTTCACTGTAATCTCTCAAATTTTCAGGGAATTGATCCCGATGCGAGTCTAAGTAATGCAACTTTATGCTCATTAAGCATCCTAACTTACCAAAGTTTTTAATCATATCACTAACTATTTGCTCCCAATTTTCACTCTTGTGATTACTCAGAAAATTTTCGACAACTGCTTTGAAACTAAGCCATGCGGCTTTCTCCTTTTTATTCATCTTGGTGATAAATTGCTCATCTTTTAACAATTTGCGAATACAAGGTCCGTCGAAATACCCTTCTTTTAGTTTCGCATCAGAGATTTCTGGAAACTTTTGTTCCAGGTATTTGAAACAGTTTCCTTTTTTATCTAAGGCTTTGACAAACTGTTTAATTGCTCCTAGTTTCGTGTGTAAGGGCGGAATTCGACCCTTTGAAGGGTCGATATCGTCCGCCATATTGGAGCCGCCATTTTAAATTTTGAAAATCTAACTTTAGATTCGTAATCAGCGACCCAAAAAACCCCTAGATACCAAGTTTGAAGTAAATCCATCAATTTTTACAAAATTCGTCCGCCATATTGGAGCCGCCATTTTGAATTTTGAAAATCTAACTTCAAATTCTTCATCAGCGACCCAAAAAACCCCTAGATACCAATTTTGAAGTAAATCCATCAATTTTTTAAAAAAATAGCCTACCTCTCAAAATCCGACAGGTTTTTGGAGGTTAGAAAAAAATCCTGACGTGATGGAGCAAAACGGACTTCGGATTCGTGTTCAGCGCGTCAAAATACATGTGAAATGACTAGTCTGGTCTGCCGCGCATGACACTTTTTTTTGTGGGGCTGTGTTATTTGCCACGTCTACTAGTGACTTTCAACACTTAATATTTATTATTTTATAATTGGGAAATTACAAAGGATGCTATATTTGGCTACAAGTGTGGAAATCGTATGTGAACATATGTCTACACGTACACACACAAACACAAAGAAATGTTCGCGCCTTTTCTATTTTTCAAAAATTGATCCTATTAAAAAAATTAAAATGTGGATAACTTTGAAATAGGAGCAGCTAGGATTTCATTTTAAACGGATTTTTCACCTACAATCATCCATAAATACAACCCCACTTTCAGTTTTTCTTGACACTTTTGTTCAACCTATCGTCGCTTCCTACCCACCGTGTACAGATAGGAAACTAATTTTTAAAGAAAAAAAATTCTAAAAAATTTTTTTTTACACGAGTTTTGCCCCTTAAACTAAAATTTTTAAAAGTATACATTAATTTTAATTAACACAAATTAATATTTCAATATTTTGGACATCAAGGAACAAGAATATGATATTAAAAAGTTCGTTTTCTGAGGTTATCAATGTTTTTTAGACGTTGAAATCGGCAATTTTTAATACTTTTCAACAAATGCCGTTACACTTTTACTCAATTCTTATGCAATAAATTTCAGATTTTTTATTGAAAAATGATATTAATATACTTTCTAACTTGTAAAATGTAATAATAACAACAATAATAATTATTATTATTATAAATTATTAATATATAAAAATTATTACATATTAATATATATTGTATAAAATATGTTATATATTCCCTATTGAAAATCTCTGTACAAGATCTTGTACAACAAAATGTACATGTTCAGCAGCTGAACTTGTACTTGTTCTGGTGATAACATGTTCAAGATCTTGTAAAATTTCGGCACCAGAATTTGGAACAAGTTCTTGTACGAGAACTTGTACAAGATCTTAAACATGTTCTCACCAGAACAGGTACAAGTTTAGCTGCTGAACGTACATTTTCTTATAGAAGATCTTGTACAGGGTTTTTCAATAGGGTTAATAATATTTTTATTTTTATTATTCTTGCTATTATTACATTTTACAAGTTAGAAAGTATAATAATATCATTATTCAATGAATAATCTAAGATTTTAAGGCTACAATCTTACAAATATAAAGCAGGAAAAACTAATGTCGCACCCTACTGAAAATTCTCATGAATAGGATCTTATATAGGATATCACATAAATTCATATATTAAAATCCACATAAAATCCTACATATATTCTCATATGAGGCCTGATAGCAAAATATCCCCAAAAAAATTTTTGACTGATTTGAAATTTTGGGGGAGATAGAGGGGGTCAATTTTATTAGTTTTTCCTGACACCGCCTACTATTTGACTTTTTTCTGTCAATAAATGCAATAAAAAAAATTTTGGCAGGTGTGTTTTTTGAAGGTTTCTTCATGCTCTTTCTAATGGTGAATTTCGTTTTTTAAAATTTTTGAATTTTGACCTTGATTTTCTATAAGTAAACATAAATTTAAAAATCGGTCCGATTTTTTTAAATAAATAATTGCAAACGAAAGCTGAGGTTTTTTTCCGATCTGTAAATAAATTTGCAGAATACCGATTTTTTTTGTTTTTGAGATATTAAATATCAAAGATTTATTTTAATATGCGCGCGTCAAAATTCAAAAATTTTAAAAAACGAAATTCACCATTGAAAAGAGCATGAAAAAACCTTCAAAAAACATACCTGACAAAATTTTTTTTATTGCATTTATAGACAGAAAAAATTGAAATAGTAGGCGGTGTCAGGAAAAACTAATAAAATTGACCCCCCTCTATCTCCCCTAAAATTTTTAAACAGTCAAAAACTTTTTTTTGAGGATATTTTACTATCAGGTAGGACAACAATTTTCCCAAGTTTCACTTTTTTTCGGAAAATCAATTTTTGAACTCAGGACATTACACGTAAAATGCCTCATATATATGGGGTAAAATTCCTGTAGCGTACTAAGTGAAAAAAAAGTTGATCAAATCTGGATGTAAATGACACATAGTTTAGTCCTAGGGGTGAGTACTTTAACCACAAAGTATTGTTAGGTTTTTAAAAAACTGTAGGAGAGGGGGGGTTGAATTTTTTTGAAAAATTTAAACAGTGAATTTTTGAAGATTGTAACTTTTAAACAGAAAGATGAAAAAAATTTAACCTCTATGTTTTCTAAAGATTATTTCCTTCTCTTTCGAATGGTGCAAACATTTTTCAAAAAATTCAAAATTCGACCCTTTTTTTGAATATCAAAAATTTGTTGACTTTTTTTTTGTTAGGTCTTTTTTTATTTATTTATTTTTTTGAAAGTTAAAAATGTGTATTTTCACCACAAAAAATATTGAGATGTGCTTTTTTGTTATTTTCGAGATATTAATTAATTAATTAATTAATGTTAATAACAAATTAAATATTTCACAAATTAATAAAGTTGTTGCGATTCTGAAGCTACCAATTGAAAACTGACGTAATTCCGCATCCAACGAGCTCTATGCAAACTTTTTTGGATTAGAGGATTTTTTATAAACAATTTCAATGTCAGCCAACTGTATATTAACAATCCACTAATCCGAAGAACTTCATATATGGCTCTTTGGATGTGGAATTAGTCAACTTTCATTTAGTAACGTCAGAATTACGATAACTTTATTTGTTTATAAAATATATCTAATTAGTGTTAATAACAAATGATATATTTTATAAACAAATAAAGTTATTGTAATTTTGACGTTACTAAATGAAAGTTGACATAATTCCGTATCCAACGAGCCCTATATGAAGTATTTTGGATAAGTGGATTGTTAATAAACCAATGGCTAACATTGCAATTATTTACAAAAAAATCCTCTAATCCAAAATAGTTCATATAGATGCGGAATTACTACAGCTATTTATCTTCATTTAAAATGTGTTTAAGACACCCGTGAGTATAAGCTTATGATTATTTAGAGCCATAATAAATTGATTTTCGTTAATTAAAATTTTGGAGAAATCTTCGGCCCGTTTGACGTGAAACGTCCCATATATATCTATATTTAAATTTAAGAATAAGAAAATGTACTTACTGGAAACAATAGTATCAGGTGGGTATCGGAAACTGAATATCCAATCTTCTTCAACTTTTAGAATTCTTCCAGTTATTCTGGCGTAAAATTCATAATTGTCTTTTCCAAAAAGGTTTGAAACACCAAAATTGTCTATAATAAATTTCATCACTTTTGTTGCAATCTAAAAAATATAATTTAGTTAATAATTTACGCCTTTCAGTTAAAATTTATTATTGGATTTTAAAAAATAACTTATAAATCTCCTTTAATAATATTTGTGCAAGGAACTAGAAAAATTATTTGCTAATTTACAATTTTTGACATTTTTAATTTAAAAAACTTTACTTGGAATATAAATTCGTAATTTTTTTGTGTGCACAATAATTCCTACATTAGAAAATTGGAGAGTTTAGAAACAGTTAAAATAATCACATGTTATGTAAAATGATAGATTCCTTGTCAACTCAGAACAATATTTTTATTTGGAAAGCTGTCCCTGCAAACACGTTGTACAATAATTTTTCTATATAATTTAAATAACATTGTTCTAGAACTTTGTTACCATTGAGGGAATGTAGCAGTTATAGTAACAATGGGTAATAGAGTTCTAGAACAAAGTTCCTAATAATACAACAGTTCTATTTTTTTGTTCTAGATAATCAAATATAGAGAACTTTATGTGGTGGTAAACACTTGCAGGATGTAGTTTAGAATTTACCAGGGACTGTCTCGGACACGAAATGTTGTTGAATTTTAAGAAAGTGTCGTGTCACGATTTGGCACGTTTGAAAACAATTAATCGTAACGTGGTGCGACCCGACACATTTACAAATTCATAATCGTATCGTGGCGAAGCACGATACGTCTAGAAATGGAGAAATGTATCGTATTATGATTTGACAAGACACGGTAATTCTGCATAAACGTATTGTGTCACATAAAAAATATATTTAAATTAATTGGACGTTATCTATTATAATACAACATATATGTAATAATAATATGTATATAAAATAATATAATAATATACAATATATTTCATATATACATATATATACATATATGGGATATTCCACGTCAACCGGATCACTTACAGATCCAAAATTGAGCACAACAGAATAAGATCTTATAGGGCTCAAAATGTTCGTAGAGATAAGTACTTTGAAATGCAAAATGTCGATTTCAAAAATTTCAAAATGGCGGCCCTATACATTAGATACAATGCCCGAAAATAAAAAATCATTCAATAATATCGTCGATAAAAATTTAAAAAAAACCCTCAATTACTTCTAAACCTACAAAATTTCATGTATTTCTGTTCCTTGCTTACAAATAAGAAGCATAAAAAGTCAGATTTACAAATTTCGAAATGGCAGATCCAATATGGCGGATGATTTTTTAAAAAATCGTTTAAATCATTTAGATTTGTTTGAAAATTGTTACTCAGGGGTTTTTGGGGTCGCTAAATGCGAATTTAAAGTCAGATTTTAAAAATCCAAAATGGCGGGTCTAATATGGCGACCAAAAATTAAAAAAATCTTTAGATTCGCTTGGAACCTGTTACTAAAGGGTTCTTGGGGTCGCTGAATCCAAATTTAAAACAAATTTTAAAAATCCAAAATGGTGGATACAATATTATTACTTTGTGGCCTTTAAAAAGGCCGATTGATATTATTTTTAATGGGTAATGACTAAGTAGCCTTAAAAAAGGCTGATTGATATATAAATTTTAAGTTTTAATAATTTGGTGTCCTTAAAAAAGGTCCAATTAATACTCTGTAATACTTAAGGTAAGGTTCCAAGGCAGTAGAGTGTCTTTTCGCTGTTGTCACGTCACCGTAACTTTGCCAAGCGCATACATTTGGTAAAGTGTTATAGTTACAAGCTATAGCAGCTGCATTGTTTAGAAACAGAACCTTTGCTGTCGCATCACTGTAACTTTTCTAAGCGCATAGGCTTGATAAAAGCTATAGTTATAGGTATAGTTACAACAGCTGCAGTTTTTGTCCTGTATAAGATCAATTCTACAGTCGCGACAGTAGCCTGACTTACTAATTTGTATTAAAATTGGTTGTTCTTACCTGTACCCTTAGCTCAGAGCCTTCTGCTCTGTAAATAAAACAGGAAAATATCACTGAATCACCGAACCGGACATAAATAAAATATTATTTCTAAAATTATTGTCTTAATTTGAGACGTAACACTGTTAATGTTTTATTTGGTCCTGGAATGAACGCATGGGATATTTGGATATTTTGTACCCTTGGAGGGTTCGACAATCTTTTAGCGAGGAACCTTTGAACCCTTTGATGCTCTTTTTATTGTCACGATGGTACATAAAAATTTGATTTTTTTTCTCCTTGTATTGTAGTGAAATTTACTTCTCGTAAATTTTAATACAATACTTTGATAATAGAATTCACTTGTCAGCATAATGCGACGAGAACGGACTCGGGCTTTATTCTTGAAATGTCATATATGCACATATTATTATTATTACAAATATCTAAAACAAAATGTCATAAATATCACCAATAAAAATATGTGCATATATTCTAATATTATTTCTACGAGCATTCATAATTAAATATAACATTGAAAAATGAAAATTAAATTCACATAGATAATTGAAAATCTTTAATTTTAGTGCTGTAAATGCTACAAGTGTGTTAATGAACATTGCAACCGCGTTCAATATGTTGCGGCAATGTTCCCAATCCAAAATTGTAAAAGTTAGTAAATGGGAATGTTGCGAATGTGTTAATGAACATTGCGGCAGCGTTCTGAGCGCATTAAACGTTGCGGCAATGTTCCCCACTTAAAATTAAAGAAAGTAGCGAACGGCAATGTTGCGAATGCGTTAACGAACATTGCAGCAGCGCCCTAAATGCGTTGGACGTTGCGGCAATGTTCATAATTTAAAATCTACAGGAATTATTGATTGCAAATGATAACAATAGATACCTTATTTTGTGAGGCACGCTATCATCACTTGTAGGTCCAAAATGAGTATAATTAAGCATAGAAACCACATTAAAAATTGGACTTCCCGCGGAAAAAGAAAAAAAATGTATACAAGATAAAATAAAAATTTTAAATAAAAATAATACTTAAAATAAAATCTACGCGATGAGCGTTTCCGTGAACAAAAATTCTTTAGCTCCCATCTTCTTCTGCACTATTTTATTACGTATTCTGGGCCTAACAATTTTACATGCCTATGACAATGCAACATCAAAGTTGTAATTGTTACAAATGGAAAAAAGGGTAAATATACCTAAAACCAAAACATTTTCCAACAAGGAAAATTCATAAAATAAACCCAAGAGAAAACAAGCTTTTCAATATAACTCGTGCTTGATTTTATGAAGTGCATATTATTATATTTGGCTATACCATTAAAAGAAAATAAAAACTCAGCATTCTTGGCATAGTAACAGGCCCAGAGCTCACGCCTTATTCACGTGTTAAAAACCCTTAGTCCACAAAATTTTCCCACCTGCAGTCTCTAAACGTTCATATAAAAGAGCATCGCGGAAGTCAATTAATTGTAGTACAACTCTCATTCGCGAGTCAGCTCTGAAAATTGGAGGGACGAAAATTTAAAGTGAATACTTAACGCCGACAAAGTCCAACGGAAATCGTGTTTAATAAAAATCCAATAATTTGAATAAAATTAAATTATTGAATTTTTGTCTTTTTGACCGGCCAGTCCGCACGTGTGGTGCCTGCGCTGTTTAGATTCGGTGGACCCGTAAGTGCATTCTTGTGCGCTACCAATTGACATTTTCGCGCTTTGATAAGTGTGTATATTTTTCCGCCCGTCGGATAGCAGCTCGACGCCTCGCCCTCGTTAGCTTGCGACGGTATAATAAGCAGTAGAGTAAGTTTTTAAAAACATGTATCGTTCCATCTTCTTATCTTACTGTATTATTTCAATATTTCAAAGTCGAGATTTATTTTTATAAAATAAATATATAAAAGGGTCTTAATTGTTTTATTGTGTTTTATCCCTTAAATTCATTTTCGAATAACGTAACTTGGCAGTTTCTTTTAAAATAGGATACACGATCCCATAAAAATAAACGGAATTTTTTTTTAATTTCGGTAGCTTGGTGCCTCCAGGACATAGGAGATAATAATTTTAAAATTAATATTTTTTCGGTTCGTAACAAGCTGATGGTGGCAGCGGTGGGATTTTTCCTTACGTTGCTGCCAGCTACGTTATCGGAACAATTGATTTTCATCAATTGTCACCTTAAAGTTTTTCAAACATTTTTTAATTTTGACAAAATTTCATGTTTACTTTTAATTTAAAATTCTTATAATTATACCTTACTAACATTTCAAGACTAAAAATCAATTATTCTAATTTATTGAGTGTTTGATTTTCTTTTTCTTATATTGAAAGAAAAGTACATAATGACTTTGTCTTAAAAATAAATTCTGGATTATGGCTCTCCAACTTATGTTGTTGATGATGACGCAATCCTAATTTATGATTTTGGCTCTCGGACCTTGGTCGTTGATGATGACATTATCTGAGACATTGGTTCCGAAAATTCTTTCAGTTAAAAGAAAAGAATAGTTAAAAACTTTAATCAACTAATTTCAAACTTCTTTTTGAGAATTGTGTAAGAGAGAATTTTTCCGAGGAAAAACCTTTCAATTTCTAAGTGCATTCAAAAAGTACGTGACGACCTGTTTGAATTGCGAAAAATTGTGAATTTGGCTCTTCGACCTTGGTCGTTGATGATGACTCATTCACAATTTTGATTTTGGCTCTCCGACTATGTCGTTGATGATGACTAATCGAAATTCATAACAGTAACTCTGGAAATTTGTTTCTTTTCGAAATAAGGACAAAATTCTCATTGAGAAAAACCTAAAGAATAAGAAAATAGAGACTACCCTCGCTAAACACAAAATTGTTACTGAAAATCAAGTTTAGGTAAAATCAGAATATAGATTGCATGCCTTAAATAGACGAATTAAACCAGAGTCACAAATTAAATTAGATTATTTTGTGACATATAACCCAAAACATCCACTTCACCACGGAGGTATTGTTAACCGACGAGAATTACAGAAACTCTCTCTCACACTTGTTGAATCAGCTGACGTGCTTCCTCATACGACTAAACAAGACCTTAGAGTTCGAAAAATAGAAACGGTCATTTTCACGTTTAAAAGACTGAATGGAAAAATAATTTTATCATAATCAAATATTTTTTTTTGTCATGACTAAATTACCATGACTATTCGAGTACAATATAACAGTGCATAAACTGTGACAGTACATTCGGAACACCTCTGGAATAGTTTAGAAATACCTGTCAATAACGATACTAAACTTAATTATATTTGTGAAACACAACTTAAGACAGACTGCGCGATTCTTGGTTTCCCGTCGGGAGACTGCATAAACGACGAATTTGCAGAAATCTTAGGCATTGTTTTTCTACCAGTAAATGGAATCGAGATCTGTTTTTGTGTAGTGGACTGTTTCTTCTCGCAAGATTGTCACATTACAACGGGAATAATTGGCAGACAAAGCGCCATCGAATTGGAATTACTATTATTCCAAAATTTAGAAATACTGTTTGAAATTTTCTTTTTAAAATTTTTTTCACTTGAGGTTTTCCCTTTAAGAGAATTGTGTCAAAACGAAGTTTTAGAATCATTAAATTGATTAGAAAACCAGTTACTCTCCATCGCTGTTGTGGGTACGACACCGAGAGATCGGAAATTCCTATGTTGCATTTGAATAATTTTCCGAAAAGAAAAGCGAGATAGGAAGAAAATAAAATTCTCTTTCGCATCTCTTAACATTCAAAAGAGCTGGTTTCAGTACGATCTCACCGTGAGAAAAGCTTCTTGCTGAGTTGTTACACTGCGAAAATTCTCTAATACGGAAAATCTGAGTCCTGAGAATTTCCTTAATATCCATGCAGAAAAACCGTTACAAAACGAAGTTTAAGAATCATTAAATTGATTATAAAACCAATTACTCTCCATCGCTGTTGCCGGTACGACACCGTGAGATCGGAAATTCCTATGCTGCATCTGAATAGTTTTCCATAAGGAAAAGCGAGATAGAAAGAAAATACAATTCTCTTTGTACCTCGAAGCGCTGGTCTTAGTACGATCTCTCTGTGAGGAAAGTTTTACTTGCTGAGTTGATATAAATGTAACGAATTCTTGGCGTGGAATTAATGAAGATTAGTGAAAAAAAGGAAAATTTTCGATAATGGATATTTCAAAATGTCGTCCAGTATAAACGGATTTTCTATCAATAAAAACCCTAGAGGAAAAAGAGCAGGAAAGAGGTGGGAAAAAATTGCAGGAAAGAAGAGTACACCCACAATTACAGAAAAACAACCAGCGACAAAAGTTCCGAGTTCGGAAATTTATTATAACCTTACAGAACCGACATTAAAAATCAGACCCATTAATAAAGTGAAACCTTTGTCCCCAGTTGTCCTTCCTGTAGCAGGTCCAATTAACCCCCAGGTTCCCCCTCCACAAGCTCGAGTAATTGACCTTGAAAGAGAGGAGGAATTGGCTCGTAGCAGAATAGAACTCTTACAACAACACTTAGACGATAGTTCAAACGACTCTGAGGAGACTACGGCATATGACAGTGACAAACAAATCAAATCAGCCAACGCGATAAATTATAATAATTTTCCGCATGCTCAATTTCCTTGAAGCAAGTTCGCAGGAATATTCCGCGCAGGCGTAAGAGAAAAGAAAGTAGAAATGATAGTTTGTTCCCCTTTTCAAAAGGAATAAACTGACAAGTTTGCGTGTAAAAGAGCACACAAATATATGTATATGTGTTCATAGGCATATACATATGTATATTTAAACACACATATCATCACCCCTTATAACATTTCAATTTTTCTTGTCAATTAAGACCCTGTTGGCAAAAATGCCGGACCATTCTGAAGATAATCCCGGCGCAAGGGCCGGGAATAATCACTCCCTATTAGAGGCAGAACATGCCAATATGACCCTTTGACAGATCAATCAGGATACTACGGCCGCCATGGCATCTGTCCTCGAATGTATGACCCTACAACAGAGTACATACCACATCCCTTTTTTCGATGGAAAGAATCCACCCTTAAAAGAATTTCTACAAGATGTAGCAAATAGTGTCGTATTCTCCACAGACGCCATAGAACCGGGTTTCCTTAAAGCAGTCCTTAATAAGATAAGGGGCGCGGCTAGGAAAAGTGTTAGAGATAAAAATTTCAATAGAGTGGACGAGCTTGTCGCTCATTTGCAAAAACGATTTGCATCTACAAAAAAATACCAGTGGTATTCCGAAAATATTATGAGAATAAGGATGAAACAATCCGAAACTGTGTGGGATTATAACGATAGGTTGCGCGGACTTTTAAGTGGTGCAAAACATGCCCTCGAAGCAAAGTATAATACAGGATTTCGCGAAGCCGATGTCCCCAACGCGCGTACTCGTGTGTTTCCCGAAAATGAACTCTTAATACAACCGAATATAGACTGCGCCCTCGAATCTTTCATTCGGGGACTACCAGAAGAAATGTCAATTTTCGTTGACACTAGAAATCCCGTAGACTTAGAAAAAGCCTGCGAACATGCCCTTCGCGCAGAAGAGCGCCAAAAATACTCGGATAAAACCAGGGCATCTTCGTATCATATTACTAGATCCGAGGAACGACCAAGGTCCCCCAGCCCTTATTCCAGACAAGCCGAGAAACCATCTTCGGACAAACGGAAATCCGATGGCGAAAAGGAAACTTCGATTCTGAGATCATCACGAGGATCAAATAATGAGACGCCCCAGTTTACCCTGAGCAATTAGCGGCCTTCTACAGGACGATGATGCCTCAATTCATTCCACCTATGAATTACCAACCTCCTCTTCAACCGATGGCGTTCCAATCCCCTCCTATGCAGCCCATGGTCTACCAACCTACCCCTGGACAGGCAATGGCATACCAACCTAACTACAACCGGCAGCACTCAGAATTTAAACCAAGTGCCACTCCACCCCGTTCGGTATCCCCTGGTCCGCAAGGAAGTTCAAATTCTCCACAAGGAAATTTAAACTTTCAGCCGACTCGACGCTTAGACGCGGCAGCGAGTCTCACTCCCCAGCGTCAACGGAGCGTCCACTTTGCGGACAACCAAATAGGGTCTTTAGAGCAGGATCCCAAGCCGAAGACTCCCTAGTAGTGCAGTTATCTGCACCTGAATTCAGGATACCTAAGGTCAACTTTCTGGTGGATCCTGGATCCGACACAAATTTGATCAAAGTGTGTGTATTGAGTCCTGACCTCACATTTACACGAAGCAAATGTGCTGAGATCACTGGAATCACGAATCACACCGTGAAAACATTGGGCACTGTCGAATTAACACTCTTCGACATTCCTGTAGAATTTCACATAGTTATAAATAATTTGCCCATTTCTACACATGGAATTCTAGGAAGGCCCTACCTTCGATTAGAGCAGGCCCAAATTTCATTTAGGCATAATGCTCTTGTCACTATTTCTAAACCAGTGACCCCTATCCCTTTTATAGATAGAGAATTACTGGAAGCGAAAGAGATTTTAAAACCACAAATAAAACCTTTTTCCAGAGTCCTTAGTTTAACAGCAAGGACAAGAAGACCCGTGGCAATAGACACTGCTCACCCCGAACTATGTGAAGGATACCTCCCGCGAATACAAACTCCAAAGGGAATTTACCTAGGCGAAGCCTTGGTATCTAACAAAGACAATATTTGCCATGCAATGGCAATCAACACTACCGAGGAAGACGTTGATGTACATATTACCCCGCAAGAAATAATTCCTTTTGATTTTTGTAAATTTCCAGGAGAAGAATTTTCTGATTCCGATACGGAAGGACTCTTAATCAATTCCAAAACCGAGTACTCCGATCGCGCAGTGAAAGTGAAAAATGCCCTACATGTGTCCCATTTGACCCCGGAAGAAAAAGACTTTGTGAATCGATGGGCAGAGGACTTCGTGGATATCTTTCATTTAAATGGAGAAATGCTTTCGTGCACCCATCTGATCCAACACAGAATCCCGACAATTGATGAACAGGTTATTCGAAGAAAACAATATCGCTCCCCTAATAAAGCCCTAGAGCAAATAGACACTCAGCTCCTTAAACAATTTCATAACGGTATAATCGGGAATTCTAATTCAGATTACAATTCTCCACTTTTAATAGTGCCAAAAAAACTTGACGCCTCTGGCGAGAAAAAGTGGAGGGTTGTTATCGATTATAGGGCCCTAAATGAAAAGGTCATAGGTGATGCTTTCCCCCTTCCCAACATCAGCGCCATCTTTGACCGCCTCGGGAAAGCTAGGTACTTCACGTGGTTCGATCTTGCGAGCGGTTTTCACCAGGTTGAAACACACCCGGATGACAGACACAAAACTGCATTTTCCTCACGCAATGGACATTTCGAATATCGGAGAATGCCTATGGGAATTAAAAATGCACCCCCCACTTTCCAACGACTACTCAATAATGTCCTAAGTACAATGCTCGACACGGAAGCATTTGTGTACTTAGACGACATTATAATTTACTCGGACACACTCGAAGAACATGATAGGAGAGCACGCAGACTCTTTTCCAAACTTCGAGAAGCTAATTTAAAATTACAACCCGATAAGTGCGAATTTCTAAAAACAGAAGTAGCATATCTCGGCCATATAATAAGCGAGAATGGCATAAAACCAAACCCGGATAAAATCGAAGCTATTAAAAATTTTCCACAACCTAAGACCCAAAAAGAAATTCGAAGCTTTTTAGGACTCTCAGGATATTATCGCCGGTTTATTAAAGATTATGCTAAATTAGCCAAACCCCTATCCGACCTACTTAAAAAGGACAACAAGTGGGGATGGAATGAACCCCAAAAGAAAAGTTTTCTAAAGCTTAGAAAATACCTCTGCCGCAAACCTATTCTGCAATATCCAAATTTCGCCGGAAGGTTCAAATTGACAACTGACGCTTCGGAGTACGCAATCGGTGCAATACTCACCCAGGAAAAGGATGGGATCGATCTACCTGTCGCATATTTTTCAAAAACATTAAACGAAAATGAACGAAAATATCCTAAGGCCGAAAAGGAATGTCTGGCAATTTTGTATGCTGTAGAAAATTTCCGACCCTATCTATACGGTCGAGAGTTTACTCTAGGATGTGATTTTGAACCAGTTCACTGGATGTCTTATGTTGAGAACCCTGGAGCGAGACTCATGCGTTGGAGACTCAGACTCCAGGACTATCAATATAAATTCGAATACAAGCCAGGCAAGATCAACAGAATTGTTGGGGCACTTTCCAATAACCCCTTTGAAAGAAATGAAACAAAAATGGATGCAACTTCCTCTTCGGACTCAGATTGAACCGATGATACTAAAGAATCAGATCCAGAAGATGATACCTCGCATCCGGAACTCAAAACAGAACGATTCAGGGCACTCCTTATTAACACACGGTCTTCTTTCAAAAATAAGGGCAAGGACAATGTACAAACGAACCCTAAAAGGAAAAGTAAGAAAGGCAACTCACAGGAAGTAACGAATCCAAGGACCAGATCATCAAACCCCTTGGAGCTGCGTGGTGAAGCGACTGAGGGAACGTAAAATGAAATCAAACAACAATCCCCCTGGCGGAAAAGAAGACAGTTTATCATCCGAAGAAAATTTTCCTGACTGTGATTATGAAGAAAGTTCGGATCCCCCAGTGTTTCGATCAAGCAGTAGCGCCTTTCCCAGCCTCCCACCTAATATTGTGAAAACAAACAACCCTACCCCCGAAAACGCCCCAAAACCAGTTTCACCCCCAAGTCCATGGACACCCCCGTTGCTAGACTCGTATACGAACGTTTATGTGGATGGAGCGTGTTGTGACAATGGCGGTGTACGACCCCGCGCAGGTATAGGAGTTTGGTTCGGCCCGGATCATCCCCTCAACGTTTCACGAAGATATAGAGGTAGACAAACAAACAACGCATCCGAAATCGAAACCCGAATCTGAATCAAGTTCCTCTACTTCATCAGAGTCATCCGAAGCAGAACCTGTTACAGAAATTCCCAAAGACAAGATCATTATTCAAAGACCTCCTCGACCCCCAGACAGCGAAGAAAGTTCCAATTCTCTCGCCGAAGAAGATGTGTGTGAGCCAGAAACTAGCCTAGATCGATCGGTCAAAAGGTTTAACGAAATCATAAAGAATCGTTCAGATCAAACTAACCAAACCTTAACATAGGATAATAAAGGGATGCATAGGACCCCTAGAAAGAAGGTCTACGTTTCTGATGGAGATAGTGATCATGAGTACTTGGAGTATCTGAAAACCCTGGACCCATGTCAAGAGAATGATGATGCACAATTTGAGGAAAGACTAAAAAAAAATTTGGAACAGATAGACAAGAGCCGCGTTGAAACTCAAGAAAGTGAGAAACCCCCTTCACCGAAACTTGAACTTCTCCCCATCACCACAATGGATACCCCACTAACGAGTAATCCCTCCCCCACGCGAAAAAGGAGTATAGTCCGCTTTAAAGACATTCCCGAAGTTTTTGAAACCCTTAAAATCGATCATAACCTTGCCGCAAGTTTGCCATCATTCACTCCTGGTCGGGTAACAATCCCCGAAGCACACTCCACCCCCTTTTTGAGGTTTTCGGATTACAATAAAGGAAAACAAGAGGAAAAGGTGGGAAGAAAACACAAATCACGCCCCGTAGATTAACCCCTACAAGTGAGTTCGGAAGTAAGACAAAAAGGAACCTATTAATGGACCTATACCTATACAAACGAGACAACTACGCCCACTTTACTTCCGAAGACTGTGGACCCATTGACCCCATTGTGAAAATTTTAGTGGCAACCGAAAAGATCGAACATCAGAGACAGTAAACCAATTAAAGGACAGGTGTATGTCACTATCTGTGGACGCTATAAGGTATACTCAATTATTGTAAAAAAGCGACATTTTGACGAAATCAATTGGAATGACGTAATCACTGGGCTAACAAACTTGAGACATGCTATGAC
Organism: Leptopilina boulardi; assembly: GCF_019393585.1. Classification (NCBI taxonomy): domain Eukaryota; kingdom Metazoa; phylum Arthropoda; class Insecta; order Hymenoptera; family Figitidae; genus Leptopilina; species Leptopilina boulardi. The sequence continues at coordinate 253,181 of NW_026137777.1, forward strand.
CTTAGACAATCAGAAACATTGCCGAATGGCCAATTCGGGTGACCTTCTACGAGCACTCCCTCAAAATGAAATGACGGAGCTTTTAGCAGGAATATTCCGCGGTGGCGATATAAATATCACACTATGCCACGGAAAAATCGAGGTACCACACTTACAATTACGCCCCAAGATAATATCAGAATTTCATGGCAGTCTGATTGGAGGACATAAAGGTATAACCAAGACTTATAGAAGAATACGTGAGAGGTATTATTGGCCTAGAATGCGAGACGAAGTCACAGAGTATATTCGCAAATGCAAGAGTTGCTTTGCGAATAAACTCGCCAGGGCTCAAACTCGTGAACCTATGCTAATAACAGACACCCCTGCGCAACCCTTTGACAAAGTGTCCCTAGATACCGTGGGAAATCTTCGAACTACTCCTAATGGCAATAGACACATACTAACAATGCAGGACAATTTCAGCAAATATTGCATTGCGGTCCCCATACCAGGCATAAAAACAACCACCATTGCCCATGCCATAGCAGCAAACCTCTTTTCTGTATATGGAGCGCCTCGATGCGTCCTTACAGATAGAGGAGGTAGCTTTATAAGCTCCCTAATGCGGAAACTTGAAAGCATCTTTGGGGTAAAACAAGTTACGACTTCCGGATACCGCCCTCAAACTAACGGAGCCTTGGAAAGAAGCTATATTGAATTGACGGATTATATTAAGCACTACGCTCAAGATTTTGACGATTGGGATCGTCTACTTCCTTTTGCCATGGTCAATTATAACACGCCGGTTCATGAAGCTACTAACCTAACCCCATTCGAGTTAGTTTTTGGACGAGTAGCCCGGATCCCTTTCTCCCTACCACTTAGACCAGAATTAGAAACCTATAGTTCATACCTAAAGGATCTCGTGGTCCGATTGCACGAACTTCAGAATCTGGCAGCCGACAAGCTTAAAGGAGCAAAACAACGCTCCAAAGAATTTTATGACCGAAAGTCAAGACCATCGAAGGTCAAGGTTGGCGACCAAGTCTATACCTATAAAGAGGTTAGGACGAACAAGTTTGACAATTAAGCTAATGGTCCGTACACTGTTGTAGGGTTAACCCAATATAATAATGTCATTTTAGAAGATGAGAATGGCGAAAGATTCGCCAAACACAAAGACAAGGTGATGGTTACCTATCTCTAACTATCACCTTCACAAAAATTTGCTATTAACATACATTACAATTTTTTATTAAAAAAGATGTACTTGGCACAATACTTAGTCATTTTGCACCTCTCCAACTCACTGATCGTGAAGGCGCAGATCAATCCAATCCCAATAGAACCAATTGACGGCCCCGGTTACCAGATCACCCCACTTGACATAAGTAGTGGGATATATTACAAATATTTGGGAGAAGTAAGAAGGTCAGTCAGTAATTGGAGGATCAGCATCTTCCTGGACATCGGCAAACAAGTGAGGCATTTCGAGGATTTGAATTACAAACTGAACGACGTGAAGCAGCAATGCTTTCCAAAAGAAGAATGGTGCGGAGTCCGAATCGAATCATTTCCCTGGGAGGACCGATGGGAGATAGCTGCAGACCTACAATGAGAACTTCAGCGGCAAATAGAAGAACTAGAAAGAACACGCCAGAATCTTCCTATATTGGTATCATCACAATTTCGAGCTCGGCGCAGTGTTCCCCTTTTTGGATTCCTTGCAAAGATTGCAGGACCCATAGCTGGTGTACTAAACTACGAAGATGGTGAACATTACGAAGCAGTTATGCAAGAATTGAATGAAGCACAAGCAAACTTATCACACCTTGTTGGAAAGCAGACACATGTGGTTAGGTCTCAATTAGAAAGTCTGCATAGTCAGGTGCAACATCACGACGAAGTCTTGCAGGAACTACACCAATCTTTTGACACCCGGAATAAGGAACTAAATGGACAATTTAAACATTGTGAATTCCAAGAATAATCCAAACTCCTGGACAAAACACTGGCTGCCATAAAATTGGGACTTGATCACAACATCCTAACGACGACAACAATGCTAGACGCAGTTCACGATGCTAGAAGAGGACATCTTCATCCTGGAATTTTATCTTCAGAACAATTGGGACCTATCCTCAACGACATTAGAAATAAAGCCACTGATGTTATTTTCCCCATACCTGGACCCAAGTTCAGCGTTGACGAATTGATTCAAGTAGCCACAACCAGTATTCTATGCGAGGACCACAAAATCAAAATTTTGATAGACATTCCTCTCCTGGAACAAGATAAATATACAGCATTCAAACTGCATCCACTGCCGACCGTTCAAGGTGATTTTGGAAATGGATCCGCCAGGGCATACGTGAATCCTACATACGATTACTTAATCGTTGACAAAGAGCAAAGAACCTATCTTCTGCTTAAAAATGAAGATTGGGAAAATTGTAGAACAACGACATCGTTTCATGCATGTCTGAAAAAATCACCCATTTACGACCTTCAGAATAGACCAATCTGTGAGGTATCGCTGATGACTAATCCCACAGACGAAGTATTAAGAACCTGTGATATCAGAATTACTGCAAGTCTAGAATCTTTTTGGAAACCCTTGCGGACCTTAGCAGCCTGGCTTTATTCCTTCGCCAAGCCGGAAGTGTTACTGATAATCTGCCACTCTGCCTATCCGATCAAAATAAATTTCACAGGTACTGGGATAATAAGGTAAGCCCCAGGATGTTCAGCAAAAACAAAAGATATAACCATCCCAGCAACAGCAACTCAGGTAGGCCAAACGGAAATCCTATACGAACCCGAGTTACACCTGGATATAAAACGGATTTCAAGTGTATTTTCTACCTATTCCCATTTAACGACTACGATGGAAGTTGAAGAGAGCAGCCGAACAAAATCAAGGATTCCGAGTTTCGAGACCAACTTCAAAACTCTAGAAGAATTGGAACAAAAATTAGAGGATTTTGCGATGCAGTGTAAATGGAAGTACCATCAGTCCATTCTTGTTTATGGATCATACGGAGGATTTATTCTTCTCAGCTTCGTCACTCTTCTTCTCCTGTGTAGAAACTCGATCACTAGAAAGATCAACATTGTCACCAACAAAAGTAAATTAAAGAAGGATGAAGTTGACCCCGTTTTGAAAGCAGGCTATAGGAAAAAGAACCATGGCGAATACACATATGTTTAAAGATCTAAGGAAATCCTTTCAACATCAGTGAATTTGGAACAAGGAGCAGAATTCCTGGAGATAACCTTAACAGCTAACGAACCTGTGTCACGCCGGCAAACATCAACTCCAGAAACACCTGAGAATCCTATATCAACAACCCGATCCTGACAATTAAATTTCGAAGACTTCAGAATCCTGGAAAAAACACAATCAACCACATCATCAACATCGACCAACAGCGTCAATTTATCAGCGAAGAACTACTTGAAAAGGGTAATTGTATTACCCATACAAAAACTTCAACCAGTCTAGTTGACAAACAAAAGAGCGCGCTATGTACACATTGTACCCATATATATATATATGACTAAAGTTTTTTTTTGGTTTAATTTTTCTTATTTGTTTAGTTTTGCCTTTTTTTAAATTTTTTTTATTATTATTATTTTTTGCATGAAAACCTACGATCGATTTCTTTAGTTAATTTCAGCACCGCCGGTACAGATCCTAGCACATTCTCATGTAAAAGAACAGAGAACTCTCGTAGAGGGAGGCTTACGTGGTCTAACCGCCGAACTACCACTTGAGCCGCCCTCAATATTTGTCAGACATCCTTTCCTACCACATTGTCAAAGGACTGGGTGCAAATGTGCTCTAATGAGACATCATCACCTGTCTAATGAGTTGTGGGAGTTTTTGGTCAGTGCCTGGTTGATGGAGAAATCGACCGTGGAAAACTATATCGGGTGAATTTCACCCGATATTATTATAATTATTGTTACCTTCGGCAGTTTCGATATATATATATATATATATATATCACTACAATTTTTCCTGAAACCAGAAATGATAAAATGCTTTTACTTACCGTGTGATGAATCATCAGTTGCTAAATGCTCCTCTCAGTTTTAGTCTCAAACGAAAAATTGTGATATTAAAAAAAAAGGGAAAGAAAGAAAGAAAAAATAATATCGAGAATATTATCCTATTCAAGAAAATGGAGTGTGCTGGTAGCTCTGTAATTTAAAAAAATAATAATAATAATAAAATAAAAAGGGGAAGGAATAAAATCAAGATTTGTCCAAAATTTATATATATATATATATTCAAAGTATAATTTTGTATAATTTTTTTTAGAAAAAAAAGGAGAATTTTATAATGAAGTTTTGAAAAATATTAATTTTGCAATCAAGTCTATTAAAATTGAAATTTTTGTCAAAACTTTATTTAAAGCATAATTTTGGTTTAATTTTTTTGGAGCGCGCGAGAAAGAGAAGAGATTGGACTCTTCACCGTAGACCGGGGTGGCAGCATTTGGGACAACCGGGTCCAAAAGAAATCCCTCCGAGCCAAGTGTCTCCCAAACTCGGTTAACCGGAACATTGATTTTCTAAAAAAAGGAGAAAAACTCTTTTCTCTCTCTATATTTTTTTTCCTCCTTTTCTCTCCCCACTCTTTCTGTTGTCAAAATTATTTTTTGTTTAGTTTTTACGATTCTATTTAAAAAAGGGGTAAACCACTCACCAGCTGCCATCTTGCTCTGGTTTTCGACTCCTGACCCCGGGTCTAGTAGTGGCACTGTAAAAAAGTGATTTTGAAGGCCTTGGAAACCGGCTGGTACCCGACCTCCGGTGCCACTGGTAATAAGGAACAGAGTGGGCTAAAAAGAAAAGAGAGAAATAAGGAAAAATTTAATTGCACATACACACATGTACTTGCATGAACACATATATACTTACATTACGGGGTGACACCTATCTACACTCCACTTGCCCTGGAGAACAGGCACCCTTCCCATCTCCTCCCGGACAACCGTGGGTGCTTATGAAATTAGGCTGCAACAAAATAAGAAAAGGGTTACATATACTATTCTCTCATATGTATGTAGTCCTACATATATATAAACATACCGTCGCCTAGTAACTCCGACAAAGATACTGTCCACTTTTCTCGCAACAGAGGTACTTCTGGTACCACTGTGTCCGGCTGAACCTCTTTCTCGGGCTACTGCTCCGAAGAAGAGGATTAGCCCTCCACAGTTCCTATTCATTATTACGAAGGGGAGCCGGCCTCCAGGTCCCAAACTCTACGAAGAATCTAAAAAAAATATATATATATATAAAAATATATTCATATATATATATATATCCTAAATTTTTTTTTAAACAAAACTTCTTTCAAACTGTTACTATTAAGTAAGTAGTTTTTCAAAATATCGACGAAAAATTGACAATTTCGAAAAATTGTAAATTTTTCCAATCTTAAGAATATTTGATGATTTGTCGAGATTTTGTAAGAACTTGACGTATTTCAAAATGTCGACGAAAAATCGACAATTTCGAAAAATTGTAAATTTTTCCATACTGATAAATATTCAATGTTTTATCAAGATTTTGTATGAACAAACGTTCTTCAAAATATCGACGAAAAATTGACAATTTCGAAAAATTGTAAATTTTTCCAAACTTAAAAATATTTGGTATTTTGTCGAGATTTTGTGAGAACTTGACGTTTTTCAAAATGTCGACGACAAATCAACAATTTCGTAAAATTGTAAATTTTTCCAAACTTAAGAATATTTGGCATTTTGTCGAGATTTTGTAAGAACTAACGTTTTTCAAAATGTTGACGAAAAATCGACAATTTTGAAAAATTGTAAATTTTTCCAAACTTCAGAACATTTGATGTTTTGTCTGCATATAAAATTCACCAAACACCCCTAAATTTTCATTTTAGAGCCAGAAAACCATTTTTACGTATGTTTATGCATAAAAACCTTTGTAACTTTCTTATTTCTGCACGGATTTCAAAATTTTTTTTTCATTTTAAAGCTGAGAAACAGAGCTTATTAGCCCATATTCGATATTTTTGTTTAAATTAATATTTATAAGAGAAAAATTACAAAAATGTTCAGAACTTGTCATTTATATCGCAATTTTTCAACTTTAACTGATGTTTTCATCATTAATTTTAATTTAAACATTTTTTCTCTTCTAGCGCTATTAAAGCGTATTAAATTCTGCATCTAATGAGCCCTATTTGAATAGATTTTGTAAAAAATTAACTGAATTATTGTAGTTTTTCTCTTTACAGATCTAGTAGCTGATTCAAGAACATTACAGTTTATTCTTTTCTTTTTCATTCTTAATTGTTTATGTATAGTATTTGTCAAGTTCTGACAGTTTTTATTCCATGTTGGTCATGCTAACAATGAGTTTTTTTTAACAAATATTAATTTTATAAATGAACTATAAACAAACACAATTGAATAAAAATACTCCAAGTTGTAAAGGTTTTACTAATTTTTGTCATTTTTTGCATTTTTAGAAATAAAATAAATTCTACTTCTTGTATCAGATCTTGAACAAGAAAATATATTTAATATTTGTATACAAGAAAAAGTACATGTTCTTGTACATATTCTTATCTAAAAAAAGCCGATTTGGAATAAGAAATATATAATTTTTTTAAAAGAAATAAAAGTGAAATGTGACAGATTTACCGACAATTTATTATGTGAGTAGTACTTATATGGCTTTTTTAGACTTCGAAACATTTATTTTATTCATTTATAATGTAAACTCGAATAAACAAACGTCAATTTAAATATTCAAAAGAAAAGAATTCACAGTAAGAAAAAATAATTCACCGTAACGTTCCAATTCGGTTTTTTCGACAAACCGAATTCAGTTTAAGTTACCACCAATTCTTTTCGTTTACTCCCAATTCTTTTTTTTACTGGGTAAACATGTACAAGAAGAGAAATAATTTTTAAAATAATTTTTTCTCAAATCTGGTGCAAGAAGAAGTACATTAACCTGCACAAGCATATGTATAAGAACACATACATTTTCTTGTATACAAATATTAAATAAATCTTTTTGTACAAGATCTTGTACAAGTTCTGGTACCAGAACTTGATCTAAATTCTGGGGCACGAAAATGTATATTTTCTTGTACAAGATTTTGAACAGGGATATTCAATAGGGTATAAAATAACAATTTAGAAATATTTCTATTAACCATTTAACGCCCAAATGAGCTGATTCTCGACTTGAATTTCAACCTTGTACCATTAACAGAAAATTTTTTTTTAAATATCAGACAAATCATTTCCGACTGATTTTTTATCGCTCTTTCAAATTGCGTGGTCAAAATTTTCAAAAAATAATATTTAATCCCTCTTTTTTTCAAAAAATAATATTTAATCCCTCTTTTTTTCAAAAACACCCAAAAAATACAAGTTTTTGTCATGTAAAATTTTTTTCAATTGCAATTCTTTCCAGTATATCATTTTTTGTTTATTCTTTAAGATATAAAAAACGTGCCCCCGATAGCTGTACTTTAAAAATATGCATTTCAACTTTTTATTTTTCTTTATTTTTAACTCAAAATGGCGCCTGAATGTCAAAAAATTTTCAAAAATAATGTTTGTAAATTTCTTTTTTTCAAATTCGCTTAAATTCGCCTGAAATTTGTTACTCGGAGGTTTTCAGGGTCGCTGATTACGAATCTGATGTCAGTTTTAAAAAATTCAAAATGGCAGATCCAATATGGCGGACGATTTTTGCAAAAAATTATCGGATTCTCTTAAAACTCGTCATTTGAGGGTTTTCGGGGTCGCTGATTACGAATATGCACTTGCTTTTCAAAAATTCAAAATGGCGGATCCAATATGGCGGACAAATACTTCAAAAAATTATCGGATTCTCTTGAAACTCGTTAATCGGGGGTTTTCGGGGTCGCTAATTACGAATCCGATAACAGTTTTCAAAAATTCAAAATGGCGGACGATTTTTGCAAAAAATTATTGGATTCTTTTCAAACTCGTCACTTGGGGGTTTTCGGGGTCGCTGATTACGAATATGCACTTGGTTTTCAAAAATTCAAAATGGCGGATCCAATATGGCGGACGACTTTTGCAAAAAATTATCGGATTCTTTTGAAACTCGTTACTCGGGGGTTTTCGGGGTCGCTGATTACGAATCTGATGTCAGTTTTCAAAAATTCAAAATGGTGATTTTAGTTTAGTATATTTTATACTTTTGTAATAAACAATATGGGCATTTAGGGCAGTACTGTACATTTCGATAATTAGGTCGAAGCGAACAAGTTTGTCGCACATATTTCTATTGCTTGTTAAAAGATAAATTCATAGTTTTTGACATAATAATTTGTTATTACTTTTACACCATGCCACGCAAAAGAAGATCAGATTCTATGCCTAATTAATCAATTCCTTCTAAAACTTTTCGCAATAAGTCCAATGATTCGATTATTCTAAACACTCGTCGCACAAGGTCAATGGTTAAAATTCAAGTCGAGAATCAGCTCATTTGGGCGTTAAGGGGTTAAAACAATATGAGAAATCTCGAATTCCAATACTTCAGTTAATTTTTTACAAAATCTATTCAAATAGGGCTTATTGGATGCAGAATTTAATACGCTTTAATAGCGCAAGAAGAGAAAGAATGTTTAAATTAAAATTAATGCTGAAAATATCAGTTAAAGTTGAAAAATTGCGAGAAAAATGACAACTTCTGAACATTTTTGTAATTTTTCTGTTATAAATATTAATTTAAACAAAAATATCGAATATGGGCTAAAAAGCTCTGTTTCTCAGCTTCAAAATGAAAATAAAAATTTGAAATCCGTGCAGAAATAAGAAAGTTACAAAGGTTTTTATGCATAAACATACGTAAAAATGGTTTTCTGTCTCTAAAATGAAAATTTAGGGGTGTTTGGAGTATTTAATATACAACATTCTTCTTAGTTTTTTGTGATCTACAACCTCCAATAGGTTTCATGAGAAGTACATTTTTAAAAAAAATTTTTGTAGCACCGTGTAATTGATTCCAGACAGTTAGTGGTCAGTCCTGTGTCATTAGCAGCAGATGAGGCAAGGCTGCCGGAATCTGTCTGAGACATAATAGGTGATCGAGGACGACAACACTTAGAAAATGCTTCACTTTCTAAAACACCCACGCGATTAGCACAACTTCGATGGTATGGAGAAGCACAGGATTTACAAAAAATTGCATCATTAACTGTTTTATTACAAAATAAACAGACTTTAGCACTAAGATCATTTCCTTTAGATCCCATTCTTAAAAGAAACAAAAGCTAGGTTAGAATTATAAAAGTTTTTTGAAAAAGTAAAATATCACTAAAAATTATAACTGAAAGAATCAACTATGATAAATAATGGTAAAATGCCACTAAGAGTTTATAATAATACACGATCCGTATAGCACAAAATCAGAATAACACGAAAAGTTCATATAATACGAGAGCGTAACTGAAACACTTTGAAATAACAGGCAGCCAGGGCCGGAATTTCGTAAAATTGTAAATTTTTCGAAACTGAAGAATATTTGATGTTTTGTCGAGATTTTGTAAGAACTGACGTTTTTCAAAATGTCGACGAAAAATCGACAATTTCAAAAAAATTGAAAATTTTTCCACATTTTATGAACACTCAATGTTTTGCTGTTCAAGTTTTTCTTTTTTCTTCCTTGTTAAAATAAAATTTTGAACCACTTACCCTTTCTCTCCTCTTAATCCTGCCAGAACTGCCTTTAATCGAATGGCGGCTTCGATTTTTTTAAAATTTGTTTCCTCTTCTTCCAAGAGCTCTCGCTCCTCTTTTTCCTGAATATCTGCCGGCCTCATTCTTTTCACTTTCTGGAAAACAAATAACAGTCCCTGTCGTTGATAGGAAGTTCGTGAAACCACCCTTAGAAGGAACTCACTTAGCACTTCACTATCACTCTCACACATTTTCTTTCTTTAATTTTACACACCCGAATCGCGCGTTTCAAAAAAAAGGTGTGGACTAATTAAGAGCTGCTGGCAAACTGGCAAGGAGCTGCACGTGTATTGTAGGGAAATTTACGTCTCGTAAATTTTAACCTCCTTACGGTTTGTCCCGAGTTAACTCGGGGTAAATTGACTGTGCCAAAACGGTTAACCCCGAGTATACTCGGGGTAACTGAATATTTAATAACTCGTTAACAATACATCGGAATTACATGATCCAAAGTGGAAATTCAAGCTAATGTTCTATGCTTTTAAAAAATATTGGTTTGCAATGATAAAAAATTTTTTTGTCAAAGTTACATAACTTTAAATATTAGCTAAACAAGTAAGTTTTTCAATAAGTGGATAATGTGCATTTAATCAGAAAGTTTATAAAAAAAACATACTAAAATCGTTACTCGGGGGTTTTCGGGGTCGCTGATAACAAATCCGACGTCAGTTTTTCAAAATTCAAAATGTCGGATCCAATATGGCGGACGATTTTTGAAAAAACTTAATATATTTGTCTGAAAATAATTACTCAAGGGTTTTTGGGGTCGCTGATTACGAATCCGACGTCAGTTTTTTAAAATTCAAAATGACAGATCCAATATGGCGAACAAATTTTGAAAAAACTTATTAATTTAAATTAACCTGTTTATCAAAATTATACGTTCAAAAAATGTTTCATTCCATACTTTTTCTTTTTAGAATTACCAGATTATGAGTTTTAAGCCAAATTTATATGCACATATTATTATTATTATTATTACAAATATCTCAAACAAAATGTCAGAAATATCACCAATAAAAATATGTGCATATATTCTAATATTATTTCTACGAGCATTCATAATTAAATATAACATTGAAAAATGAAAATTATATTCACATAGATAATAATTGAAAATCTTTAATTTTAGTGCTGTAAATGCTACAAGTGTGTTAATGAACATTGCAACCGCGTTCAATATGTTGCGGCAATGTTCCCAATCCACAATTGTAAAAGTTAATAAATGGGAATATTGCAAATGTGTTAATGAACATTGCGGCAGCGTTCTGAGCGCATTAAACGTTGCGGCAATGTTCCCCACTTAAAATTGAAGAAAGTAGCGAACGGCAATGTTGCGAATGTTGCGAGTGCGTTAATGAACATTGCAGCAGCGCCCTAAATGCGTTGGACGTTGCGGCAATGTTCCCAAACCAAAATTGTAAAAGTTAGTAAATGGGAATGTTGCGAATGTTGCGAGTGCGTTAAAGAACAATGCAGCAGCGCCCTGTATGCGTTGGACGTTGCGGCAATGTTCATAATTTAAAATCTACAGGAATTATTGATTGCAAATGATAACAATAGATACCTTATTTTGTGAGGCACGCTATCATCACTTGTAGGTCCAAAATGAGTATAAATAGGCATAGGAACCACATTAAAAATTGGACTTCCCGCGGAAAAAGAAAAAAAAATTTATACAATATAAAATAAAAATTTTAAATAAAAATAATACTTAAAATAAAATCTACGCGATAAGCGTTTCCGTGAACAAAAATTCTTTAGCTCCCATCTTCTTCTGCACTATTTTATTACGTATTCTGGGCCTAACAATTTTACATGCCTATGACAATGCAACATCAAAGTTGTAATTATTACAAATGGAAAAAAGGGTAAATATACCTAAAACCAAAACATTTTCCAACAAGGAAAATTCATAAAATAAACCCAAGAGAAAACAAGCTTTTCAATATAACTCGTGCTTGATTTTATCAAGTACATATGTATTATTATATTTGGCTATACCATTAAAAGAAAATAAAAACTCAGCATTATTGGCATAGTAACAGGCCCAGAGCTTACGCCTTATTCACGTGTTAAAAACCCTTAGTCCACAAAATTTTCCCACCTAAAGTCTCTAATCGTTCATATAAAAGAGCATCGCAGAAGTCAATTAATTGCAGTACAACTCTCATCCGCGAGTCAGCTCTGAAATTTTTCAGAATCATAAAAACGATTTTGAGACGCCGGGACTATGCCCGTCCGTGAGTCGGTTTTTAAATTTTTACAATCTACTACAAAGATAGTGATTAAAATTGGACGGACGAAAATTTAAAGTGAATACTTTACGCCGACGAAGTCCAACGGAAGTCGTGTTTAATAAAAATCCAATAATTTGAATAAAATTAAATTATTGAATTTTTGTCTTTTTGACCGTCCAGTCCGCACGTGTGGTGCCTGCGCTGTTTGGATTCGGTGGACCCGTAAGTGCATTCTTGTACGCAACCAATTGACATTTTCGCGCTTTGATGAGTGTGTATATTTTTCCGCCCGTCGGATAGCAGCTCGACGCCTCGCCCTCGTTAGCTTGCGACGGTATAATAAGCAGTAGAGTAAGTTTTTAAAAACATGTATCGTTCCATCTTCTTATCTTACTGTATTATTTCAATATTTTAAAGTCAAGATTTCTTTTTATAAAATAAATGTATAAAAGGGTCTTAATTTTTTTATTGTGTTTTATCCCTTAAATTCATTTTCGAATAACGTAACTTGGCCCTTTGCCACGTGCTGTAGCATACGTGTGCCATTCTGCATCAACTCCAAAATCATTTTGATGGTTCATAAGGTTTATCGCTTGAGATTTATTTTTGTAATGCTGCTTTGCACCCTCTGTAAAATAAAAGACTTTGGTCACTTCGGGATAAACATTTTTAATACAGGGAATGACCATTTTTTGCATTATGTACACTGCCGTGTACATCATGTAGTCGTGGAGTTTGACAATAATATAATGCTTTTATGCTTAATTTCAACGGACGTTTTATAATATATTAATACCGAACATAGGCATAATTTTCTGAGAAGTGACACTGAACTATTACTTCTCCCCTTTTAACCACTTCGCAGGCAGGGCGTTCCTGTTTTAGGACAATTTTTAAAAACAATACTCCGCTTTTATTTATCACAGAAGAATATTTCTATGGTTTTGACATCTTGGGAACACGAAAATGATGATAAAAATGTCGTTTTTTTAAATTAAAAATTTTTTTTATGTTGAAAATGACCAATCAAAATGGCGGACCATTTTTTCAAAAATTAATATATTCGCTTGAAAATCGTCACCCGGGGGTTTTTTTAAATCGCAGATCACTAATCTGAAGTCAGATTATTCAAATTTTTAAAATTCAAAATGGCGGATCCAGTATGGCGGACAATTTATTCCAAAAATTAATATATTCGCTAATTTGTATGAAACCCTTCTGCATTTGCTGGAGAATGTATTCTCCACCCAGATCCCGCCACGTGTAGGCTGCAAGAATAAGAACATATAACATAATTAACATATCATTATTTATATAATTATGTATTATTTTAAATATTTATAGCTTTTATTATTATTATTACTATTTTTTATATTATTATTATTGATATATTAATATAATAATCAGCTTCACAAAAAACCCCAGGGTGACGATTTTCAAGCGAATATATTAATTTTTGAAAAGAATTGTCCTCCATATTGGATTCGCCATTTTGAATTTTGAAAAACGGACACCGGATTCGTGATCAGCGACATCGAAAACCTCCGAGTAACAAGTTTGAAGACAATCTGACAACAATTTTTTTACATATTTGTGTTTGAAAGTGGAACGCCTTTCTGGGAAAAATATCAAAATTAGTCACTTTCAACATAAAAAAATTTTTTTAATTTTAGAAAACGACATTTTTATCATCATTTTCGTGTTCCAAGATGTCAAAACCATATAAATATTCTTCTGTGATAAATAAAAGCTGAGTATTGTTTTTAAAAATTGTCCTAAAACAGGAACGCCATTTCACGATTTTCGCCACTTCTGACCAGGCAACGTGGAACGCCATTTGGAACGCCCTGCCAGCGAAGTGGTTAAGGTTTTCGTTTTTTTCAGCCGCAAATGCGGATTGTGCCTTTGAAATAAAATGATGAGGAATCAAAGCGGTTAAGCGTTTGCACAAATCTGTAATGAATTCTGTCGTCGATAAGCAGTGTTGTTGCAGAGTGCGCCTATCTGTTGATTCCCATAAACTAAAAAAAATTTCAGTCACTCGATTTTCTTCTAAGATTTCTTTAATATAATTAGAAAATTTTTCGATTCCAGGGCAATGTTCGCATTTAGAGAAGTAACACTCTGGTGTACGATTTTCATATAAAGCAAAATTTATGCAGTCTTTCCAGTCATATATTGGGAAATTCGAATCTGTGGTAAGCTTCACAATTTCAGCAGCATCAACCATTACTTTAAAATTTTCATGAATGATGCAAACACAAACACTGAGAGTACCAGCAGAACCAGCGAGAACGCACCATTGTGGTCTAAGTTCAACAAATTTGCTTAGTCCTATTGGAAAATCAGGAAACTGCTCTTTAAATTGCGTATGCAAGACTTTTAAATCGCAGAGTAAAAACCGCTTTTGCATATTTTGTTTCACGTTATTAATTTTAACGCTAACAACGTTATTTTTATTTGGCATAATTTTGCCATTCTAATGGATATGCCGAATTCGTCCGCAGTTTTTCGAATACTCCAACATTCAGGTGCCATTGTGAGAATTGTTATCCGCAATGGATCATTATCCGGTAAGCTATTATATTTCTTTAATACCGTTTAAAAGTTCTTCTAACTCATGCTCACGAGACAAATGTTGTTTTTTAGGTGGTGATACATCGACATCTTCATCATTATTTTTAAAATCAGTTACTACTAATTCATCATGTTCAACATTAGGAGTACATAATTTTCTACAAACAACACAAATTTTTGAATTTTGTGGTAAAGATGGAAACAATTCTAGAATTTTTTCAGAAACATTTCTTAAATTTTTCCCGACGTGACCATCATTTTCCAAAGGATTAATGCACTGATTTAAGCGAATCATCTTTTAGAAATAAAAAGACGAATAAAGAATACAAATACCAAAACACAAAAATAAAAAAAACAATAAGAACAGAAATGAATATTGAAAATGAAGAAAGAAAAGAAATGAAAAAAATGAAATCAAGAAAAAACAGAAAAAGGAAAGAAAAGAATAGCTCTGAAAAGAACTGATTTATAAGACAAGAACACAAAAAATCTACTTAGTTGCGAAGGCTCACGAAAAATTTGTAATATTTCTATATTAAAAGTTGTCTGTACTTATGTTTCATAACGCATCTCGTTAGTGAGAGAATTTAATTTCATTTCATTTTCTCCACCTTGCGGAAAAAAGGTGAACTATAAGGTAAGACGCGCATCTTACATTATAGTTCTTTTTTTGTCCGCAAATTATGCGAGCGCGAACTTTTAAAATTGATGTAAACTTGATAAATTATAAAAGTGTAAAGTTACGTTTAATGAAATAAATATAATAATTATTATAATAATTATAATAATAATAATTATTATAATAATAATTATTATCTGGTTTGATAAAACATTTATTGAAAAATATATAAGCAATCAAATATTTGAATAAAATAATTTTTTTTCAGTGTACTTTTTTTAATTTTTGACCTTCAACTCTCATATTATAAACAACCTATATGTTAAATTCGTAATCAACGACCCCAAAAACCCCAAGTAACAAGTTTCAAGCAAATCTTATGATTTTTTAAAAATTTTGGTCGCCATATCGACGTAAACATTATTATTATTATTATTATCGTAAATAATCGTACTTCAAATGTCAAAGCTATATAATCAAAATCTGAGATGCGATTATATTAAATGGAAATTGAGATACGATTTTATTATTCGGAAAATGAGCTACGTTCATATTAAACTAAGATCCGAGTTACGATTATATAATTTTGACATTTGAAGTGCGATTATATGTAAGGAGGCGTCGATATTGTATCCACTATTTTGGATTTTTTAAATCTAACATTAAATTCGTAATCAGTGACCCAAAAAAAACTGAGGATTTTTTAAATTTTTGGTCGCCATATTGGATCCGTCATTTTGAATTTTTAAAAACTGACTTTAAATTCGAATTCAGTGACACAAAAGACACCTGAGTAACTATTTTCAAACAAATCTAAATGATTTAAACAATTTTTAAAAAAATCATCCGCCATATTAGATCTATCATTTTGAATTTTTAAAAACTGACTTTAAATTCGTAATCAGCGACCCCAAAAACCCCCGAGTAACAATTTCTAAGCGAATGTAAGGATTTTTTAAACTTTTTTGGTCGCCATATTGGAACCGCCATTTTCAATTTTTCAAATTTGACTTTAGATTCGCATTCAGCGACCCCAAAAACCCTCGAGTAACAATTTTAAAACATATCTAAAAATGATTTAAACAATTTTTGAAAAAATCATCCGCTATATTGGAAGTAATTGATGGGTTTTTAAGATTTTTATCGACGATATAATTAAATAATTTTTTATTTTCGGGCATTCTATCTAATATATAGGGTCGCCATTTTAAAATTTTTGAAATGGCCATTTTGCATTTAAAAGTACTTGTCTGTACGATCATTTTGAGCCCTATAAGACCTTATTCTGTTGCGCTTAATTATATTTCAAAGATTTCTGAGAAATTGGAAATTTTATACAATAGTGTAAACAAATAAAATAAAGAAGTCGCATACAATAAAAATTGTTGATCAACAGCTTGACAGTCTATTAGATGTTTTATAACATTTCCGAGAAATTTAATTAAAATAAATATAAACTAAATATACAGGATTTATCATAACCGGATACTATCAGAAAATAATAAATAAATCATGGAATATTCCTTTACACGCATAGCAAAAAATTTAGCTGTGGTTACTAATTTTGATAGATCAGTTAGCAAACATCAGTTTGCATCTGTAAGCAATTAATTAATTTTTTATTTTCTCGTCCGTCATATTGGATCCGCCATTTTGAATTTTCAGAAACTAACATTGGATTCGTAATCAGTGACCTCGAAAAACCCTAAATAACAAGTTTTACACGAACTTGCCCATTTTTAGTCATTTTTGAAATGAAAATTTTGAAAATTTTAAAAACTGATATTACATTCGTAATTAGGGATTACTTTTTTTAAATTCTTTAAATCATAATTAAAACGTTAATAAATTAAATTAATCTAATTATTTTATTGAACAAAATTTTTTTTAATTTTTAGTGTGGTTTGTTTACATACAAATACAATAAGTTGTTAATAATACAAAACGAAGAACATGAAAATAAACAGTGTAGGATGAAAACAGAAATTCGTGGAAAAAATATATAATATAATATAATATAATATAATATAATATAATATAATATAATATAATATAATATAATATAATATAATATAATATAATATAATATAATATAATATAATATAATATAATATAATATAATATAATATAATATAATATAATATAATATAATATAATATAATATAATATAATATAATATAATTTAATATAATATAATATAATATAATATAAATTTAATAATTTACATTTAATTTTGAAATATATTCAATCTATATCTATTTTATTTTAATTTTATTTCCTTAAATGTTATTGAACATTTAATAAACTGTCAAGATGTTGATTGATGTAGGTCAGCCCCACGATACGATTCTCAAATTGTTATTATGTCTAGTCGCGCCACGATACTTTTGGGAATTCGTAAACGTGTCCAGCCGCGCCACGATACAATTCGAAATTTCTAAACGTATCGTGCTTCGCCACGATACGATTATGAATTTGTAAATGTCGGGTCGCGCCACGATACGATTGAAAAGGACCCCGCACTTTTTACACTGAAAATGGCTTTTAGCCAAATCTTTTGAAACTCTGTAGTTTTGTACTTTAAAGCTTCCTGAACAAAAAATCCTTATGCCAAAATTCAATTCTATGAGTAGTTTTTTAGCTACAGCACTTTCGAGTTAAAAAATAATAACGTAAAAATAATATATTTATAAATGTTTTCTTTTTCACAAATGAATCAAAATCGCTCAAAATCTGTTAATCGGGGGTTTTCGGGGTCGCTGAGTACGAATCTGTGTTCAGAATTTTGGAATTTAAAATGGCGGATCCAATACGGCGGACGCCCTATTCTATTGTGTTAGATTAGATTTGACAATTTTTTATTCGTTTATTACTTCAATTCTTTCTTCCTGTCGTACTCAGCGTCCTTAAAAACTCCCGAGTAATGATTTTGAAGTGAATTAAAGTGATTTTTCGAAAGCGTGTCCGCCATATTGGATTCTCCATTTTGAATTCCGAAATTCTAAGCACAGATTCGTACTCAGCGACCCGGAAAACCCCCAAGTAATGATTTTGAGCGATTTTGATTCATTTGTGAAAAAGAAAACATTATTTCATAAATACATTATTTTTACGTTATTATTTTTTAACTCGAAAGTGCTGTAGCTAAAAAACTACTCATAGAATTGAATTTTGGCATAAGGATTTTTTGTTCAGGAAGCCTTAAAGTACAAAACTACAGAGTTTCAAAAGATTTGGCTGAAAGCCATTTTCAATAAAAAAGTGTGGGGTCCTTTCTAAAAATGTCGGGCCCGCCACGATACGATTAATTGTTTCCAAACGTGTCGAGTCGCGCCACTACACGACATGACACAAATATTTCGAGACAGTCCCCGGAATTTACAAACGAAAACCAAAACATTTATTAACAATAAAAATGTAAAATATATAACCGTTGAAAATCGGACATAGAATATCTAATATGCTCTAATAAGAGCATCTTGGAGATGATGTTAACAAAGGTCTTTTTCTCACGCCAGGCCCAAGAGTCCTAGTCGCCAAGATTTTTCTCAGCAATAACCATTGTGTTAGTTCCATAAAATTAAAATATCATGTTATAATTTATTACGATTTTTTAAATTTTTAAATAAATAATTATTTCATTTTATTTTAAAAAAATAAAACATTGTATAAAAATATACTATTACATTGGTCAACAAAATTTTGCCACAAGAGCAAACGTAATGTTCTTAAACAACTTCAGCATCCGGAATTGAGACATGTTTTTTTACCAGAACTTGTACAAGATCCTGGACAAGAAAGTGCACATGTTATGTACATATATTTTGTGCAGGTTTCATGTAAATTTTCTTTGTACCAGATGTCGAACATGTTCTGGTACATGTTCATTTATGTTTTCTAAATTAAAAATTAAAAGCTGCGCAGTAGTTTTCTTAAGCCGTTACAGCTGCGAAATAATTTTTAGCATGCATAAGTGAAGAGTCTTAAGAATTATAACTTATTAAAATTTCAAATTTTTTCAAAAACATTTTTAAACAAATGTTCTTGTACCTAGTCAGCACAAAAACTTGCAACAACCTTGCGGCATTATAAAAATGCCAGGTTCCCAAACTTGCGCGGCAAACTTCCAGCAAGATTGCCTCAAGTAACAAAATGTCCCACCTTAGCAAGCTTGCAATGAAAGGTTGCGGCAAGCTTTCAAAACAATGTTTCCGCAATCTTGCAGTGAAAGATTAATGTAAGCTTGCACAAAAAGGTTCATATGTGGTTAACAGAACCTTACAATATGCTTGCTGCAATCTTACAAAACACTTGTGCTTGAAATCACAAATGGAAAAAATTTAAATTTTTTATTTATTAATTTTTGCTTTCTCGTGGAAGCAATCTTCCTTCTTCTTCTTTAGAAGATAACATTAACAGGTTTTAATCGATTTAGATAAAATTTGGTAGGCTCATTTATCATATTAATATCTCAAATCTGACCAAAGGATTTTAAAAAATACCCAAAAAAATAATTTTATCGTCTTTTTTCCAAAAATTTTTTTTAATCGAAAAAATTTTTAAATAGAAAAATTTAAGGTTATATAGAATAAAATCGTATTCCTTACGTCAAGACAAATCGATCAGTATATGTAAAGTTTTAATTTAAATTTAAAGAATTAATGAAAGTTAAAAAATCAAAATTTTACATTTTGGCTATAAAATTTTGTGATTATTTAAATTTAAGTTTATTGATGAAATAATTGTATTCCTTACATGAAAACAAATCAATTGGTATATATAAAATTTACATTTGAGGTAAATGTAATAAATTAATGAAAGTTAAAAAATAGAAAATACACATTTTAGCTGAAAAATTTTATATTTATTTAAATTCAAGTTTAAATATAAAATAATTGTGTTCCTTGCATTAAAACGAATCGATATAATTGTAAATAATTATAAATTATATATTATTTTTCATTAATATTTAGAAATTTCGGTTAAAATATGAATTTTTGATTTTTTAACTTCCATTAATTCTTTAAATTTTACTCAAATGTATAGGTACTCTAATGTTTATATTATTATATTATTTTTGTATGTTTATTTCAATGTTAATGCTTTCTCCACGAGGAAGGAAATTTGTTTGCTGATCGTAAAGAGGAAGCAAAATGTTCATGTAATGAACATCTGAATTTACAACTTGTTTTTCTTTGCATTATATTTTTTTATGTTAACTTAATATTACACGAAAAAATCTTGGGGGTTATGGGGACATTTTGTTACTTGAGGTAGTGTTGCTGGAAACTTGCCGCGCAAGCTTGGAAACCTGGAATTTTTATAATGTTGCAAGTTTTTGTGCTGTCTGAGTACAAAAACATAAACGTGTTCATGTAAAAGTACTTGTACATGAAACCTGCACAAAAAATATGTACAAGAACATGTACATTTTCTTGTACAAGTATATTTTCTTGTCCAGGATCTTGTACAAGTTCTGGTACAAGAACATGTCTTAATTCCAGATGCTGAACTTGTTCAATAACATTACTTGAACATGTACAAGTTGATTGATGAACATGTACAAGAACTTGTACATTTTCTTGTACAAGTTTTTTCAGATGGGTACAAATGCAGTATGGCATTTTCATTTTTTATTTTAAATAAAAAAAATTATTCATTTAATAATTTAACAGATTTCTTTGAGGTAAACTTCTAGAATTTTTATAATAAATAATAACTAAAATCGATATCTTCATACTATATAATAACTAAAATAGTTTTATTTTTAAACAGTCAATTATAACTTATCGTTGGTATTTATGCAAGTTCTAGATGTTTACTTCTAACAAATCTTTTTAAAAATAGTACCTATTAATATACTTATTTTTTGCTTAAAATGAAAAATAAAAGCTTGTAAATGGAAGAAAAATAAAATCTACCTACGTGTTTTAAAACTTTTCAATGGCAATAGTTGAAAAAATAAAAACTGTTATTTGTCTTGAAAAAGTAGTTTCATGTCTTTTTATTAATGCAGCGTATTTAAAAAAATTTTAATCGGTCAAGAATTGTGAGCTCACTGGCGATTATGAATTACCGAAAGTTAACCCAGCTGGATTAAGTTTCGGTTAGTTTTCAGTTTCCTTTTGGTTTCATAAAAAAATCCTTAATAAATAGATTAAATATGAAGAAAAAATGTATTTTGAGAGGTAAATGGATGTTTATAGAGTTGATTCTTATAAAATTTACAATAAATAATGTAATAAATAATTATTTATTAAAGATAAAGTTTGGCCTTGAATTCTCACTGTAGTATTCAATGGGCATTTTTCAAATTTTACATTAATCAATATAATATAAAGAAAAAATAGATTTATATTGATAAAGAAATATAAAATACATAAATTTCAATTATTATTATTAGTACTAATTAATTAAAAATAATTAATATTTTTATTGAATTCTAATATTACCTGAAATGATGAATGAAACTACCTTACCGACCGCATACGGTAATGAAAAAATTATAAGCTGGATGTTAGCTTAGTTCAAAAGTTAATACAGAGGTCTCTGCTTTCGCAAATATTGACGTAAATTTTCAACGGAAGAGCAAAATAGTACATTCAAATGTAAACATACCTTCGTCTGCCATATTCATAAATTGTTTTTTGTAAAATCTGTTTAGCGAAGGGGGAAAATTTTTAAAAATTTATAACTCAATTAAAAAATAATCAATTCGTTTATTAAACAATATGCTTTTTTATTATTTTAAAGATAATAATAAATTAAATTATTAATAACAAAATAATTAATATTATTATTTTTATTAATTTAATTTATCGACTTTAAGGAGCGAAAAAAAGACGTTTTAGTTTACTATTTTTTAATATTATTTATATAACTAGCAACTTTGTCGTCCGCAAGCGGCAGACTACGTTGCTAGTGGGCATTAACCATATTTTTTATTCATTTTTTTTCAAAAGAATTTAATATTAGAAATGTAAAAAAAAATTTCTTTATATTGGATCTACCACCCAAGTAGCACCGAATATTGCTTGAATGTCAAGCTGATATCAACCAGGAATATTTTTGTGACATTCAGGCGATATCATAATGTCCTCTTCACGGGGACATTCCTCGGTGATGTATCTATGTGACGGTCTTTCACACAAAAAATGTAACGCATTACAAAACTTACATTCTACATTTATTAAACCTAAATAATTCTGTGGAACTTTACTTTCATCGAAATCTTCAAAAGACATTATTGCAACTCCTGCACTTTTTTTATTCCGATTATCGTTTTTACATGTCAAATTCTTTTCTTCACACATTCTTTTCATCTTCCGTTGCCGTAGAAAATTTTTTCTTCTTACATGACAAATTATTTTCTTGACGCACATTCTTTTCATCTTGAGTTACCATTGATATTTTTCTTTTCCTACATGCCAAATTTCTATCCTTGCGTATTTTCTTTCCATCTTCAGTTTTTATAGATAATTTCTTTTTTTTGCGCTCATTCTTTTTTATTTCTGTTTTATTACGATTACGTTTTCTCAATCTCTCATTCTCATGTCTTATTATTTTCTGCTCATATGTAACTTCGCGTCTTGCCTTCCTTTTTCTTCCCTTCTCTTTAATTGCTCGATTTATCTTTTTATCATTTTCTTTACTTAGAAAATTTTTCATTTTTAAATATTCATGTGGTGAAATTTTGTTCACATTATTATCAGTTGTACGAATTATTTTCTTTTCACTAGTGTCATTTAGAGAATGTTTAATTTTTAAATCTTGTGTTAATAGAACTCTGTTAATATTACTATTGGGAAAAGTATTAAAAACAAAACAATAGTTTAAAATATAATTTTTATGTTCCTGAGTTCAATTTATGAAAAGACGGTTCTAATCATTCTCTATTATCGAATTCCCATTGTGAGACGTTCTTACTGTCGGAAAATGATTTAAGCGATTATTTTCAAACATTGACTTAAAATTGTTTCTCATTTTGTTATTATCAGTTTCATAATTTACACGGTTTGAGATTACGTTAAATAATATAGATGTTGCAAATGCTATTGCATATACTCCACACTCAACACTACCAAAAGGTAGTTGATCAACAGCTTCAAAAACTACTGTTAGTTTAAAAGGGAACAATCTAATTAAATATTTTATTTGATGCACATTTAAACACCTCTCATTAAGGCTATCAAAAATATAAAGCCTTACTCTATCGTATTAGACACAAATTCAGTGACCATAATTGATATTACCGCTAAAAATTATTTGAATATGTTTATCACCTTCTCTAATTGGGACAATAAAATTAAGCATTTGTACATACAAAGCACTTTGCATATTGAAAAAAGAATTGGAATCTTTTCTTAATAAATCTTCAAATTTGTACATATGCAAGTAATTTAACAATTTATTTCTATTTTCAATAATTTTTAAATCTTTATCACTTAAAATTACATACTCTTTTATATTGGCCATAGTATACTTTGTTTAATTTTATTTTTGATTCATGAAAATCTAAATATCTTTAACCCTTTTGCTCACTCTCTCTAATACAACCAATTTTACCTTTTATTAAATATAACCAATTTTTCCTCTAATTCAATACAACAAATTTTACCTTTTACTAAATATAACCAATTTTTCCATTAATTCAATATAACCAATTTTTACTTTAATCCAATATAACTAATTTTGCCTTTTGACCAATAAAACTACCAAATATCCAAAAGAATGAGAGAACTATGTGTAACTATGAATCAGTAACTACTGATCAGCCAATAAGTGCAAAAAGGACACTCTTATATGAGTAATCAGTAGTTCATTATAAATAACATATATACGTATTTATACCTGTATTAAAACCCCGGAAGAAATACCACAAAAAAACCAGTTATTGGAAAATAGAACCTTTGTTAATGAGGATTAACTCTGAGGACCCAGGTAATAATTAATTTTTTTACATTTATTAGATAGAAAAATAAAGATGTACCAACCCTTGGCTAATAGAACCTTTGTTAATGAAGATTAACTCTGAGTACATAATGAAATGTACTGTAGGTTTACATTGACATCGGCACGTCTGACGTCTCGAAATTTTTTCGTGTATTCTCTCATGGAAATATAAAGATAAAAGTCAATACCTGAAGAGGTAATGTATATCTTTCTTTCTCACATCAAGGAAAATAACATATAAACATTTTCATTTAATATTGCATTTCTCTATCTAGAGGATTCAAAATAACATAAGAATATCTTCGCCTAAAAATCTTACTCTTCTTTTTTTCTGTTTTCAAAATAAAAAAAAATGTATGTACCAGTTTAGACCCTTAGAACAATTACCACAAACAATACCAATCCTTGAACAACAGAGCCTTTGTTAATGAAGATTAATTCTGAGGGGCCAGCAGTGGGATTACTATTAGCGCTAGTCGCTATGTAGCTCTTTTTGTTATTTAGAATTGAAAACTTACATATTTTTAGTGAAATTTGTTCCAAATCATGACCAAAATAAAATACCGTTGACAGTTTCTTTAAAACTTAAACTACAAGATGGTAATTTAGAAGACAATATAAACATAACCCCTCTAGATAAGGACATTGACATAGAATTCATGTCAATTTCCTAAAATATTTTATCTACGTAGCAAACAAATACAACATGAAGGTGGAATCAATTCTCTAACTTCATGTTTGCCAACTGTTAGTTTCAAATAAAATAATTAACTATAGTGACGAAATAAATTATACTTTAATTTAATTTAAAAATAATTTATAAAGGAAATAAATTTTTTAATTTAATTTAATAAATAAAAATTAAGAAAATTAATCTTATTGCAAGAATTAAAAATAATAATTGCATGAGGTTTTAAATTAGGATATTCTTTACAAGCCTAAATTTAAAAATTGATAAATTTTTTAATTAAATTGATTTAAATTTTCATTTCTTGAAAAACTCTTTAACTTACACAAAATGCCCTATACATTTTTTTAGTGAAACCTTGCGTAAGAACAAAAATTCTATTTCCGAGGTTATATCTTCAAAATTTTTTTAATTAATTTTTTTTCCCATTTTAGACAATGTCTAATAGAAACTTTAAATCCTATGAAAAAGATAATAAATATAAATGCAATAAATATTTAATTATTAATATAAAAAAGAAAAGTAAATAGTTTATTATTATTGGATAAAGTTGAATTATTTTCTTGATTTTTTGTAAGAATAGAAATTTGTAAAATAAATGTTTTCTTTATTTCTTTATTATTATGTTTTATTTGTTTATAATTATTAATTATAAAAAAATGTAAGGTTAAAATTTAGAAATAAAAGTGTTAATATAATAATATTAATAATTATCGTTGCCTCAAATTGCTTTTTTTATAACTTTTGAGATTTGAAGTGTTACACTTGAAAAATTTGTCAGGCTTTTAGATATTTCTTTTAATTGCTTCATTTCTTCATCGTAGAAAATCCTTATGAATTTGACACATTCTTGATTCTAAAAAAATACACAGAAAAACAATTGTACCAACCTAAATCCATCAAAATGATAGAATTTTTTTTAGTCACCCGATAGCAAGAAAATTTTTTAAAGTGAATGTAGCTTTGAATCGCTACGTAGCGAAATCTTCGTAGCGCTATCGCTATTTGTAATCCCACTCCAGGTAATAATTTAAAAATTTTTTTATTAAAATTTTCTGGGGCTCTAATACAGGTAGGGAAAAGTGATAAACAGTGGGACAGTTTAATTTTCTGAAAAACTACTTAAAGAAACTCGATTAAAATTTAAATGTAAACCAAGTTTATGACAACACACTTTTCCAAAAATTTTAGCCACATTGATTCATTATTATTTACAAATAAAATTGAAAAAACTGTTTTTGACGTTCCGGAGTAAATTTTTTCTTGAAATTCAATGCTGATTTTTATATAGGTAGGACAGTTTTAAAAAAAGTATAATTGTTACTTCGTTTACTCATGTTTTTAAGTATAATATCCAATAATTTAAAATATTTTAAAATTTTACAAACAATTTTTATTTAAATAATTTCTTGCGATTGCTCAATTTAAACAGTGGGACATTAAACACTGGGACAGGCAAAAATTTAAATTTATGAAACGTGGATTTTGGCAACACTAATTATAAGTTGTGTCAGCTATACGCATACGCATTTATACTTACACAGCGACTAAAAATGTGATTTTTTTTATGCTAAAAAACATTAAAAAATTCAAAATTTATAATTATTACAATTATTGTTCGGCAACATTTGAAAAGTAACACTTGATAAGAGAACGACTATTCAAATTTTCCTCTAAATTGTTTTTAGGTTATGACCAAATTATGACGTATGATCAGCAGTACTGTAAACGTAAAAAAATAATAGCAATTTTTCATATGAAACTTGACATCGTATTATAAATATGTAAAATATTATTAAATTATGAGTGTTTTGCAACATTTGTTAACGTTATTTAATGCAAAACATATATATATTTACAAAGTATGAAGCAGAATATTATTATTGAAACAATTATTCATTATTTAATAATAGGTGTCCCACTGTTTAACACAAACCTTCAAAACAAGAAAAATGTATCAAGTTCCAAAAACTTGAAATTTTCTATTTAATTACAATATAATTTAAATAGAATTTAAATAGAAGTCGAAAAAGTCGATTTTCTATTTTTAATAAATTTAATTAGTTAATAAAAATATTATAATTATTAAATATTATTATTATTATGAGACATTAAATAAATAGTTTTTTTTTGCTTAGGGACTTTTGGAAAATTTTGTACACTAAACAAAATAAGCTGACGAACTACTACCAGCCACAACCCACTATAACCGGTCAACCCTTCTTGGGAGCTTTTTATCCACCCTCGGTACTGTCGTGAAGACTTTTGCCTTTGAAGGTGGCGCTCCTACTCTGTTGTAAAGCGACTTCATCCATTCCTGCGAACATCCTGCGTTATCAATTTTAAAAATAAAACAAAAATCAATGTCAATGCGGAATTAACAGCACACTAGAAAAGAAAACAATAAAAAGTCAATAAATAAAATAAAAAATCAAAAATAAAATTGTAAAAAAAACAGATGAACACATAAAACATAATATAAAACTGTAAAACGACTAAAATAAATAAACAGAGAAAAAAAATAAACATAAAATTGTAAAAAGACAATAAAAGACAAAATAAATAATAAAATGAACAAATAAATAAATAGAAAGTGGAGACTGTCAATTACGCCTTCCTGCGGCCATCGAGATCCTTTCTCATCATAACCGTGATGATAAAGGTCTCGATGAACCGCCAGTTTTCTAGGAACTGGATCATCAGCGCTACCATGTTCTCCGGTGCAACTGTAGAGTTTACACCGGTAAACATGGCCTGCCTCTCCAAGTCCCATCTACTGCAGGCAAAGAGGGTGTGCTCTGCCTTGTCCACAGGGAACTGGCAGTAAGCACACTCCTCTGTCTCTTTCTTTTTAAAGCGCTGCAGGTACAAATTAAAACATCCGTGACCTGTCAGCGCTTGTGTCAAGTAGTAGGAGACCTCGCCATGGTTCTTACCTAACCAAGTGGCTAGTGTCGGTATAAGGCGGTAAGTCCATCGACCTTTTACCTCATTATACCATCTTTCCTGCCATTTTTCGACGAGCCTGTGAATCGAAGCGGATGCGGTCTTTCATGAATCGATCTTCCTCTTCCGAGGAATTCGCCTCTTTGAGAAGGAGGATGATTTCCTCCCTCTCAAGCGACAAAAGATATGCTGGCGGGACACTTGCAAGGACCTGCACAGCGATCGTAGATACTGTCTAATAAGCAGAGACAATACGCGAAGTAATGCATTTCTGCGCGGACAGTATTTTTTTGGCAGATGGTGGAACATATTTTCGTTCTCAGGGAGGGAGCCCACGCTGGTGCTGCATAAAGCAACTTAGCGTGGGCGACACTCGCCACCACTCTCCTTTTCTTCTCACGAGCGCCTCCAACATTTAGCATCACCCGTGCTAAGTTAGCCGCACATTCAATCGCCTTGTTTGACGCCGTAGGCATGTGGTGATGGAAGTTTAACCTTCCATCCAGTTCCACACCAAGGTACTTAATATGTCTCCTCCACTTGATCTCGAATTCGTCCATCACGATTCGTTGGGCTTCATAACCACGTCTGTCTGCGACCAGCAATGCTTCGGTTTTTTCCGGGGCCATTTGAAGACCTCTGGTTTTCAGCCACGATTAACGCGTCGTCCGCAAAGCCGACGATCACCGCACCTTCGGGCAGGTCCATTCTCAGGAAGTCATCGTACGATACATTCCATAAAAATGGTCTTACCCTCGAGCCTTGAGAGGCCCCACGCTGCATCTCTTCCTTGAGAACTGCCTTTATAGCATCAACTGTGGACCGACCTTTGCGGAATCCAAAGTGGTAATCGGATAGACTATTCTCTCCGGTCAAGTGAGATTGCATTCTCTGCAGAACCATGTCCTCTAGAAGTTTGCCCATTGTATCCAACAGGCATATAGGCCTGTAGGATAAGACTTTATCCAAAGGTTTGTTACCCTTTCTTAGGAGGACCAGCCTTTGCCTCTTCCAGTCTGGAAAGAACTCTCCTCTTTCTACGCAGAGATTGAAGATGTCCAACAAAATCAGGGGGAAAGCAACAATCACCTCTTTTAGGATCTTGTTGCTTATCTCATCGATTCCAGGCGCCTTGCCTGTCTTCAATCTTCTACCTGCTGCTTCCCATTCTACAAGAGTAAAGAGTTCTTCCTCAGTGACTATGCAAGAACTATGCACAGTGGTTTGAAATCAAAAAGTAGGGTTCATAACAGTCTAGAGCCTACAAATCGCAACCGATTTTGGAATTTTTTTAAAAATAATCTTTAATAAAATTGTAAGAGATCCCTCGAGCCCGATTTTTGATTTTCAATTTGCATAAATAATTATATTAATATAAACAAATAAAAAAACGTACTTTTTTACATATTACTCTTATTTTCAAAAAAATATGTAAAGTTTTTATGGTTAGGTATTTAAATTTACTCCTCTGGATCTCTCAATTGTAGAATGATGATATAGACCTATTAGTAAATTGTTATAAACAAATTGTTAATTTGGGCAATGATTTCAATTAATTTAAATGAAACTGATTACTCGGGGGTTTTGGGGTCGCTAACTACGAATTCGATGTCAGTTTTTCAAAATTCAAAATGGTGGATCCAATATGTCGGTCAAATTTTTAAAAATCGCTTAAATTTGCTTGAATCTGGTTACTCGGGGGTTTTTGTGGTCGCTGATCACGAATTCGATGTCAGTTTTTCAAAATTTAAAATGGCGGATCCAATACCACGAACGAATTTTCAAAAATTTATTGGATTCGCTTAAAAAAAATTTCTTAGAAGACATTTAAAATTTTAAAAAGACTGGCGTATAATTTATATACAGTAACAAAAAGACCTAAATAACAATTTTCAATCCAATTTAATTTTTACAAAATTGTCTACCTTATTGGATATGCTATTCGATTTTGATTTTTTGAAAAACTAACATCGAATTCGTGATCAGTGATACCAAAAACCCCTGGATCACTATTTTTATTAAAATCGATCAAAGTAATTATTTAAAATTAAAATTTGTTTATATAATTTGATTATAACAATTTATAATTTTTTCCTAAAATTGATTTTTTCATATCTTTAATACAAATCTCGAAAGTTATAAATTTTTGAAAATTTATAATTATTTAATTTTTTCAAATTTAACTTCAATTTTATATTATTTATAATTTGTTATATCATATTTTAAATAATTTTTAATTTTACCTAAGCTGAACTTATAATTGTTCCCTATTCTAATTCCTCAATTTAACTTAGCTAAATTAACTAACTTGGGAAGAGGTTTATTAAATGAATGATTTAAAAAAAATACAATATACAAATTATTTATTTAAAAACGCTGAATGTTCTCAATTATTATTTCAAGACAATTAAACAATTATGAATTCTATTTAATAAGATTTGGTAAGGCTACCTTATTTTATGTTGTGGTGGAGTTACCAAATTTTCTTCGTGAGTTTTGATGATTCGGTATTCTATTGTTTTTTTACGACCGCTCGTAAAAGTTCTGTATTGATGGGTGTCACTGTTGAAACTTAGACTTCCGTATATATTAAAACTGTATTTTAACACAGAAACTCCGTACGTATAATTTTTTGGGACTGCCTTCGTAGTGAAAGGTTTCCCTTTATGTAGTAGTTATATTTTCCAATGTATTTCTCGCGGCGGTACCAGCACGCCTCTTTGGGTTAGATTCAAAATCTCTGTATGCTTCGCCGTGGCCCTCCCGGCTTCAGAATAGCGCGCCTGTAGCCCACTGCATGTCGTAAAAGGCGACTAAACCACCCCGATCTCACCCTGCCACCAAACGAGGAGGCGTAGTGCGTTCAAGTCTCCCTTTACACCGGTTCCACATGTATGCGAAGTAGTATAGTCGTTGCGAGCCCCGTATCCCCACTGCGCCATCTACTCAATGCACTCCCCTCCGTGACGTCAGAAGGGGAGTGTATTGAGTAGATGGCGCAGTGAGGATACGGGGCTCGCAACGACTATACTACTTCGCATACATGTGGAACCGGTGTAAAGAGGGACTTGAACGCACTACGCCTCCTCGTTTGGTGGCAGGGTGAGATCGGGGTGGTTTCGGACTGCGGTCCGACACTTTGATCTGGGAGCGGAACCTCCGCGTGGTCCCCGCTGGAAGTACAGGATGCTTGTCCTCGCTAACTCACGCCCACTCTTGTTGGGGTGTTATCGGGGCCAAGTTGAATGTAACTAACCGCTCCGCCACTTCATTGGGCACCCTCTTCTTGCACTCTAAACATCGTCTATCTTGTGTTCACAAGAGCACAAAGAATTCTATGTCGTAAGAGGCGTTTTTCCATGCCTGCAGTACCTTGTGGTGAAAGTAGCAGAAAGAGGGTTGCATGAACATCAGGGAATATAGCCCTCCATGGGCCCAGGTATCCCATAAGGACTTCGGTCCTGTTGTTTTAAAAGCATGCGCAAGTCTGACTCTGTATGTTGATTTCCTTGTTTGTAGATCGTCTTTCATAATTCCAAATATCAAGAACATTACAATTTTAAGAAATATTATAATTTTATATAATGATCATTTTAAATATATTTTAGCATTTATTATGATTATTTCGTTATTAACATTATTATTTATTTATATATTCAATATTTATAAACAATTGATTTACTCTCAAATATTCGTTTTATTCACAAATACCTGTCTACTCATAAACAATCATTTATTCATAAATATATTTGTTTATTTATAAATAATTATCTATTCATAAATATATTTGTTTAATCATAAATAATTGTTTATTTACAAATATTTGTTTATTTAAAAAAAATTATTTATTTACAAATGTATTTTTAAAAAAATTTAATTTTACATAAATATTATTTATTTATAAAAAAATGTTACGGTGACGTGACAAATTAATATTCATGATTATTATTAATTAACGTTTAGAAAAATAACTTTTTTGTAATTTGTCATTAATTAATTGTAACGTAAATAATAAATTATTTAATAAATTTAAATCGTGCTAATTTTATTGATAGTTCCTAATTAATCGATTTAAAATATTCGCGCGTTTTAAGAATATAGTTCTTCTCGTGTCCGCAAGGTGTCGATGTTTGAGTCTCGATAAATTCTCTCATTAATGAAATCGATTAATTGAGAACTATCAATAAAATTAGCACGATTTAAATTTATTGAATAATTTATTATTTACGTTATGAGCGGGCGTCAAAGCGGAGAGATCGTCAACACTGTTAGTGAGGGGACAGGGGGGCGAGAATTTAGGCAGGCTTCTATTTCCACCAAAAGTGTAGAGAATTCCTCAAAGGTAAGTAAATGTTCGCCGACTACTCTTTTCAGATGGTGTTTGGTGGCCTTGACCCCAGCCTCCCAAAGACCGCCGCAATGAGGTGAGTTGGGTGGAATAAAGTGCCACTTAGTTCCGTCATTGGCGAGAGTGGTCGCAACTTCACCATAAAATTGAGAAGATGAATTAAACATTTCTCGTAGCTCTTTGGCTGCTCTCTGAAAGTTCATACGGTTGTCGCTGTAGAGCTGAGAACACAGACCTCGTCTACCTACGAAACGGCAATAGGCAGACAAAAATTTTGCTGTGATTAGGTCGCTCACTACTTCGAGGTGGATCGCATGAGTGGCAAAGCAAATGAACTAGGCAATGTACCCTTTATAGGAACGATTTCCGCCACCTTTCGACATACGAATCTGAAAGGGACCTGCATAGTCAACGCCTGACGTAGCAAACGGACGTCCAGGATTGACTCGGGCTTTCAGAAGATTTCCCATTAGTTGCGACACTAAGCGAGGCTTTAAGCGCTGACAAGTAACGCAACGGTGAATTTCAGTTTTAACTAAGCGTGTTTTACCAGTGATCCAAACATTTTGGACCAAAAAGGATGTCGTCAAGGTGAGACCTCCATGAAGAGCGGAAACGTGAGCCTGGTATACATAAAGGCGACTGAGTGCAGAACGACCAGATAAGATAGGAGGATGTTTGGTTTCATGGGGCAGTGAGGAGTGACACAAGAGGATTTCGTTTAGGTAAAGAATCTTTAGTTTTTATATGTTTAATTTCAGTGCTGAAAAAGGCTGTTTGAGATAAGCTGATAACAGTATGACGAGCTTCCATGAGTTCAGAGGTGGTAAGAAACGAGGTATTCGTTTGCTTTTCCGCTTCCCTGTCACGCAAATTCATTAGTGGACGTCGGCAATACGCCACTACACGGATCAGCCGTGATAAACTAGAAAATCTTGAAAGGATTTCGGGTTCGTTGCATTGTTTTAATACGTGCAATGATCTAGATGCTTCAGGATGGTTGGGCCAATTTTTAGAAGATAACGTGAGCCAGTTTGGTCCAGTCCACCAAATTGCCTTACTGCTAAGTTCGATAGGTATAACACCACGAGTGGCCAGATCAGCTGGATTATCCTTTGTTGGAACGTGCCTCCATTCATTTGAGGGCAGGTCAGTCTGAATAAGGGCCACTCTGTTGGCAACAAAGGTTTTCCAGTGACAAGGATGTTTTCGCAACCAAGAGAGAACAACTTGGCTGTCAGACCATGCGTAGACGGGAAGATCCTTAAAGGCGGTTAGTTTTTTCACATGACAAATTAATATAACAAGAAGAGCGGCAGCGTTTAATTCAAGATTCGGGATGCTTATTGTTTTTACAGGACTGATCTTGGTTTTTGCAGTTAAAAGCGAGGTGTGACATTTTTCATTCCCAAGGAGACCCTGAGATAAACTACAGCTGTATATGCGCGAGAAGAAGCATCTGCGAACCCATGAATTTGACATCCCACTGTTGGTAAGGTTCCTAACCAACGGTTTATTGGAATAGTCGTCTTTCGTTGGATTCCAATGCAGTCCTAAAGTCTTAACGGATTCTGTTCGAGCGATCTGTTTGTCGTGTTCAGGAGTCCCAGGCTGTGTGGGAGACGGAAGAAGTTCGGGACAGTTAGCTGACCATTTATCTAATTCTATTCCGGCAGAGCGCAAGATATTACATAGTTCATCGCGTTATTGTACGGCCAGCTCAAGTTCGTGAGCTCCGTCGAAAAATTCGTCAACATAGGCGTTATTCTCAAGACTGTGAGCACCAAGAGGAAATCTATGTTTTTCATCTTGCGTTAATTGCATGAGAGTGCGGATAGCTAAGAACGGTGCACATGCTGTTCCGTAACTGACCGTGGTTAAACGATATTCGACAGGTGGATCATTGGGACTGAGAGACCAAAGAATTATTTGTAAGTCCTGATCATCTGGATACACCCGTATTTGACGGAACATTTTGACAATGTCAGCAGTGAATACAAAACAATATATATTCAACATTGTAAGAGAATCAGAGATATATCGCCTTGAAGAGGAGGACCTGACATGAGAAATTCATTTAAACTTACATTTTCCTTTGTACGTCGGGACGCATTAAACACGACACGGCATTTCCAAGGATCTCTCTAAACCAATGCGTGATGAGGTATATACCAAGCACGTGGGTTGTTAATTTGAAGTTTGGAAACTTTTCCCATGTGACCCAATTGCTCGTAAGCTCTCATGAAATCGCAGTATGCATCCGCGAGTTGACGATCTCTGTCGAAACGACGATGCAAACTGGAAAGAGTACTTAGGGCTATTTGGCGAGTTTCTGATGAAGCTTTAGGCGGATCGGAATTTAGAGGGAGATGTACCATATGACGACCCTCCGGGAGACGAGTGGAATTGTCAGCATAGAATTGCTCACAAAGAATATCATCCGGTTTCCCTTTAGGGGGGGTGTCTGAAATTTCCTCTAAACTCCAGAATTTCTCAAGCGAGTTTTGAAGGTCATCATTTTGAACAAAATGCAAAGCTGCAGATTGATTTGGAGAAGCAAGATCCGCCCGCCGTGACAGGCTGTTATTTATCGACCCAGAAACAACCCATCCTAGGGTAGTATCTTGGACTATTAACGAAGTGGTGTGAAAACGTTTAAGACCTGAACGCAAAATTCGACAATAAATGTCAGACCCTAGAATTAAATCAACTGAGTCGGGTTTGAAAAAATGAGGATCAGCCAAGGATAAGCCCTCAAATTGATTAATGTCAAGTTCAAGGAGTTTTCTAGAGGGAAGATGCGACGTGAGACGTGGGAGAACTAAAGCGTGAGTCTCCAAATGGAAGGATGAGTTGTGAATGGAACGTAAAGAGATTTGAGCAGTGGAGCGTGCGGTTCCAGGAACTGATGCACCCATACAAGTTAGTGAAATTCCAGTACGGCATCGAGGCAATTTAAGTAATTGAACGATAGATTCTGTTACGAATGAGGCCTCAGAGCCCTGGTCAAGCAAGGCCCTTACTCGGACCTCAGTCCCTCTGGGAACCGTCAGAATGACTTGCGCTGTAGCAAGCACCACAGAGTGTTTTGGAGCCGACAGACTGGCCGTCAGCGTTGAGACACGGGTGGTCAGCGTCGGGGCATCGGTACTTGGTGCCGAGGTACTGGCGGTCAACGCGGAGACACCGGTTGGTGTGGTTTGCGTAGGAGCAATATTAGAATTTTGAGACATCTCTGAGCTCTGAATGGGAGCGTGGAGACTTGAGTGGTGTTTCTCTTTACAAGTTAAACACCTCCGTTTTGATTCGCATTTTTTGGAGTGATGGGCACCCAAACAGTTAAAGCATAGGTGTAAACGACGTGCTTCGTTACGACGCTCAGAGGTTGATTTTTCAAGGAATTTTAAACATGACCCGATATAATGTTCCCCAGAACACAACGAACATTTCCGAGTAAATCCCTTGGAACCCTGCAATTTGGAGTTCGCGCTTATGTGAAATGAACGTTTGGAATTACCGGAAGATTTAGACTGAGACTGAGGAGCGCAGCTTTTATTGATTTTCGATTCAGAAGCTATCATACAGAGCGCATTGGAACGTTGATCAAGGAATTCAACAAGCTCATCAAAACTGGCGAAACGTTCGGTACGACTGAGATTTGAGCCTGATTCAGAAGCTCTCGACAAGGCTTGGCGATCCTTCGCGCTCAATTCAGATTCCCAAATTTTACGAGATTCAGGATCTAGTCGACTTGTTAGGATATACACAAGCCAGATATCCCAATGTTGGAGAGGCATATCGAGATTTTTTAAGGCACGTACGATGCGTTGAGCCTCATCACTGAATGACTGTAGTTCATTAGCCGATTCTTTTTTAAGATAGGGTAGACTCATCAACGCCGTTAAATGGCTGTTGACAGTCAAACGGGGTTTCGAGGGCATGCCAAGTTGATAGGTAATTAGCGTTGGTAGTTTAAACGTCTTTAACGAAATCTGCTGCATTGTCCGTTAGAGATGATCTCAGGTATTGCAGCTTAGTGACATTAGATAATCGCGGGGATTCATGAACAAGGGAGATGAATAGATCACAAAAGTTATCCCAATCTTCATAACGACCGGAAAATTTTGGAAGATTTAACTTAGGAAGTTTAGCCATTCTGTGACCGATGTCAGAATCGTCAATTTCAACCGCACGTCTTTTCACGGTTGAAGAAGTTTCAAGTTCACCCAAAACTTTCAGAAGAGAATCTTGTAGTGATTCATAAGCGGCCTCCATGAGAGCGAAAACATCGTTCGTAACGTAGGGATTATCCGCGGCGTCATCCCTAGCAATAATATCCGCGTGAGCTTCCCGAGATTCATCCCAAATTTTATCACTTGTCTTGATCCTTTTTTGTTGACGATACCAGCGGTTAAATCATTTACATTAGCTGCTTTAAATCGGTCATGAATGCGGGTAATCTCAGCGGCTCGCGCCTCTTGCAGGGCTATGAGTTTTTTTGTACTCTGTAGAACCATTTTAATTTATGAACGGGAAATGAAAAATGAGAAGAGAAGTCGAAGTGACCGTAGAATGGCGGTAGAGGCTGAGTCCACAATAGAATGAAAATCGCGTGGCGTGCAAACGAGTGGCGAGTGGTGCAGGGCTGTGTTGGCAGTATTGACAACTGTCGAAAAAAATGTGTATGCCCATCCAGTGGCGTCGCGTAGCGGTGATCAAGAAGACTTAAATTTCAAGTTGACACTTGTGTAAAAGATTACAAGGTTTTTTAAAAAGAAATTATATTTTAATTTAATATTCAGAGGTAAGTGTGTAATCAATTGTGCCAATATTTATTATTATATTTATTAGATATATTTCTTATTAATGGATTATTTTTTAATAATATGTTATGAAGTACATTATTATCTTTTTTTTGATGATATATTGTAATGAATAATTACAAGACATTTAAATTTAACTATTTATTTTGTCCAATGAAGGTTGTTATAAAATAGTAGTAATTTTAAGTAAATATGTATAGTAAGTCTTAAATAGTAATTATTGTCGCTGTCGTCTTTTCTCTTGTATTAGCAGTCTAATCTCGTAAAAACATCTACCTCGGTTTTCGTTCAAAACTCGACGCCACAATTCTTTCAAAATCATAAAAAAATCATTTTCTCCTTCAATCCTGCGAAGATGAGCATCTGTAAAAAATTATTTTTAATTGGAAATCAAATTAAATTACATAGCAGTAAATTTATATTAGTAAGTCATAATTTTGTTTATACGTTGCTTAGTAGTTTTCAATTTTGTTTTTACTTCAACGTTTTAAACAACAGGTGATCCGACAAGTGACAATAAAAAAGTTTATCAGCATGAAAAAATTTGCAATAATGTAATAAAAATTAAAAATAAAATATGTATTTGTTAAAAATTTCTAAAATAAAAATACCTTCTTGACGTTGCTCATTTTCTCGAAGATTTTCATCATCACCATTGACATCATCATCTTCATCATCACCATTATCTTCAGGATTATCTTCACTATTATCTTCATCATCTTCGCGAAGTAGATCGTCAACATCATCTTCAGGACGATAATCGGCATCATCATCTGCAGGACGATAATCGGCATTATCATCTGCAGGGCGATAATCGTCACCATAATCTGCAGGACGATAATCATCACCATAATTTTCGTGACGATAATCGTCATCATCAACATCATCAACTTTCTCGTCATTCACCAACCTGTGTTGACTACTTTTCGTTCTGTTGAAATAGAAAAATATTGTTTTAATAGATTGTTTAACAAGTTATTAAGAAGAAATTATATATATATATATATATATATATATATATATATTGTTTTTTTAATTATACAATATTACATTTATTATGGAAGAGGTTATACATACTTAGAAGAGAATCGAGGAGAATTCTCCAAAAAAGCCATAAGTCTAAAATATTCTAATGAGTTAGTTTCATCCGGAGCTGCCGATCCTGAAGGAATGTATTCCTTGTTCTTATCCTTTTGCTTGTAATAATCTTTCTTCAAATTGTCCCATATTTTTTCTAATTCTTTAGCTAAAAAGATAATGTTATTTTAATATGTCAAGATTATGACATTGTTTATTTTTATTATTCTTTATTTCTGTTCTATTTTCGATTACATATTTCTATTCAAAGTTTTTAAATTCTTGAGATTTGAAGTTGGAGTAACCAGAAAATTAAGATTTTTTAAATTTAAAAGAATTTAAAAATTTTTGAGAATTTAAGTTTATTTACTTAAATAATATATATTGTTATTTATTTATTATTATTATTAAAGCTAATAAGACATGTATTTTTCATCAAAATTATAATGTAAAAGAATTTTTTAAACTATTTACAAATATACAAACTAATTCACACAGACACAAAAATGAGGTCATGTTATATTTTAATCTTTTCTTTTATTAATTAATAATATATCTCCAAATCAACTCCGAATGCACGTACATATCTGATTACATTAGAAAATTCGTAATTATTCAGCAATATATTTAACAAATTTTATAGATTTTAAATAAATTAAATTCTCACAAATTCTTTTGAATGTAATCGTTGCCTCTATTCTCGGTAATATAACTGATATAACCGACCAAGAAGACTAGTCTTCTTGTAACCGACTTAAAATACTATCTATTCTTTATTTAGTTATTTTGTTTTATTTGTAATTTTCTTACAAAAAAAAAAAAAAATTCACAATTTTTTGAGTGAATTAAAACTTTTTTAATTTTTATATTAAGATTTAAACCCAATTGAAAAATTTAATAATAAAGTACATACCGGTAAACTGTTCATCACAAGTTATATCTATTATAAGTTCAGAGATTTCTGCCCATGCGTTTCGTCTTAAACTATTATCCCTATATGATTCCAATGACTTGTCGTACAAATGAGGGCGTGATCCAATCATTTGAATTAGAACTTCTATATAATCCACACTTTTGGACATTGCCATATTAGCCAGAAATTGTTATGAAAATTCAAATAGGAAAATTGTTTGCTTTTGCTGGCTTATTTATGCGGATTTCTTGATTATGTGTGAAGTCGCTCAGAATCGCTATTACTTAACGAGCGCATGCTTACCAACATTTGAAAGAAACCTACATGCATTAAAATGTTTTCAATTTGGTAGTTCTGCTTGCTATTAGCTTCATTCCGTACTATTTCTGATAGACAGTGCTGCTGATCGGCATTTGTTTTGAAAAGCGAGATATCTGAAAATTCTGTTACTCCGCAAATATTTTTAAAAAATGTATAAAAAAGTAGATCCTGACATGGATATGAAAATAAAACTAATAGAAATTGTGCGACGCATTCCATGGATAATCGACCCGAATTCACGCTGTAAATATAATTCAGGACTTGTTAAAAGAAAGAGTTGGTCACTGATAAATGAAGAGTTGGAAAAGAGCGGGTTCAAAGGAGTTGGTAAGTTTAAATACAATTTTAAATACATATATTAAACATAACAATGATTATAAATTATAATTATTTAGAAATTTTTTGGAAAACAATTTTATAAAAAAAATTTTTTTAGACACTAAAACTTATTTTGGTAAAACGATAATGTCGTGTATTCACGTCCATTAACATTTCTTTAAAAATGTTTTGACAATAATTTAAAGAATGCGTAGTTTCAATATTTGAGAAATTTAATAATTTTTTGAGTTTATTAACTACAATTTTATGTTATAAAATTTGTTTTCTTTACTCATGTTAATTATTACATGTACGAAATTGTATAACTATTATTATTTCATAATATAACTTTAAATTTCTTATATTTTTATTATTCTCATTCAAAAACTATTAGAAAATTATATATTTTAACCTAACCAAAACATAAATAATATTTTATTCCCACAAAGGACAATCGATAAACTTAATTATTATAAAATATTAGTTCCATAAATATAATTAAATTTTTAAAAAAATTTCCTTTTTTTTGTCAAACGTTTAGCAAATTCTAGTTTTTTGCAGATGTTTTTTCATTATGCAATAAATTATATGGTAATATAATTTGACGAAGGTATTTTTCTTCGTTTTATAAATTATATTGTTTTAAATTTTTTACTTAGAAATATAAATTCTATGACTTTGGCAATTCACATCTCTTTTTAAATTATATGAAAGATTAAAGATGCTTTTTTAAATAATAAAGAATTTAAAGCTAATTAAATATTTTTCTTTGTCTTCGACAAAAGAAGCAGCATGTGTAATATGTTCGCATTTTCGAAAACCTTTTATTATCTAAAAATCGATTGCTATATTTATGAGTAAATATATATAAAACCTCGGGTTTGCTTTGAAACACGATATCATGTTTTTTTAACTCCAATTCAAAATCAGAGGTATATATGGGACGTTTCATGTCAACCGGCCCAGACCTCCATCCAAAATTCTAATCAACGAAAATCAACTTATTACAACTCAAAATAATCGTCAGCTCATACTGCTTCGAATAAAAAGTGGCGAATTAAAAAATTCAAAACGGCGTCCTTACTGTACCATGTTGTGCAAATTTTTTTAATAACTCAGCAAACGAATGTATTAATTACCTTGAGAAAATAATTGCAACTTGTTGGATAATGGGTCACTCTTATGTTTTTGGAGTCGCTGATTAGGAATCTGAAGTTAGATTTTAAAAATTTTCAAAATTCAAGATGGCGGATCCAATATGTCGGACATTTTTATTAAAATTTGATCAGATTCGCTTGCAACTTGCTACTCGAGGATTTTTGGGGTCGCTGATTACGAATATAAAGTCAGATTTAAAAAATTCAAAATGGCGGATCCAATATGTCGACCAAAATTTTTTAAAAATTATCAGATTTGCTTGAAACTTGTTACTCGGTGGTTTTTAGGGTCGCTGCTTACGAATCTAAAGTCAGATTTAGAAAATTTTCAAAATTTAAAATGGTGGATCGAATATGGCGACCAACATTTTTTTTAAAATTATCAGATTTGCTTAAAACTTGTTACTCGGAAGTTTTTGGGGTCGCTGATTACGAATCTGAAGTTAGATTTAAAAAATTTTAAAAATTCAAAATGGCGGACATTTTTATTAAAATTTAATCAGATTCGCTTGAAACTTGCTACTCGGGGGTTTTTGGGGTCGCTGATTACGAATATAAAATCAGATTTTCAAAATTCAAAATGGTGGATTCAATATATCGACCAAAATTTTTTTAAAATTGTCAGTTTTGCTTGAAACTTGTTACTCGGGGAATTTTGGGGTCGGTGACTACGAATTTGAATCTGGATTTTATAAAATAAGATTAGTGGTTCCAAAATGGCTAATAAAATATTTAAAAATTAAATGGATTCGCCACCTTTAACTCCATAAACCACCCCTTTCACATTATTCAATTAGTTGTTTTAAATTTTTCTTCCATACAAATTTAGGCTTCATTTAAAAGATCTTAAACATCATAAAAGTAATTTTTCAAAATACTATCCTTAATCCCCAAAACTACCCCTTAATATAGAAATTTAATATTTTTTAAAATTTACTCTACATAAATCTTTTATAATT
Source organism: Leptopilina boulardi (assembly GCF_019393585.1). NCBI lineage: Eukaryota > Metazoa > Arthropoda > Insecta > Hymenoptera > Figitidae > Leptopilina > Leptopilina boulardi. The sequence goes on from NW_026137777.1 coordinate 294,880, forward strand.
TTAGCTAATTTGAGGCTTTTAAATAGCCTAAAATTAAATTTTGAAAAATCTACCCTTAAATTACTTTTTTAAAATTTTTCCTTTCCTTTATAAAAATTTCCTCTATATCATTTTTTTACAATTTAAGCAGAACTGAAACTTTCAAATATTCTCAAACTTAATTTCAAAAACTGTCCTTAACTCTAAAAACCTTAACCTCAAAAATCAGCCTCATTACATTTAAGTTTATAAATGCAAACAAATTTTACAATTTCATCCGCCATATTGGCTCCACCATTTTGAATTTTTAACAACTTTTACATCAGAATCGTGATCTGTGACCTGATTTTTAAAAGTTGACGTAAGATTCGTGATCATCGACCCCAAAAATTCCCGAGTAACAAGTTTCAAGCAAATCTGATAATTTTAAAAAAATTTTTGTTCGCCATATTGGATTCACCATTTTGAATTTTGAACATTTTTAAAATCTGACTTTAGATTCGTAATGAGCGACTACAAAAACCCCCGAGTAACAAGTTTCAAGCAAATCTGATAATTTTAAAAAAAATTTTGGTCGCCATATTGGATCCACCATTTTGAATTTAAAAAATTTTTTAAATCTGACTTTATATTCGTAATCAGCGACCCCAAAAACCCCCGAGTAGCAAGTTTCAAGCGAATCTGATCAAATTTTAATAAAAATGTCCGCCATATTGGATCCGCCATCTTGAATTTTGAAAATTTTTAAAATCTGACTTCAGATTCGTAATCAGCGACCCCAAAAACATAAGAGTGACCCATTATCCAACAAGTTGCAATTATTTTCTCAAGGTAATTAATACATTTGTTTGCTGAGTTATTAAAAAAATTTGCAAAACATGGTACAGTAAGAACGCCATTTTGAATTTTTTAATTCGCCACTTTTTATTCAAAGCAGTATGAGCTGACGATTATTTTGAGTTGTAATAAGTTGATTTTAGTTGATTAGAATTTCGGATGGAGATCTGGGCCGGTTGACATGAAACGTCCTATATATATATATATATAAAGAATTAGTGTGCTCGGATGATAATATTAATTGATTAAACGATAAATTTGAAAGAAAAAATAATCCGAGCATTACAATTTTATTATAATAAATAATAATTAAATTCATTCATTCTTAACTGCCCTATAAGAAAACTCGTTATATCTTAGGAAGAAGAAACAGATCTGAAAACAATCTAGAGGGAATAATAGCGACATCGTTTTAAATAAATAACGTTTTTTTAATCTATGAAAAGAATTTCTTGATCAATAATTATTGATCAAGAAATTCCTTGCGGAAGAATTTTAAATATAATAATAATCCCTGAATAAAAATCCAACAATCGTGTTCACCCTGAAAATTAAAAACTGTATATTTAACTTGCAACTCTTTTGGATTAATAAAAGAAGTTAAATGTCAGGGATTTTCAATCATTAGTCTTTGTATATATAAATACTAATTAAAATTGCAATCTCATTATACGAGGCAAAATAACAAAAGACGCTAATAACAAATCATTTGCATTGCTCAATTCTTAATAATAATATTCTTCGGTTTCTGAGTCGAGTTGTTCGCACGTGGTTTTGTCGCTCCTCTATAATAGTGTTTTTTATAGTTTTTGACAGTTTCTTTAAAAAGCAATCGACTCTAGTTAGTGTTCACATAGTGATGCACTTGTGTGTGTGTTATTTTGACTTTATTTCACCTGCGTGTGCCGATTTTTGTGCATAAATTAGATTTTGGTCTGTACTATTCATATTAAAAACGTTGACTTGAAAGTGTCGTGCTTTATCATGCCGCCTCCTATACTTTCTTTGGAAATACCTAAGGGAGATATTTGTAGATGTTGCCAAAAAGTCATAAAAGTGGTTACACCTGTCCACTACATTGGATGTAAGGTCCCCTACCACCCTAGATGTGCAGATCGCAAAACAAAACCCTGACGCCTCTTCTATACCCACGTCCCCTGCTGATTCTCTTATCACATCTGACGATGACACACCTTCTCTGCCTATACCCGCTACATCTATTGAGGATCTCTCCCGCCAAATGACGTCACTTTCCGCAAAACTTATGACAGGCCTTGGTAAAGTTCATAGTACAGTTTTTTCACTGAAAAATGATTTTGCTGATTATGGTAAGAGGCTGAATAAGATGGAATCTTCTGTTTCCACACTTGAGGACAATGCTGTTACTATTTCTGAGAGGATTGACGTCAATGAATCTAAAATCGATCATTTGTAAAAAGTCATTACCTTGTTTGAATCTGCACTATTAGGTGAGTTCGAGGAACGACAAAGGAGAAAATCTAATTTTATTATTTTTAGCGTGAAGGAAATTTTAGATGATTCTGGAAGCTTTGACAATCACCGTGATACTAAAAGTATTTAAGGATTAATCCGCAATATTCTGCTTGCCCCTTATACTATTAATGTTCTTCCCTTAAAAATTTTAAGATTGGATAAATTTTCCCAGGCCCGCACACTTCCAAGGCCTGTCAAGGAACTGTGCAAGAACGTAAATTTAAATTCTATTATCAATTATGTAGCCATAAGACTTACACTACATGATAACTCGTTCAACGTCATTGCGTTATACATACCTCCTAACATATCAGCTCACGATTACGATTTCGTCTTTGAATCTATAAAATCTCAAGCACATACCTATTTACAAATTATACTTGTTTTATGTGATTTCAATGTCCCTAACTATGTAAAATATAATATTAGAGTTTTGTCTTTATTAAGCTTCGCAATTTATTTTGATAATAAACAAATCAATAATATTAAAAACCATAATGGTGTCAAGTTTGATTTGATCTTTACTAATATAGTTTACACTTCATATCACTCACCTATTCCACTTGTTATTGAGGATAATTACCACTCTGCACTCAGTATCGTTATCTCCTTACCATATACCAATATTCCTCAACTAAAAAATAATAACTTTTCTCCAGCATATACTAAACCAAAGTTTAACTTTACAAAAGGTGATTTTCCAAGGATTTATTCTGAAATTGCGGCTTAGGACTGGACTGAATTAAAAAACATTGATAATATTAATGAGGCGTGCTTATACCTTCAACAGAAAATTTTGAACACATTCCGGAAATTTATTCCTTATTTTTCTGACGTCAGTACTATCAATTGTAAATATTTGGAATGGTTCACTAAAGATATCATTAGTGATATTAAACTTAAAGACTCCATGTTTCGTAAAAATAAAACAATGAAATCTCAAAAAATTAAAGAACAAGTCCACCACCTTACCGGAAGCATAAAGAAACGAATTAACAACAATCAAAAACTTTATTATGATAAAATTGAATCTAGCTTCACCTCTAATCCAAAATTATTTTGGAAGATTATTAACCAAAATAAGAAACCACTCCGCATTCCTAACTCTATGAACTTGGATGATCAAACTTATAACAAATATTAAGAAATAGTAAATTCCTTTGCTACTTATTTTGCTAGTGTATACCAACAACCCGAGTTTGATCCTTGTGAAGAGAACGTGAATACTAACCTAAATTCTACGATTGATTTCCTTTTATCACCAACCGACATATCTCGAGCCATGATTTTACTAAGCGATAAAAATACAGCAGGTGTGAATGAAATACCCAGCTTCTTTTTAAAGTCTTGTTCCAACTTATTAAATCATCCACTCTGCTTTCTGTTTAATAAAATGCTTATCTCTGGTCACTTTCCAACTTTATGGAAAATAACAAAAATTGTTCCCGTCTTTAATTCTGGTGATAAGGATAATATAAAAAACTACAGACCAATTTCAATAATCTCAAACTTCGCTAAAGTCTTTAAGAGGTCTATTGTTAAAAATCTCTTTTCCATTATTGTTATCCCTAGCCGATGAGCAACACGGCTGTGTTAATAATAGATAAACTACCTCAAACTTTGTGTGTATTACTCAATCTATTAATGATTCTATCTCTGTTGATGCTCAACTTGATGTAATATACACGGATTTCTCAAAGGCTTTCGATGGTATTGACTTTAATCTTCTCTTTTCTAAACTCTCAATTCTTAACCTACCTCGAAACTTAGTTACACTTCTTCAATCCTATTTAGTTAACAGACCAAATACAGTCCACTATAATGGACTTTCTTCTCCACATTTCTTTCCAACTTCCGGTGTCCCACAAGGGTCTGTCTTAGGATCTCTTCTGTTCAATGTATTTATAAATAATATAAAATCTATCCTCTCAAGTAAGAAATTATTAAATGTTGATGACTTAAAAGTTTTTCATAAGATCGAATGCATCGATGATGCAATTTTCTTACAATCTAATTTAAACAAATTTGAAAAATGGTGTGAATTGAATAAACTGAAAGTAAACTTCCAAAAATGCTATGTTGTCACGTATGCCAGTGAGGAGTCCATCATCAGTCACGATTATTCATTATGCAATGAAATATTATCTAGGAGGGATACAATTTCTGATCTACCCAGTTGAAAATTCCGACCTCGTTTACGACGTCGTATTCTAAGTAGTTTGCGACGTAGTAAACGACGTAGTAAACGACGTAGTAAACGACGTAGTAAACGACGTAGTAAACGACGTAGTAAACGACGTAGTAAACGACGTAGTAAACGACGTAGTAAACGACGTAGTAAACGACGTAGTAAACGACGTAGTAAACGACGTAGTAAACGACGTAGTAAACGACGTAGTAAACGACGTAGTAAACGACGTAGTAAACGACGTAGTAAACGACGTAGAAAACGACATAGTAAACGACGTCGTAAATGAAAGCGGAATTTGGGATAGCAAACTACGTCGTTTACTACGTCGTTTACTACGTCGTTTACGATGTTGCAAAAATTATTTTAATATTATTTATTTAGTAATTTAGTAAGTCCAATATCCAATATTAAAAATTTTAATAATAATTTAAAAAATCAATAATTTAAAAAAAAATTTATTTTTATTATTTTTTAATAGTTATTATTATTATTTTATTTTTAATATTTAAATTAAAATAAACAAATGGTCATCAAAATATTAGTGAAACCATTTCTTCCAAAAAAGAATTTGTCTCAAATCCAATAAAGGAGAGACATCGGGCAGAAAAAAATTTCGACAAAAAAAAAATTTTCGATCACTGCTTATATACCAATCTAATGGCACCTCAACTGCGAGAAACAGTTATGATGTTCGCCCTCCCTGTGGCGTTGAGCGAACTTAAGTCCAGAGCTGAGCCATCAGCGCAGCGCGGAAACATTTGAAAAATTTGATTTTATTAGATATTTTATTTTATTTTAAATATGACAAATAATTAACTTAATAAATAATTAATGTCATAAATAATTATTAATAACATAATGTCATACTTAATAATTCGTTAATTAATTATTTTTAACGAAAATTTGACAAAAAAAAAATTTGTTGGCCAAAAAAAATATTACCATTAAAAAATAATTTTTTTGTTAAATTTTCGGAGTAAAAAAAATTTTTTTAAGACAATTATTTGTGACCTAAAAAAATATCACGATGAGAATATAATTAACAAAAAAAATTACTCGTAGCACAGAAAAAATTTCACCATGAGAAAATAATTTTTTTAAAATTTTATTTGTAAAAAATTTATTGGTAGCTCAAAAAAAATATCACGATGAGAAAATAATTTTTTGTCAAATTTTCTCTGTAAATAAATTAATTAACTGAATAACGTACCATAAAACGGGATTATTTCGCTCATTGCGGGTAAATTCGCTCACCCACTTTTATGCTTTATTTCAGCTTTAAAATAAATTAACTTCAAAATTAAATTTTTAATTCAATTATATCAAAATTATTTTTCAATTAAAATTTTTATAAAATTTAACAATTGTTTATAATTTAAAAAAAAAATAGCACAATAAAATTGCATTATTTTTTAAAAATTTTAATTCAAAATAAACTAAAATTCAATTAGTACCCGAAATTTTAATTCAAAATCAATTAAAATTCAATAATTATCCAAAATTTTCAATTTAAAATTTAATTATTTACCAAGTTTTCAATTTAAAATGAAATAAAATTCAATTATTTTCTAAAATTTCTATTCAAAATTAATTATCCAAATTTTCAATCAAAAATGAACTTAAATTAAATTATTATTATCCAAAATTTCAATTAAAATTCAATTATTTCCCAAAATTTTCAATTCAAAATGAACTGAAATTGAATTATTTTCCAAATTTAAAATCAAATAAAATTTCATTATTCTCAAAAATTTGAATTCAAAATTAATTGAATTTTCAATAATTTGAATTTAAAAGCATATAAAATTTCTAAAATTTTCCACCGAAATTTTTTTTTTTTTGAAATTTAATAATTTCAATTATAACTCTAAGGAAATTCAATTATTTTTAACTATTTTAATAATATTCTTTGAAAATTCAACTATGTGAAACCATTTTTCAATTAAAAATGATTTTCAAATTATTGTATTTTGTCCGCATTTTCTAATAAATTTTTAGTGAAATCATCTAAAATTTTAATTACAAAACACTTAAAGTTTCAATTAATTTCAAAAATCTCAATTTTAAATCTTTGAAAATTCAATTAAATTTAAAAAATGTTTTCCAAAAATTGTTTGATAAATTATTTTTAGTTCTGTAAAATTTAATAATTGTTTGAAAATTAACAATATCTTTTGAAATTTAATTATTTCTAAAAATTTCAACTTTAACCCTTCGAAAAGGATTATTATTAAAAAAAAAATTTTTATTTAAAAATCTGTAAAATATTTTTGTTAAAATGAAAAACAAATCCACTTTTTTTTGGAATATAAATCGACTAAAACGACTGTTTTGTGTCTTTAAGTTGATTCGAGGCCTGTGTTTTTATAATTAATATTTAATAGGTAATCGTTGGCCCCTGGTACCTTAAAAATAAATTTTTTTCAAATTACTATCTTGTACGAAATTTCCTGGCGCATCTTTTTTCTCATCATAAATTTTTTGTATTTGTATACAATTTTTGAATCAATATACAATTTTTAAATTATTATACAACTTTAAAAAAAATTTCGTTGGTAAACGTTGTGTACTTCAGCTTCGTAAATTGAATTTTCGAATTTGGAATATTAAAGGAATTTATTCCGAAATTTGGAAATACAATTATACAACTTTGGCAAAAATGAGAAAAAGAATTGTCAAAATTTGACACGTCATAAGATTACTATTCAAAAAAACACGTGAAATCAGAAAAGGCCAACTTCAAGTTAGGACAGAAAGACAGACCAAACATTTTATTATTATATAATTATATAATTAATTTTGTTTACAGAGAAATTTTGACAAAAATAATTATTTTCTCATCGTGATATTTTATTTAGGCCACAAATAATTTTTTTACTGAGAAAATTTTAAAATAAGTAAATTTCTCATCGTAATATTTTTTTGTGCTACGTACAATTTTTTTGTTAAATTTTTTTACAGAGAAATTTTTACAACAAAATTATTTTTCATCGTGATTTTTTTTAAAAACACGAATTTTTTTTTTCAAAGAAAATTTGAAAAAAAATTATTATTTTATCATTGTGATATTCCTTTGTGCTACGAATAAATTTTTGGTAAATTTTCGTAGTAAAAAAAACAACGATTTATTACGGTATTTAGTGAATTAATTGTTTTGGAGAGAAAATTTGACAAAAAAGATATTTTCTTATCGTGATAATTTTTTTAGGCCACAAAATATTTTTTTTACAGAGAAAATTTAAAAATAATTAAAATTCTCATCTTGATATTATTTTTGTGCTACAAATATTTTTTTGTTACATTTTCGTAGTAAAAAATTAAGTAACTAATAATTACCGTAAAACAGGGTTATTTCGCTCAGTGCGGGTAAAGTCGCTCACCCATTTTTTTGCTTTAAATTTGATTAAAAACTAAAATTTAGTATTTCTATTAACAAATTTAACATTTTTACCTGCTAATAAAGGTATTAAACTTTATTTTAAAGCTGAAATAAAGCATAAAAGTGGGTGAGCGAATTTACCCGCAATGAGCGAAATAACCCCGTTTTACGGTACGTTATTTAGTTAATTAATTTATTTACAGAGAAAATTTGACAAAAAATTATTTTCTCATCGTGATATTTTTTTTGAGCTACCAATAAATTTTTTACAAATAAAATTTTAAAAAAATTATTTTCTCATGGTGAAATTTTTTCTGTGCTACGAGTAATTTTTTTTGTTAATTATATTCTCATCGTGATATTTTTTTAGGTCACAAATAATTGTCTTAAAAAAATTTTTTTTACTACGAAAATTTAACAAAAAAATTATTTTTTAATGGTAATAGTTTTTTTGGCCAACAAATTTTTTTTTTGTCAAATTTTCGTTAAAAATAATTAATTAACGAATTATTAAGTATGACATTATGTTATTAATAATTATTTATTAAGTTAATTATTTGTCATATTTAAAATAAAATAAAATATCTAATAAAATCAAATTTTTCAAATGTTTCCGCGCTGCGCTGATGGCTCAGCTCTGGACTTATAGGCCTATGGACTTAAGTTCGCTCAACGCCACAGGGAGGGCGAACATCATAACTGTTTCTCGCAGTTGAGGTGCCATTAGATTGGTATATAAGCAGTGATCGAAAATTTTTTTTTTGTCGAAATTTTTTTCTGCCCGATGTCTCTCCTTTATTGGATTTGAGACAAATTCTTTTTTGGAAGAAATGGTTTCACTAATATTTTGATTTTTTAAATTATTATTAAAATTTTTAATATTGGATATTGGAATTACTAAATAAATAATATTAAAATAATTTTTGCAACATCGTAAACGACGTAGTAAACGACGTAGTTTGCTATCCCAAATTCCGCTTTCATTTACGACGTCGTTTACTATGTCGTTTTCTACGTCGTTTACTACGTCGTTTACTACGTCGCAAACTACTTAGAATACGACGTCGTAAACGAGGTCGGAATTTTCAACTGGGTAGGCGTTGTGTTTGACTCTAAACTAACGTTTAACTTACACATTCAAAATATGGAACTAAAAGCACCGAAAGCCCTGGGATGTTTAATGCGAAATTTCAAGTGCTTCAAAAACTAACAATCTTTCACTATTTTATACAATGCTTTCGTACTTTCCCTATTCAACTATGCCCAAATAATCTGGAATCCTACTTTTGATAAATACATTAACTATTTAGAAAAAATTCAAAAACGTTTTTTGAAGTATTTGATATTTCACAAGACTCAAATTTATCCACAACGTGGTTCAGATTAAATCGAATTGTGCAAAAAATTAAATTTGTTAACCTCAGCTGAGAGACGTTTAATAAACCAATCAATTTTTATTTTTAAAATTATAAATAATCAAATCAATTGTTCCAGCTTGTTAGAGTGCATCAATTTTAAAGTTCCACAATTACAGTCACGTTATTATCAACCTTTCTATTTACCGATGCCTACGTTTTCTATTGGCTTTAACGCTCCTATATACAGTGGTTGTAGTGTTATCAATATTATGTGCCTTCGATGTGAGACTGATTTCGATTTATTTAATTTGTCACTTTCATCTTTTAAAAGGATATTATTAAATTATATTAAATCAATTAGGTAATAACAGCACAATTGTGCAATTTGGTTATTTTTTTGCAGTAAATCGATTAACCTTTTTTGTTACTTGATATGCATTCTTTCTGCGTATTGTGCTCGATATCCAATCTTTAATTTATCACGTTAATAATGAAATTAGTTTATTTTATATTTTTGTACGCAAACCTTGTTTATGCAAGTAGTTAGAAATATAAGTTCTGTATCTTTTTGTAGTGCCCTTTAATGGTCTATGATCGTGGGCTATTTTTCTATGCAAATATAAAAAAAATAGTGCAAAGGAAATTAACAATCATTAAAAGTCGCAGCAATATCTGCCATACTTACAAAAATTCAGAAAAGTTTGTTAGAGTTCCAACGACAACATTTGGATAAAAGGAAATTTGAAGTTATCAAAAATGAAGTAGACTCCTTTCATAAAAAAAGCAGCGTACAATGTCAAAAAGAATAGGCAAAAGGATTAATTAAGCATAAAAATTTGTTCAGTCAAGTTAATGATTCAAATGATGATAACGTGAATAAATATGTTAATTTAGAAAATATCGCTGCTTCTATTCCCACAATAATGAATATTCATGATACTGTAAGTAGTAGTAGTCAAAAGGGAAAAAACTCTACAATTAAAAAAATACGACTGATATTCAAAAGAATTATTGTGAGAGACAAAAATTGAATCATAATACACAGAAATCAGTTGTTTTATTGCCAAGCATATTCAAAAAGATTATTCATTAATCAAATTGTAATGAAAATTATATAGAAAAAATTAATTATTATTGCAATCCTTGTCAAGCTTAGCATTTTAAAGATAAAAGAGATAGTGGCAAACAAGACAGTTTTAATGATTTTCGTGGTCATGGTGGTGTTATTATTACTGCAGTAGAATATCCCGCTATATTACAAATGTTACTAGAAGGTTCTCGTGTTAAATCAGATCATTTTCTAAGGAATATCTGATCATGCAATAATTCTTCTACTTTTGCAACATTGAATGCTAATGTAGTAAAGTAAATAAATAAATATAGTAAATAAATTAAAGCGTAATCAATGTTAGGGACGGAATTTCCGTCACTTTATAATTTTTTTAATCATTATTTATTCCTAATTATCTTTCGAATTATTATATTATAAAACACAACACACATTATTATTCTCATTGTGAATATTTTAATTATTACTTCGAAATCATTTAATAATTATGGCAAAGGTCTTTTCATATACTTTATTTATAATGAATCGTTAAATTGAAATAAGTTACAAAATAATAACATGATCTAAATTATTATTATATCATTTAAATGTGGGTCTTCAATATATGACAGTTACGTAATCCCTTTGGAAGATTAAGTAATATTAATGAAAATTATAAGTAGAGTAGGTGATAAAATGCAACGTTGTTGAAATTGCATGAAAATAAGGAGAAGTCAGTTGCAAAATCAACTCTCCTTCTACATGAATCGGGAATGATCATTGTCACCAATCTCATTGTTTAAAGGAGTTTAAATAGTCAGTCTTTCGGCCAGTAGTGATCGAATGATCAGTATTAGTTCAAGTGTTCAGTATCATTTCCCGCAGAGCGGATGTAGTGTTGATTTCCGCAAAAAGCGGATGATTATATATTATTGAAGTCCCACAAAAAGTGGTTGAAGTTATTGATTATTCCCCGAGTAAGGGTTGATTTGTGATTAATAATAAAAAATACAAGTGTCTTGAAAATATAAAAAGTTAAATAGAAATTAATTGAGAAATTCATTATAAATAAAAGAAATAAGAGAAGACTTCCGCATACCTAAGTATCAAGTGACAAACAACGAGTAATACGATACTTTTCTGTTACGATTATAATTCTGGTGAGTCTTTTTAAATAATTGACTTTAATAAAACAGTTTCTTCTAAAATAAAATTAAACATACACAAACACACCAACATCCTACATAACAAACAGAAATTTGTATTTTTGAAGATGGAATCTATCTTGTTGTTATTTGTGAGACTTGATGTAAGTCAAGTAGCTTAATTAAATTGATTATTGAATTATGAAATAAACCTTTTGTTTCATGTATAAAGCAAATACATTGAGAATAATTTGTAATAAATTGAGTGTTAATTTAATTTGACTCTATTTATTTATTTCACATTGAATTACTTTGTCTCATGTTCCTTTTTAACATTTTCTCTTAAATACCGTCTATCCGGGTTTATTGAATTAATAATTTACTGAGAGGTAGTCCACTACCTTATTCTAAAATTGTTTAGCGAAGACCATTTACGCTTTCTAAATAAGCGGAATTGTTAAATAATAAAAATTAGAATTCATTCTATATATTTATTACTTCTCGTCAAGTTATCTATTTTATTTTATTTTGTTAATTAACTTCCGTCTTTAACAATCAACATCTCTGCACTGTTCGTAATTTATGTAATACAAATGAAACTGACTTTTTAACACATCGATCGAATCATGACTGGGCTGGAATATTCTCCGAAGTTAACATTAATGTAAAAGTCTATAAGCTTACTCAGTTGTTAACATTCTCCTTTGGTTCTTTTGTGCCATTGTATAGGACTTGTACTAGAAAAAAGTTTTCACCTTGGATGACCGACAAATTAAGAGCACTCATTAAAGAGAGAAATAAACTTCGCAATAAAGTAAAGAGAACCAAGAGAGATATTGATCAGGATAATTTCCAGAGAGTTCGTAATTTAGTTAAAACAAAAGTTCGTGATGCTTATGATAAATACAACTTTCATGTTATAAAAAACAAAAGTAAATCCAAAAATATTCGGCATATTTTAAGAAATAGTATATTATGATACTACGCCAGAAAGTTGGATTTCCTGGCAGCGGCTTTGCCTCGGCCCTATATATCGCCTGCCAGGTCATCCAGGTTACTGGTCGTATGTCGTATACCATTTTTCTGTATCCCCAACCGAAAGTACGTTCAATAATTAATATTAATTAATAAAATGTCATTAATAGCATATCTATAATGTATCTAATGTGGCAGACTGCGTTAGCGCGCTCTCGTAGCCTTTCTGCTAAAGGATCTAACCACCTGTGTACATTTGTGCTATTAACCTCTAAGAAGTATTGTTCATTATATTTATACAGTTGGCAAAAAGAAAGAAGTTATTTAGTTTAAAAATTAAAAAAAGGACAAAAAACACTCGTTTAACTGCATTATATTCATACATAAATTTGTAATATACCACGTGTATAAGCTTAAAACCGCTGTTTGCTTATAAATTGCTTTAATAAGCCTATTGGGCTAATACTGACACGCCATTGCTTTTTTTAATTTAAGTTGATATCTGGTAACAGTAATCAGTACACATCTTTAGTATTTGCTTATAATAACAGACATTTCTCCTTTGACAATCATGTCTAGTTTTTTGCCAAAAAAAGAGCATATGCGGGAAGCTCTGCTTTTCTGCTTCAATTTGAAGAAATCGGCTGCCGATTCACATCGCATGCTTCTAGAAGCTTATAGTAACAGTACTTTGTCGGAAAGCACGTGCAGAGATTGGTTTCATCGGTTCAAAGATGAAAATTATGACCTAAGCGATAAAAAGCGCGAAAATCGTCCTAGGAAGGTTGAGGACAATCAATTGCAAGCTCTTTTGGATGAACTGCCAAGCAGTTGGGTGATACTCAAGCAGCCATTTCCTTGCGCTTACGTGCGATGGAAAAGATTCAAAAGGTCGGAAAATGGGTGCCTCATGAGTTGAACGATAGACAGATGAAGCGTCGCCAGAACACATGCGAAATTTTGCTTTCCAGACAAAAGAGAAAATCATTCTTGCATCGGATTGTAACCGAAGATGAAAAATGGATATACTTTGAGAATTCTAAATGCAAAAAATCATGGGTTGATCCAGACCAACCATCGACATCGTTCGCAAGACCAAATCGCTTCGGAAAGAAAAAGATGCTGTGCGTCTGGTGGGATAAGGAGGGTATCATTTACTATGAGTTGTTGAAACCTGCTCATCGCTACCATCAACAGATGATCAAATTGAGGCAAGCTTTGCGTCAAAAAAGGCCGCATTATGAGCAAAGACACGAGAAAGTGATATTACTCCACGACAATGCACCATCGCACAAGTCAACAAAGGTCCACAACTACATAGAGAATATCTACTGGGAGATGCTACCCCATCCCGCTTATTCACCAGACCTGGCACCTTCCGACTACCATTTGTTTTCGTCGATGGGTCACGCACTCGCTGAAAACCACTTCAATTCTTACAAAGACGTCCAAAAATGGCTTGACGACTGGTTTGCCTCGAAAGAGAAGGATTTTTTTTGGCGTGGTATCCACAAATTGACCGAAAGATGGGCAAAATGTGTAGCTAGTGAGGGCCAGTACTTTGAATGATTTGTTTCATTGCGTTCTATTAAAAAAATGTCTTATTCTTACCAAAAAACAGCGGATACACCTGGTAATTTAGTTATGATGTTATTCACAGCTCATTGCATAACAGAGGCCTTGAAATAAGTGTTGCTATAACCACATATGTGGTTGTTAAGCTAGCTGGCCACAAAAATCTCGCAGCCAATCAGAGCGCGCGTTGGCTCGAGCAGGCCACAAAAGTCGCTGTTCCCGGAAGAAAATTGGGACGGGAAGATCGTACTTTCGATTAGAGGATACAGAAAACTAAATTTAATCCCATCGAACAAAAATACAAATGATCCTGGTATAGAAGCGGATGAATTTGTGAGTGTTTTTGCTTAAAAAACTAAGTCCACTTCTCGTCCTGTTACTAACTTATTACTTTATGATCTTAATTCATTTAATGATAAAGAGTTCTTTTTTTATATTTCGTCCAAAGATTTAATTAAAAGTTTGGGACAAGTTAAAACCAATGCAATGGGGTCTGACTATATTTCTATCAAAATGGTTAAACTCGCTCTTCCTGTTATTTTTCCTTTTCGTTTACACATTTATAATTATTCTCTTTAAACTGGAATTTTCCTTAATATATGGAAAATTAGTATTATTCGGCATATTCTTAGAATAAATAATCCCAAAATACCTAGTGACTTCAGAGCGATTTCCATTATTTGTGCTTTGTCAAAGCCACTCGAGAGGATGGTTTGCAGACACGTGACTTCGTACTTGTCTGCAAATGATCTTTTCGAACCTCTACAATCTGGATTTCGTGCTAAACATAGCACTTGTACGGCTACTCTGAAGTTTCCTTCGGATGTGAAGCTTGGGATGGACTCGAAATTGATTACTATTGCCGTCTTTTTCGATTTCTCCAAAGCTTTTTCCTCAGTTAAGCACGACTTACTTATTCAAAAAATCATTGATGGAAATGGGAATTTTTCTGAATGGGATAGACTAGAATGTGGTATTTTTCAGGGGGCAGCCCTCTCATCTCTTCTTTTTAACCTTTTCGTTGCTGACCTAGGAAAAGAACTTAAATATTGTAAATACCATAAATATGCAGATGACATGAGCATATTACAAAACATAGAATTAAATCGGGATTATTGAATGTAGTTACTAGACAGTTTTTAATGGGTAATTTGCTTTATTCTGTCATTAATAACAAGACTCCATTATATCTATTTAACTTATTGATTTTAAAAATACTGATCAATCAAATTATGCGAGACTTCGAGGTAGTAGACTTTGGAACAAACTTCCAAAAACTATTAGAGATTTATCTAATCAGTTTATGTTTAAAAGATTATTTTTCGATTTTTTGTTTAAGAAAAGTAATGAATTATTTATATTACTTACTGGTAACCGCTTATTAATATTCTTTTTCTGTTTATTTTACAAATTATTAATTGATTTCTATTTCTTTTAAAAAAAAATTCATATACTGTTTTATTTTGTTATTTTTAGGGTTCCGTACACCTTCGGTGTACCGACGGCACCCTTATGAAAAGAATCTTGCCTCCGTCCCAGCTTTGTGTCCATCCCCCTTAACTTCTACATTTTTGTATATGATGAACTGCAATTTAGTCCACATACGTATATTCACGTGAAGATTACAGGAAAAATATAGCGCGACAGATTGGATTTGATTGTTACGAGCATGAAAGAAAAGAAATCGGTTCTTTTCGAAAAAATTGCAACAATTGACACTGTCCCCCTCTTTAATTCTACATTTTATTTTATGAAGAACTGCAATTTAATACACATACGGGGTAAAATTGCTGTATCGAACTAAGTGAATAAAAATTGATTGTATCGGGCTGTAACCCTAGGGGTGAGTAATTGAACCACGAAGTATTGTTTGCTTTTTTCAAAAATTTTCGGAGAGGGAGGGGGCTGAATTTTTTTGCAAAAAACAGTGAATTTTTGAAGACTTGTAACTTTTAAACAGAAAGAAGAAGATAAATTTATCCCATATGTTTTCGAAAAGTTTTTTCCTGCTCTTTCGAATGGTGCAAAACTTTTTTTAAGAAATTCAAATTTTGACCCTTTTTGTGAAAATTAAACATTTCTTCGAATTTTTTTTATGTTCGGTTCTTTTTATTTTTTTTATTTTTTTTTTGAAAGCTAAAAATGTATTTTTTCACCACAAAAAATATTGAGATGTCCTTTTTTTGTTATTTTCGAGATATTAATTAATTAATTAATGTTATTAAAAAATGAAATATTGCATATATAAATAAAGTTATTGCAATCCTGAAGATACCAATTGACTTAAAAAAAAAGTCAAAAAAACGTTTGATTTTCAGAAAAAAGGGCCAAATTATGAATTTTTGATTTTTTTTCACCAATCGAAAGAGCACAAAAAAACCTTTGGAAAACATAGATGTCAAAATTTTTTTTATTTACTTACATATATAATATTTACAATTTTTATTTAATTAATTAACTATTAAGGTTTATAAAGAATGATATATTTTATAAACAAATAAAGTTATCGTAATTCTGACGTTACTAAGTGAAAGTTGACAAATATCCGCATCCAATGAGCCCTATATGAAGTACTTTGAGTTAGTGGATTGTTAATAAACAATTGGCTAACATGGAAATTGTTTATAAAAACCCCTCTAATCCAAAATAGTCTATATAGGGCTCGTCAGATGCGGAATTACGTCAGCTTTTAATTGGTATCTTCAGGATTGCAATAACTTTATTTAATTGTGAAATATTTCATTTTTTATTAACGTTAATTAATTAATTAATTAATATCTCAAAAATAACAAAGAAGGACATCTCAATATTTTTTGTGGTGAAAAAACAGATTTTTAGCTTTCAAAAAAAAAAATAAATAAAAAAAATAAAAAGGACCGAACTTAAAAAAAATTCAAAAAAATGTTTAATTTTCAAAAAAAAATTTTTTTTAAAAAAGTTTAGCACCATTCGAAAGAGCAGGAAAAAACCTTTCGAAAACATATAGGACAAATTTTTCTTTTCTTTCTGTTTAAAAGTTACAAGTCTTCAAAAATTCATTGTTTAAATTTTTAAAAAAATCAACCCTCTCCCTCTCCGACAGTTTTTGAAAAAACCGAACAATACTTCGTAGTTAAATTACTCACCCCTAGGGCTAAACTATATGAAAGTTACAGCCCGATCCGATCAATTTTTTTTCCACTTACTTCGAACTATTTTGGCTATCGTGTAAACTAGAATGAGAAATAATCATTGAATAAATTGTTTATAACTTTTAAAAATATTAATGGATTTAAAAAATCTTAGTTTACATGAAAACTACACATGCAAGGAAGATACTGTCCAAATTTGAAGTTTAATGGTTAAACAGTTTTGAAATGAGAGTGTGATATAGTATTGACTCTCGTCTGACGGAGGATTTTGTCGATAAAAAATTTTGGCAAGAGTCAATACTATGGGGTATTTCACGAATTTCGTCACGCTATTTTATTCCATTTTTGAATCCCTCCTCCCCCACGTCACACATTATTACATATTTTAGCGTCATTTTTATAACAGGTCGCCACAAATTGCTTGACCCCCTCCCCCCTTGAAGTATGACGTAGTTTGTGAACGATCACTATGTAGATGGTAATCATATTTTGATTTTTGTTTCAGATCACCCAGACATAAGATTTCATGTACACTGCAATTTTGAATAGTTTGACTTGAAATTTTTTACAAGTACTTGTATATATAATAAATATGACGGTTTAATTTAATTTAATGTACGAGTCATATTTTGTTAGAAAAAATCCGGAAAATCAGACTGTTTTTTCCTTTGTCACAGTAGACTTCCCCCATAACGGTGTAATACATGATTCACTTCAATCTGTTTATTTGGCATTAGGACGTATAGAAGATGACAATGATTGAGTTAGGACAATGGAAGAAGCTGTTGTATGGTTAATGATGAAATTGGTGATACACCCTTAGACAATATAAATATTTCAGAGCATATTAAATCAGGAGAAGAAAATTATGCAAAATTAAAATTAGAATAAAAAGATATTGATGATTTTATATTAAATGCAATGCAAGATTCTTCTACTAATGATTCTTAATGCTTCTATGTAAATGGCTCTGGAGGATCTGGAAAAACTTTTTTGTACACTACCTTATAACACTTACTATTGAGTACAGAAAAAACTGTTTCTAATATGGTATTAACAGGAATTGCTGAGACTCTACTTCCAAGTGGTAAAACTGTACATAAAGTTTTGGGTTTACCTGTTCCACTGTTCTTCAAATATAAAAGTACAATCTAAAGAATCAATTTATGGTAACTTATTTAGTATTATAGTAATTTTAAAAATGTATTCAGTTGTATTTTTTGGGCGTTTGCAAAGATAGATTTTTTACATCAATAACTTCGTAATATTTTACAATTAAAGGTTCAATAATAGGTCAATTGAGTCGTTTTTAAATATTCTCCAAGTTGTTCATAATATTTTTAAAGATACATAAAGATTTTTTAATAAATAACACAGGTCTACAAACTATGACATGAAACTACTTTTTTTAATCTTGCGCATATGAGTCTTAAAGTGTAAGATATAAGCTTTAATTGAAGCCTATATAGAAGTCTCTATCACGTCAGGTTAAGCAGAAAGAAATACTGAAAATCCTAAAAAACTCGGTCTTGGAGACTTTACCACAACTTTACTCAAAATCCTGACGTCATACACAATTTTTGAACCCGGGATCGTGTTTAGGACACAAAAATACTTTGGAACTACTCTGATATCTCAAAAAATACCATGTAGACCTGTTTAATGCAAAAAAAGTAAGTTTTAAAAATTTTTCAATTTCAAAATGTCTATTGGTATCAATACATTTTTTTTAAGTAATGGACAAAAAAAATTTTTCTCTAATTTTTAAAAATCCAATAACTGGGGATGGAATATCAGTAGAATCCTCGCTAATAGCTCAAAAGATGTTTCTTTTAAAAAAACTATAAAATTAAAGAAAAATATTTATAGGTGTCCTAACATTTTTTTACAGTTACACAGACCCACAAAAAAGAGTCGTGCGCGGCGGACCAGACTAGTCATTCCTTATGTATTTTGACGCGCTGAACACGAATCCGAAGTCCGTTTTGCTCTATCACATCAGGATTTTTTTTCTAAACTTCAAAAACCTGTCGCATTTTGAGAGATAGGCTATTTTTTTAAAATTGATGTATTTACTTCAAACTTGATATCTAGGGGTATTTTGGGTCGCTGATTACGAATCTGAAGCTAGGTTTTTAAAACTCGAAATGAAAATTCTGATATAGAGTAGAACTGGTCGATGCAGCCAACGGGGTGAGACAGATAATTGCTTCTTATTTCTGCATCGCTTTTTGAATCGCGCCACGTCGACAACGTAAAGTACTTATGGTAGTTCACTCACAGAACAAAATGTGCCGTCTTGGCTGCCTCACCCTGTTCTACTCTACATAAGTAAGGTATTCACGTCTTTTTATGGTAGCGCACTCTTCTGTCCTCAAAGGATCTGTGTAATGGTTTTCGTTTTAAATTGGTCCCTCCAAGTACAATATCCCTTTTCAGCATCCAACAGTATTCAGCCATATATACATCCCATCTTCCTTGATAACAACTGAACACTGATGCTAGGTGTTGTGCACAATCTTTGGGTAATTTTAAATCTCTAATGAGATTGCTAAGTTCTTCTTGGTTAAACGTTTATGAAGTCTGTTTCTCTTGTTCATCATACGGAATGTAATAATCGTCCTCATCATCGGTTCTCATGTCGTTATTTATAAAATCTGCAACATCTTCAGTTGAACTGTCAATTTGCAAGGTTTTTGGAGAGAAAGGTAGATTGCATGAAATTTCTGGTTTTTAGGGTTCCGTACTCGGTTCGGAACCCTATTAATATCGGTTTTTTTGAATCGTGTACCCCCCCCTAGCGGCCACACAAATTTATCTGGAGGGCTGAAAATTAGTACACATATGTATTTTCGGGTGTAGATTACAGGAAAAATATAGCGAACTTGATTAGAATTAATTAACATAGCGTTGTCAAGGAAAAACCATGAATTTTTACGAAAAATGCCTAAAAATGACTATGTAACCCCCCCCCCTAGCGGCCACATTTTTTGACATAAAGAGCTCAAATTTGGTACACTTACGTATTTTTACGTGAAAATTACAGGAAAAATATAGCGAACTTGATTCCGATCAATTTACATAGCGCTGTCAAGGAAAAATCAAAAATTTCGAAAAAAAATGATTTTTCTCCCTAGCGCACACAATATTCTACCCAGACAGTTCATATTTAGTATACAAATGTATTTTTACGGGAAAAATACAGGGGAAAAAAAGCGGTCACGATTAGAGTTGATGATTAACTTTTTATCAAATTTTTCAAGAAAAAATGACAATTTTAGGAAAAAAATGTATTTTTCCACGAAAAACGAACAAAATTTTATTTAAAGGAAATTAAATTAAATCAATTTACATAGCGTTGTCAAGGAAAAATCAAAAATTTAGAAAAAAATGATTTATTCTCCCTAGCGCACACAATATTCAACCCAAATTGTTCACATTTGCTGTAAAACTGTATTTTTGCGTGAAAAATACAGGGAAAAAATGTAAGCGCGATTGGAGTTGATGATCAATTTTTATCAAATTTTTGAAGAAAAATGATAAATTTAATAAAAAAAATGTATTTTTCCGCAAAAAACGAAAAAAATCGGACAAGTGCGAGTTACACTCGCACTGAAATCGAGGGTTCCGTACTCGAAGCGAACTTATTTGGTATAAAAACAAATGTTTAAAAAATATGTGTTGTGTATTAAATAATATATGCGATACAAAAATGAACAATTTAAAAAAAAAATTAAGAAAATTGTTCCTCCTTTGGTATAAAAACAAAAAAAAATTTTAAATTTGTTTTGTATTTCAAATAATATAAGTGATACAAAAAGGAACAATTTTGTAAAATTTAAGAAAATTGTTCTTCTTCGTATCACTTATATTATTTGAAATACAAAACAAATTTAAAATTTTTTTTTGTTTTTATACCAAAGGAGGAACAATTTTCTTAAATTTTTTTTAAAAAATTGTTCATTTTTGTATCGCATATATTATTTAATACACAACACATATTTTTTAAACATTTGTTTTTATACCAAATAAGTTCGCTTCGAGTACGGAACCCTCGATTTCAGTGCGAGTGTAACTCGCACTTGTCCGATTTTTATAGTTGGGACGTTGGCATACAATATGTTCTTTTTATTTTTGTTATTATATCCTTGTACATTGTTATTGCCAAAATAACAATCTTTTTGATTTAATGGTTTCACCACAAAGTTGGCTTTATAAACTTTAGTTTATCCTCTTAAGTATGATTCCAACGAATTAACATTGTGTAACAGGAACTGCAAATTTTGTGTGGAACCCAATTTTTGTCCTGATTGGCTATCTCAAGATGAAAACAATCTTTGTAGATCTGTTTGATATTTTCATTAATTGATTTTCGATTTTTGGGGACATCGAATTGTCATCGAATATGTAACAAAATGCATTTGCATTGCGGTCGCATAAGTGTTCCGACGTTGTTAATGCAAAATTAACTTTTAAAGCCTTTGGAGTTTTATTATTGTTATGATTTATGTAAAAACCTTCACGTTAGGGATCCTGGCATTATCGCAGGTGAGTCCGCAGTCCTAGGGGTGATAACCCTCATACCTCTCCAGGCCTAAGTATGAGAGCTTTCCGACTTACTATGCGTTTCAAAAATCCTTGCCCTTCGTAAAAAACAGGGATAAAACGTTGAAAAAAAATCGCTATAAAACGAGACAAAGATTATTGGATAGATAATTTAATACTACATAAACTTCTCATTCATGACACCTTAGTAAAAAATTTTTTAAAAAAGTTACAGGTGCAAATATGTAGAAAAACAGGGTATTTTGAGTGATTTGCTTATGGGTCAACTTTCACTCATCAGATTTCATAGAAAAAATTATAGAACAAATTTGAAAAAAATCACTGACATGCGCTAATAATTAATTTAAAAATATGTGCAATTTGTTTTTAAAAAACAGATAAACAATTACCTACACAACCGATTGTATGGATAATTGCAATCTCAGCTCCAAATTGCGTTAAAAACTTCTAATAAAATTGAGTATATCAGAAAAAAATTCTTAATTCTGAATCTAAAAAAATTTTTATTTTACAAATGTAATATTCCGTTTTATTTACCATTTTTTACTTCAAAATTTTTTTTTCCTTTCGATACAAAGAAAGTAATGATCATCAGTAACGGCCTTGAGCATCCGGAAGGATTGCTACTCGGCGCATCCCTTTTTTATTGCTTGGCACCTGACAATAGGAAAAATGTCATAGTCGTAAGAATCCCGAAATTATATTTCCTACGAGTAAAATTTTTAACTTTCAACAGCTATAACAGTTTCGTTTAATAATAATAATAATAATAATAATAATAATAATAATAATAATAATAATAATAATAATAATATTAATAATAATAATAATAATAATCTTTTAAAACATATATATTTAAATATTTTTAATCATAAATTTTTATTAAATAATTAAATTATTATTAAAATTATTTTAACACTAAAAAAGTATTGAATGTTATTGCATATAATAATCTTATATAAGAGTCCGTATCATTTTCACGCAAAACTTTTTTGAGCGGTTGTTATTTTGTTTATCTCCAGATTTTCTTATTTTGTTTACCTGCTAAAAAGACAAAATTTAATGAGTATTGTTCTTGTTTTTTAATTTTAATAATGAATTAAAAGTTTTTTTATTATTTAAATTAAAAAACAGGAACAATACAATTTAATTTTTGTCGAGGGGGAATTTACTCAGGTAGTCAAGTGTACACTCTTCCTGTAATACTTGTGTAATAACGTGTAATACCGTGTAATAATGCGTTATTACAGTGCTGTAATAACGCAAAAATCTCTGTAATATCTCTGTAATAATGTGTAATACTCTGTAATAACCTGTAATACTTAGTAATAAGGGTAATATGAGGTGTAATACCGGTAGTCAAGTGTACACGTTTTTTACTAGTAAATTCCCCCTCGATTTTTGTCGTTTTCAAAGGTGAACAAAATAACAAAATCTCGAGATGAACAAAATAACAACCGATCAGGTAAAATTTGTGTGAAAATGATACGGATTCTTATATAATACAAAGAGTTAATAGTATTTAAACTAGTAAATAATTTAATTAAATTTCAAAGTAAAAACGACACATTAGGACAAAAAGTTGTTTTTTTATTTTTTAAAAAAGTCCAATGTTTCGAGTTAAATCATAAACTCCTCTTCATGGACTACAAAAATACGTAGATACAATTATTAATAAAATAATTATGAATAACCGTAGTAGAAAGTAATAAAAAAAATGAAAAAAAATGAACTATATAAATATACATTGCAAAAAGAAGTATCTTATTTAAAGATGTTTTGGTAGCGTTTACAAGAAACCAAGACATCTGAAACATCTTAGTGTCTTGAAAATGCTACCAAAAACATCTTAGAATAAGATACTTCTTTTTGCAGTGTAATAACAATTTTTGATATTTTTTTGTCGATTTTAAACCAAAATTTTTTATTCATAGTTTATTTTTTCTGTTATATAAAATACAATTTTTCTCAATACTTTTCAATTCTTTGTTTAAAATCAAAAATATTTCTGTCCATTTTCTAAAATCGACATTGCTAGACACCCTGATTATAATTACAAATATAATTATAATAAAATTTAGTTCTGCTAAAATTAAATTATTTATAAATTGTATGTGAAATGTTATTTATAAAAATAGTCTACTAAATTTCAGTCTTCAAATTTTCCTCCTATTATTCGTAATTTCGGTTTTTTAAATTTGTAAATGTAATAAATTTCTACAAAATAAACCACACAGAAAATTTACAGTTGAATACTATAGTGTTAACATTGTTTAACATAATTAATTTCCTAAAAATTATACATTAACAAAAAAGATTAAATATTTAAGTTACGAAAACTTACGTACTTCACAGAAAATAATTTCTAATTTCAAAATATATACACAATTTCAAATTTAATAAATTACGACTTACAAATACTGACAAATGTTACAGGCATGAAAAATTCCATACTGCAGTTGTTTGTTGGTTTCACGTTTGATTATGACATCCTATATTTATGAGGTGTAAAAAATTCTTTCTCCCACCAAAAAATATAACACCATCTGCAATAAAAATTTTTAATATTTTAATACAGTTAAAACCGTGTAAGCTTGCTTGACAACTTTTTTGCAAGTAACAAAAGTGTTCTCTTTTTGTAAGCATAGATAAATAATTTACTTTAATGCTGCAAGATTTCAGCAGCAAGATTGCAGTGCAATATTGCCAACAGTGGGACATTTCAAACTTGCGGCAAGCTTGCAACAGTTTTGCATTGCAAACTTGAAAAACTTGCAAAGCGAGCTTGCTGCAAGCTTACGTGAAATTTGGGTGAGAGTAAAAAGAAATCAAGTCACAAAAAAATTAAATTAAATATTAAACTTGCTCGGCATTCTTGCAGTAAGCTAACTGCAAACTTACAATAAATTTGATGCAATCTTGCTGCAAGTTTGCCGAGTAAGATTGGTGATTGGGACACATATTTCTAAAGCAATCCATATCTGTAGATTAAAACAGAAAAGTAACAAAATAAAGCACTTACTTCTTTTATTTTTCAAACGCCTTCAAATTCTGCAGATACTAAAACATCGTCTTCGATATCAAATTCTTCGTCATCGGTATCACTGTCTTCTGCTCCCACATTTATTATCAAGGGACTTATAAACCGGTCTACGTCATTGTGCTGTCCTCGATATTGATCCTCAATTTCTCTAGCGTGTCGGACACAGTTTGGCCACAATGATGATGGAACTGTGTTCATGTGCTCCTTACATAGCTCCAAAACATCATTAATTTTGAATGTTTTATTATTAGTTGCCACCTGTCTCTTAACATGTGCCCAGATGAGTTCAATGGGGTTTAGCTCACAATGAGCTACTGGCATCCACAACAATTTTACATCATTACCCCTCAATTCCTTTGTTATCGTTTCAAGGAGATAAATCTTCGGATATCGATGCTCCTGTGATAATTTGTACAATTCATCTCTTTTCATTTTATTGAACGCCTCGTCGAATCAACCAGTCGATGATGCTTTGTTTTTTCCATTTTGTGGTGACATTACGAAATTCGGGATCAATCATGGTGTGATAAGGGGCCTGATCAAGCACTATAACCGAATCCTTTGGCACCTTTGCCAACAGATTTCTAAACCATTCCTCGAAATGTTTAGCATTCATCTCTTGATGATAATCTGATGACCCTTTCTGTCCTATAAATAAGAACAATACTTTATAACGGAAATGTCAAATGTGCTGTGAAAATTTAATTTTTATTCAAAGAAAAATGCGTTATGCGTAAAAAAATATAAAAAATGGCAAATTAATGCTTTACTTAAAAAGAAGTTTTTTAATTTGTAAATAGTCTTATTGTTATATTAAATGGTACGTTAAAAATTGCACAATATACAGGTCCTTACCTATAAAGCAATTCATGCATCCATCGACAAAGCCATTTTCGTTTCCGACATGCAAGATGATAACTCTCTTTCCTGCACCGCAAGGAGTTACGAAACCACCTCGATAGCCATCTATTTGCTGCACACCGAAACGATATTCATCAAAATTATCCCGTCGATTTTCAGTCACATGTTCCATCCACCCCGTCTGAAGTGTGTGATTGGCACCACACCAAGTTTCGTCTAAGAAATAAATAGACCAATTTGAATCCCTATAAGATTTAATGGATCTTAAATATTCCATTCGAATGTTTGCCACAGTAGAACTTTCCATTAACACAGGCTTTTTCTTCAATTTTCCGTAAACAAAATTATGATGTTTTAAAGTTCTCCACAATGTTGTTCTCGAAATGTTACATCCTGGAACATCCTGTTGTAAAGCGGCGAGGAGAATATTCAGGGTTGGAAATGTCTTTTTCATATAAAAATCAAAAATTTTTCTCCGAATCACTCCAAAAAAAAATTATCCACAACAAGGGAAGGTCTCCCACTCTTTTGATGGGGTTTTTGCAACTCTCCTTTTGCTGCTTCCCTTGAAACGTTTTTTACAGTGCCTTCTGAAATATCCAAAGCTTCTGCAGTTTTCCGGCAAATGTTAGCATTGTTTTTTAAAGTTTGTTTTTCGATTTCGAAAAAAGTTTTTACTCGCAAAACCATTCTTTTTTCTTCTAAGGTTAAAGCTTTCTTTTTTTTGGGTTCACTTCGCGATTGAAAAATTTTTTTAATAGTTTCTATACTCTCTTCCGCACTAATTTCCGAAAAAATTTCACTATCGGTTTCAGTATCTTGATCCACTGTATCATTATTATTTACTTCTGAAAAATTTTCACTGACGGTTTCAGTACCTTGATCCACTGTATCATTATTATTTACTTCTGAAATTATTCTATTGTCAACGGAGCCCACATTTTGAACGCGATCAATTTTCTTCGCAATTATGCACGAGTCTGTAATAGGATCAGACGTAGGTATCAGTAGTTGAAAATGACCACTTGAATTTTCAGTTCCAGTAAATAAAAGCCAAATTGTTGAAGCATCTTCGCGCCATTGATAAGTTTCAAAATAATAATTACTGTTAAACAACCTAACAAGATTAACATTAATGTGAGCTAATTCTGAAAGTGCGCGGCATTCAAGATAAGTGCCAAATTCTCCGGATTTTATTAATTTTGTTTTGTATGCAGCACTCGATGTAATATTAAAATTATGCTGAGCCCAAAAACTGTATTGGGGCCAAATTACATCGGACGTTATGTAATTAACAATATCTTGACGGAGTTGGAGAATGTTTGTTATATTTAAACCATAACCGATTGAAGAAAATAAACAATCACCATTTCCACCTGTTTCTTTCACATAAAATTTGTTGTCAATGTCAGACAGATAAAGCATTGTCCAATCACTTGGCGCTCGCGCACTCATTTTGCAAAAATTAATTGACAAATTTAAACAACTACACGATTTGAATTACTCGCTTTATTTAAAAAATTACTCTCTCCAAAGTTCTTTCTGTGTCGAGATGCAACGAGATGCAACAGAAAACTGAGCTAGAAAACCGAAATCGTTGAAAAGATCCTACTTTGCAGAAACAGATAGGTAATTAAAAAGGCATTTGAGGTAATCGTTTAGGAAAAGGTACCAAAATGTTTACACTGCAAACTTGCAGCAAGTATGATGTACTTAAAGATATTTATTTCGTGTTTATAAGGAAACAGCCATAAACGTTATTGAATCTATTGAATCTTAAGTGGAAAATAATTTGCTTGGGATATAATATACCTCCATTAAGAATCGATTTAAGATTCTACCGCAAATTTCACCTAATTACTGCTTTTAAAATGCAATATTAATATTTACGTATTACATTACCGTCGGCAATTGTCGGTAAGGCGTCAACCGAGCACCATCCAAAACATACATGTGTTCAAACTAAGCTAACTCAG
The DNA here is from genome assembly GCF_019393585.1 of Leptopilina boulardi. Lineage (NCBI taxonomy): Eukaryota > Metazoa > Arthropoda > Insecta > Hymenoptera > Figitidae > Leptopilina > Leptopilina boulardi. The sequence goes on from NW_026137777.1 coordinate 322,438, forward strand.
CCAATAATTAAGATAGAGACTTGAAACAAAATTTATTGGAAAGTTTATGAAATTCCGAGTAATATGATATATCAATAAATATTTTTTAACCATTTGAACACATTGTAGCACTTGTTGAGTACGAACCAAATTTTTGAAATTTTCCGCGATTTGGTCTATTTAATTGCGCCTTTGCATAATCTACAAAAGTTTTAAGAAAATTTTAAATCTTACATAGAGTTCATTGTTGAATCCTAATCTTTAATTTAAGTCCAAGAAACTTCAAATATCTTAACGGGTTCTTGAGATATCATCGAAAGTGTCCGACTATGTTTTGTGTAAAAACCACGTAAATACCCCAAAAAGTACTGAATTTCATGGTTTTTACACAAAACATGGTTGATGATATCTCAAGAACCCGTTAAGATATTTTAAGTTTCTTGGACTTAAATTAAATATTAGGATTCAACAATGAACTCTATGTAAGATTTAAAATTTTCCTAAAACTTTTGTAGATTATGCAAAGGCGCCTTTAAATAGACCAAATCGCGGAAAATTTCAAAAATTTGGTTCGTACTCAACAAGTGCTACAATGTGTCCAAATGGTTAAAAAATATTTATTGGTATATCTTATTACTCGGAAATTCATAAGCTTTCCAATAAATTTTGTTTCAAGTCTCTATCTTAATTATTGGCTGAGTTAGCTTAGTTTGAACACATGTATGTTTTGGATGGTGTTCGGTTGACGCCGTACCGACAATTGACGACGGTACTGTATATAAAATTTTTAATATTGTTATGATTCTATAGCTATATGCTTGTTGCCATAAAAATATTAAAAATAAATTTTGTTAATTCAAGTATAATATTAAAATTTAGAAAAGATTTCCTTCTCAAGTTAACATAATTAAAATTCTGTAAATATTTGAACCATTTTTTTAAATCTAACTTAAAAAAAATTTTTTATTAAAAAAAGTTTAGTTAAAAGTATTTAAATTAAATTTTAAAGCAGTTCAAATAAATACTGCATGACCTTTTTTTAAAATCCAGTTAATTGTGAAAAAGTTTTTAAAAAAACTGTAGACCCTTAAATAAATTATAAAAAAATTCTTGTTTCATTAAGTGAAAAATTAAAAAAAAATTAATTTTAAAAATTAAAAAAAAAATTAATTTAAAAATTATAAAATTTTTATTAGCTTAAAAATTATAATATTTTTATTAAGTTAAAAATTTTTAAATTTTTATTAATCCTAAAATTATAAAAATTGTTTTTAATTAAAAAATTTTAAATGTTATTTTAATTTAAAGATTTTTAATGTAAAGACGCGAGGAACTCTTAAAAATTGCCAAATGCTTCGAAAATACAATAAAATTTTCCTACGCCTTTGGCAACGCCAACCTCTTTTTTTTGGTACATTTTTCCAGGCTTCTGAAAACAGGTCATAAACGAAACAGTTGAACCTGAGTTTTTGGAGGGTATCAGTTACTCCTTCCTATTGATCAATTTATAAAAAAATTTTGAAGTAAAAAATGGTAAATAAAACGGAATTTTACATTTGTAAAATAAAAATTTTTTAGATTCAGAATTAAGAATTTTTTTCTGATATACTCAATTTTATTAGAAGTTTTTAACGTAATTTGGAGCTGAGATTGCAATTATCCATACAATCGGTTGTGTAGGTAATTGTTTATCTGTTTTTTAAAAACAAATTGCACATATTTTTAAATTAATTATTAGCGCATCTCAGTGATTTTTTTCAAATTTTTTCTATAATTTTTTCTATGAAATTTGATGAGTGAAAGTTGACCCATAAGCAAATCACTCAAAATACCCTGTTTTTCTACATATTTGCACTTGTAACTTTTTTAAAAATTTTTTTACTAAGGTGTCATGAATGAGAAGTTTATGTAGTATTAAATTATCTATCCAATAATCTTTGTCTGGTTTTATAGCGATTTTTTTTCAACGTTTTATCCCTGTTTTTTACGAAGGGCAAGGATTTTTGAAACGCATAGTAGACGGGGACAAAATCAACTCGTCGTCGGACACACTACAGTATCATTCTCACACTCTAACGTCCCCCTGCAGGGCAGAGCGCCTACGCTGGCTTCGTTACTTCGATAAACAGGAAGCGAATCATACTACACATCCTTTTTCGGGGCAGTTGTCATCACCTACTACATTTATCAAAGCAGCAGGATTAGTATTGTGCCGAAACACAATGAAAGTGCAAAACGTATAAAGTAAACAATATATTTTTAAGGAATAAGATAGAAAAAGATAGAGGATATTAATGTTCCTTTGTATCTCGTTGCGTAAAAATTTACCATTAAACTTTTACATCTTATTGTCACACTATTACCTCAATAAAAAAAGTTTTGGGCATTTGCCAAATTGATCTCTATGAAGCAATGATACCTGTCAGGTCTTGAGAATAGTAAACTGGTTCATTCTAAAACAAAAAGTTATAGTTCTTGCTGCACAACAGTCTACCAAAGAACATTTCGGAGTAGTCTGGGGGTTAAAAATGTGAAAATCTGACTACAGGTTCGTAATTAGCTACGTAAAAAACCCCTAGATACCAAGTTTGAAGTAAATTTATTAATTTTTAAAATTTTCATCTGCCATTTTGGATCCGCCATTTGGTACAACTGTGGAAGAATTTCAATATATATATTCACATTACACAGGTATTTTTGTGTGCTGAACACGATCCCGGTTTCCAAAATTGCATATCACGTAAGTATTTTTATTAAAAAGGGGGTAAAGTCTCTAAAACCAGTGTTTTTGAGGGTTTTTATTATTTATACTACCTTTTGAAGTATTATCTCAAGATTCGAAATCAAAAAACACAAAAATCCTAGCTGCTCGTCCTAGAATTTTTTTCAAAAAATATGATTTTCATTTTAAAAAATTTTAATTTTTGAAGTTAATTGTGTGTGTTTGTATATATGTATATCAGGTACCTTCACATAATCAAATCAAAATTTAAAAACACTTTTGTTTATAATCAGAATATCAGAATCAAAACAATAGTTCATTTAAGTTTTAATTTAGAAATCAGAATCAAAAATTAACTTTTAATTCCGTTTGTTGAACGAAACAAAAATAGAATCTACTTTTGATCCTGTTTTGTCAACGAAACTAAAATAAAATGTACTTTTAATTCTGTTTGTTAAACGAAAGGAAAGTAGAATGTACTTTTGATTTTGTTTGGTGAACGAAACGAAAATCTGTCAGATTACTTCCGAGTTTCTGTTTGAAACAAGTAAATTCAAATTTTTTACTATGAAGAGTAATCTAAAGGATTTTCGTTTCGTTCACCGAACAGTATTAAAAGTACCTTCTATTTTTGTTTCATTTATTAAACGAAATAAAAACTACATTCCACATTCGTTTCGTTCACCAAACGGATTCAAAAGTAGATTCTACTTTCGTTTCCTTTCGTTTCGTATAACGAACTGAATCAAAACTATATTCTACTTTTATTTCATTCACCAAGCGGAATGAAAAATGAATTCTACTTTTGTCTCATTTAACGAGTTGCATAAGACTTAAGCATAAGACTTTTTAAGTAAAAAAATTGTTTATTTAAAAAATACAATAATAAATAATGAAAAAAAACCCACTTTTTTCCTCCTTCTCCAAATAAATTGGTTTAAAGATTAAAATTTTCCTTATTTTTCACGCTTTAATACCGCACAAGAAAAATATTGTATTAGAAAACAGTTAACTCACAATTTATTAAACAATGTTTGTTTCCCTTTTTTGTATTTTATTTACTGTGAAACGTCTGTTATAGTTGCGCGCGACGTTCGGAAATTGTCGCTCTCGTTATTGAGCAGAAGCTAATTACACTTGCGTAGTAAAAAACATATTGTGTGAAAAGTGAGGTTTTTCATCCTTCAAAAATGTTTTTTATGATTTTTTACTGCAAAGTAGATAATTGAAATGACAACATAACCCCACTTTTCGGACAACATGCTTTCTACTACGCTAATGTAATGAGCTGCTGCTATTAGCGAGAGAATTTGACCGTGATATCATTTTTCAAACGTAACGTTTCTTTTTAAATCTACAATAGTAAAATACAATAAACTGTTTCTCATCTTATAATATAGTAGATTCACTTTTCATAAATTTCGAGTATGTAAATCATTATATTGTATCATGAAAATATAAGTATCATTATTGTAACAGTGTTTCCTCTGATTTATTTCTACACCTTGCATCTAAACAGAGTTCGTCCTTTTCCATATAATTCTGTTTCTTTCTTTAAATTCAAAATCCGATTTGATACATGGAAAAATAATATGTTTTAAAATGGGACTTGCACTTAAATATGCATACATGTCCAGAGGGCATGATTTGTTAAGAGACGTAAAAAGGGATTTATATTAGTTTTTTTGATAATGGGAAGTGAAATTGAATTATTAATTGAGTTTTTGATTATTAAATTCGAATAAATCTGCCCTTAACAAATTGGCGCAGTCGGTAGGACTCCTTTTGATGATTTGAGGAAAGAAATTTAATTCATTTAAAAAAAGACACGAACTCTGATGTTTGTTGGTGTCTACAAATAAACTTGTATTCTTCACATTTTCCTTTGTTGATACTCAAATGTTTAATATTTCTTTACACTTTATTTAATGACAAATTTAGTTGAGTGCGGTTAGCAAAACGAAAGTTTCTTTCCTTGTATGCTAACGCTGAACAAGGGAAAAAGAGTATCTACCCTCCAGTTGTGTGAGCTCTGGTTTCTTTAAAAAACGGGAAAATTCTTTGAATTAACCTTGCTGGAAGCGGGTAGGCGCTTGGGCAAGTGAGAGGATTAAATAACTGACACTTTGTTTTGAATCGGGCATAGCTTACCCTGAAAATTACATATATTAGGAAAACTAAAATTACGGTACTAGATGAATAGGGAAAAAGAAGATAGGTATACTCAACAAGAAAAACTTAGAGAGCAATTAATTTCGCGTAGAAATCTCACGGATGCGCAAATACGTTCGGTAAAAAGAGTTTTATTTCTGGAAGAAAAAAAAAGTCAACAAAAACAATTAGCGAAATCCTTCAAGAATTTTGGTTTGTCAGATTAAAAAAAATCAACAAAAGGACGAAGATTTTTAATAAACATTTATTTAAACACGATGTAATTTTTGAAAATACTGGGAATTATCGAGTGAAGTGTAATTTATATCGTGAATGTCAAAGTGTAAAAATTAACTTTCAGCTGAGGTAGGCAAGAAGACCCGGGTTCAGGTTACCATACAGACACACAGTGGTACGAATTGCGAATCTAGCTGGACAAAATTCAAAATTTTTGTGTCATCAAAAAATATAAATACTATAGGAATAGTATGTTTAGTTGTTCTACATTAACGTATGAATGTTAGTTTCTGGGAAAAAAATAGTTTTCATTTAAAAACAATTTAAACATTGCTATTCGCGGCATCTTTGTTTTCGTGAAAAATTACCGTCAGCACATATCTTATAAATTATATAATTATGCAATTCGCTTGAAACTAATGAAGCAAAATACTTTTGAAGAGTAAACTACAGGTATTATCCTGTGTGTAAAACATATTTTAAACATTTTCACTTAATATTTTCTGTATCTATGATCGTTATATATATAGGACTAAATTATATAATTTAAATTTCATTTTATTTACTTTGAAGAACCAGAACTTCTGGGGCCTGTGCTGGCCCGTTGTAAAACTATTTTTGATGTATAGAGTACTTATTATTGTATCAGATTATGCTTTATATGCAACCACCTTTAGCCACCTTTTTTAAATTTTCATTTTGAACTTCCGGGTGACGGATATGCCTTAAGTATTAAATATCGTTCTACAATATCTACTGTCTCAAATGTTCTGCTACTTGGTACTCATGGGTATTTTTATTCGCTGATTATGAATCTGCAGTCAATTTTTAAAATTTCAAAATGGTGGATCCAAAATGGCGGACAACTTTTTTAAAAAATCGTTCAATTTCAATGAAACTTGGTATCTATGAGTTTTTGGGGTCGCTGATTACGAATTTGAAGTGAATTTTTAAAAATTCAAAATGGCGGCACTAATATGGTGGATGATTTTATAAAAAAATGTTAAATTTCTATGAAACTCGATATCTACGGCTTTTGGGGTCGATGATTAGGAATTTAATGTTATTTTATAAAAGGCACTAATTTTAATTTTTCAAAAATGACTTCAAATTCTTTATCAGAAATTCTAAAAACCTCTAAAATATCAGGACTAATAAAAATCAATCAATTTAAATGAAAATTGTTTGCTAAATTAGATCCGCCATTTTTAATTTTTAAAAGCCAACATCAAATTCATAACCAGCGACCAAAAATACCCCTAGGTATTGAGTTTTACGGAGATCGAATAATTTTTTTAAGAAAGTCTGACATATTGGATCCACTGTTTTGAATTTTTCAAAACCAACATTAAATTCGTAATCAGCGTCCCCAAAAACCCCTAGATACCAAGTGTCATAAAAATCCAATCAACGATTAATAGAATAATGATGTTTTAAAATTATGCGATAGAAAACGGAGTTGAAATAACTTAAAACTTGAAGATACGATTTGAGAGTTCGTTTTCATTTCAGTAGGGAAATTTAAATTAACCAGATGTGAATTACACATTTGAGCCAGGCAGTGTCCTCCACAGTACAAGAAAACTATCCTGCTATACTACAAAGCCCTGATTTTATAGGTGGAAGTTGCGACGTCATACTTACAACAGAAACAGAACATAATCTGCGGTGCCACTCAGTCAATTCTACTGCTGATTTCTCGGAAGCCTGCTTTGCTTTTTCACAGTCGATCGGTAATTGTACGTAGTATAAATCGTTAAAGCGACTGGCAGTCAATTTTACATCGCCGTCACTATTTTTTTACAACAGCCTTGTCACAAACAAAAATAACTTTAAAACCGTTGTCCGTTATCTTTGATACAGACATGAAGTATGTCTAAAGGTCAGGAACGAAAAGTGTGTTTTTTAATTTCACATGTCTGTCACCAAAATTGTCTGCCACAGCTACCCGCACTTCACCTTTGGCGATGATATCCGTCGATTCACCATTTGCAAGACTTAGTTTTTCACTCGTAGAATCTTCCATTGATGTAAAAATTTCTTTCACATTACACATGGAGGAGGTAGACCCACTATCCAGGCACCAACAACGAGAAATAACACTCTGCCTTAAACGCAGTCTTGACTGTTTTCTCAGTTACGAGGAAACTTTCTTCTTCCACCTTTTTGGCTTTCGCTTTTTCACTCGCGTTTTTCTGAGGACAATTTCGTATCACGTGTCCTATTTTCTTACAGCCGTAGCATCGAATTCTCTTGGAGTATTCCTCAGTAGATTTGTTGAATTTTAGACCCTTCGACTTCCATTTCGGATCGTTTGCTAACAAGGCGTTTTGAACTCCTTCCTTCGTTTTTTGCTGTCTGGCGTCCTTTCCTTCCAAAATTTTTACCTTGAGCGCCTCTGAAGTCGGTAATTAGTTCCTTTGAGTCGATGGCACATCGAAAATTATCAAAGCTTTTGGGTAAACTATATAAAAGCATGATGGCCAGCAACTCAGCATTTATTTCAACTTCCATTTCCTGGAGTTTATCCACTGCGTCGAAAAAACTGTGAAGATGTTGACGTACATTATCCCGTTCTTGCATTTTCTGCAATGTCAACTGCTTCAGGAGAGTTACTTTCCTGGCGGGGTCCTTTGATTGATATATTGACTCTAACTTCAGCCAGACTTGTCGTGACGTTACGCAGCCTTTAATCTGCTTAAGTTCGGTGGGAGTAATTGCTAAGATCAAATCCGACTTTGCCTTTCCATATCCTTCATCCCAAGCACGTGCTTGTTCTACGTATGCATTGTTCCCGTCGACGATTGCTTCATTTTCCACGTGTCATAATTATTCTGCGTGAGAGATTCAATACGATATATTGAACTAGACATTTTATTTTTGTTCTTTCTTTATCACAACACAACAGATATATCACAGAATTACAATAAACTAACACTCGTTTACTCGACAAAAACGCACAACACTGTACATAACCTCAACGTCCTTAACTTTGTTTTTATCGAAAGAAAGATCCGCCTATTCACTTATTACGCGCACTCTGGGCCCATAACCTATTGGAAATGTGGGTTGCAAAAGAATATGATAGAGGCCTCTTCGTTTAGAAGAAAATATTTTAATAAGAGAAGGCAAAAAGATTTATATAAAATGACGACGCTTTTGCGTATATCGTACATCTACATGTAACACAAAGAGAATATAAAAATTGTAGTTTAATAGAACAAATACAAAGATAAGATGGCGCTTCATATGCGCGCGATTGTTCAAAAGTTCATAAAGACACTTAATTCTAACATAGGATTTATAAGAATGTCAATGGCAAAAATGACATTGATTATACATATCAATATTTCTTTGAGTACATAAAAAAACTAAAGAATGTTGCGGTCGGTATTACATGTAAATTTAATAAACATTAAACAGATATAGTAGTAGTAAAATTAACTTACAGACACCTCCGTCTAATAGTGGAAGCGTGTAAAATAAATTGAATTTTTTTATATAATTTTCCTATATAATACGTAACTACAATATTTAATTATAAATTAGATTTAAAACATTTTTCAATTCACTTTTATTTAAATTATATATAAATTTATACGTTTAAAGTCAAATATTAATCAAACAAGCCTTTGTTCAGGAACACTGATAGTGAAAAAAGACCTATTCGAATAATTGTGTTTAATTTAACACTGTTAACGGGAATTTAAATTCCATATAATATTCCATATTAAAGTAAATGTTGAAAATATCTTTCACATTCCCATTAAAAAAATGTTATATTATTAAATAATGTATTTCAATCACAAAACTTTAATGAGACGAGGAATAGGTATAAAAATGTATACCTACAATTTTACATCACTTAAGCCCTGTCGGATGTCAAATTACAAACGTGTAAGGAACTCGTTACATGTTCGTAACACAATTGTGACACATTCGTAAATTGTTAAAGTTGTAAGGAAAATAAAAGAAAAATGCTACTGAATTGAATAAATCAATTATTCAATGACTGATTCTTGTATTTTTTGTACTAAATTAGTTTGTATTTATTAAATTATTATTAATGTTTAAAGTAAACGATGTTTAGGGTGATTATAACTGATATTGTCAAACTAGGACTACAAAGCCCACACAGCACATAATATTCCGTAAATATTTTGGAAATATTTCAATTAAAAGTTCTTGAAATACTGTTGCAAACCATATTTTCCGAATAACAAGGTAAAATTACCAACAAAACACTGTTTTTACAATGTTTTTAATGCAGAGGTTAGAATTAATAAGAATAATTGTTTTTTGTTTAAATGTACGTTTCTTTAATAAATAATCATTTATTTTTTATTCTTATTTAATTTCCCTTCGTTTCTGCATCCATTTAATTGATTTTTCTTGATTAAAAGACCTACAAAAGTCGCCCGTTTCAATGCGTTTACAAGCTTATGAGCATTTCGGATACCGAAAAGTGCTTGTATCCGAGATTCTTATGAATTGGTTTACCAGCTATTGAGCTTGTAACCGGAATCCGCGGTTCTTGTATCTTACATTTTTTACTGTGCTGATATCTCATAAAAAACCTTGTAGACCTGTGTAATTGATAAAAATTAACTTTAATAAAATACTAAATAAATTCAAGTATTCTTATATTCATCATATTATATTCAAAGTATACAACAAAAATATGTTTAAGCTATGGTTAAATTTATATCTTCGTTAGTAAGTATGAATGATAAAAGCAAAATTTTAGTTTCAAATAATATTCGTAAAAGCAACAAAAATTGTTTATAGATAATAAAATTTTATTGCTAAAATGACTAACATCGGTTCAAGATATAAAGACCCCTCTCTTTGAAAGCTTATAACTCAGGTAAAAAAATCGCAATACATTGAGACAACTTGGAGTCAGCAGCTATACTTTTTCTACGTTACTATACGAAATTGCAAAAAAAAGAAAATTTTTTTGCATCACTTATGGATTTTAGAAGATAAAAAATACATGGTTTTTCACACCATTCTGGAAACGGTCTACTTTGAAAGCTTATAGCTTATTCAATAAAAATCCTATTAGTATGCGAAATTTTTTCTATAATATTTTAACCCTGCTGAAATATAATATTAAATAAAATTTCGCTTATTTCCTTAACTTTTCGAGATTATTTAATACAAAGTTAAAAAGTTATCTTTTGACAAATAAACGTACAGATATTAAACAAATTCCAAATTGGATAATAAAAGATTCATTTAACGAAATCAAAACATAAAATTGTTTAAAAAAATTTTTCACAGAATTATTCTGTAAAATGTTTTCCGTTTTTTTGTTTTATTACTCTCATTAAAGCAAGGTGCGAACATGATGTACCCTTTTGTCAAAGGCAGGTCTCTAAAAAAGAGTAGTATACTGCCGTCCCTTTTTTCACAATTTTACTATTCTTACTTTTTATTTACAACTTTAAGAACCTCTTCCAAGTAATTTAGCAAGGGTATTGGCAAAAAGGGACCTGCACCTTGCTTTAATGGAAGTAATAAATCTGAAAACAAAAAACATTTTCATGAATAATTCTTTCAACAAATTTTTTAAACAATTTGTTTCTAATCTGTGCGTTTATTTGTCAAAAAGATAACTTTTTAACTTTGTTTTAATCCTTTAATGACCGAGTTTTTTGTCTTTATTTTAGAGACCCCTTAAAACCACCTCTACGTTCAATACAACCACGAAATATTGATAACACAGCCCCACAAAAAAAGTGTCATCTACTTTTGACCGGAATACCCTATCCCTATGTATTTTGACGCGCTGAACACGAATCCGAAGTCCGTTTTGCTCCATCACGTCAGGATTTTTTTCTAACCTCAAAAAACATGTCGGATTTTGAGAGATAGGCGATTTTTTAAAAATTAATTTATTTACTTTAAACTTGGTATCTAGGGTTTTTTTTAGGTCGCTGATTACGAATCTGACGTCAGATTTTCGAAATTCGATATGTCTGATTCAATATTAAGGAATTATTTTTAAAAAATTGTCAGATTATTATGAAGTTTGGTATCTACAGGTTTTCTAAGTTGCTGACAAGTAACACTAGGGAAGTGCCATACGCCGATTTTTTGGTAGGGGGACATTATTTTACGAAATTTTTTAAAAATTAATGTGCAATAGAGTATCTGGGGTTTTGTTGGGTCGCTGATTACGAATCTGATGTCAGTTTTCAAAAATTGAAAATGGCGTATCTAATATGGCCGATAGAAATCCATGTTAGATATGCCATTTAAAATTTTTGAAATCTGACATCAGATTCGTAATCTGCAACCCAAAAAACCCCTAGATACACTATTGAACATTCATTTTTAAAAATTTTCGTAAAATAATGTCCCCCTCCCAAAAAAAATCAAGGGGTAGTTTCCCGCCTTAAATCAACATTTGGGGAAAAACAAAAAAATACGCGTCAAATTGTTTTTAAAAAACTACAAAACTGCCAAGTTTCTGAAAAAATGGAGTACGGCACTTCCCTAGTGTTACTTGTCAGCAACTTAGAAAACCTGTAGATACCAAATTTCGTAATAATCTGACAATTTTCTAAAAATAATTTCTTAATATTGAATCAGACATATCGAATTTTGAAAATCTGATGTCAGATTCGTAATCAGCGACCCAAAAAACCCCTAAATACCAAGTTTGAAGTAAATTTTAAAATTTTTTCAAAATTCGTCCGCCATATTGGATCCGCCATTTTGGATTTTGAAAATCTAACTTCAGATTCGTAATCAGCGACACGAAAAACCCCTAGCTACTAAGTTTGAAGTTAATACATCAATTTTTAAAAAAATCGCCTACTTCTCAAAATCTGACATGTTTTTTGAGGTTAGAAAAAAATCCTGACGTGATGGAGCAAAACGGACTTCGGATTCGTGTTCAGCACGTCAAAATACATAGGGTTAGGGTATTCCGGTCAAAAGTACATAACTCTTTTTTTTGTGGGGCTGTGTAATCCATGTAAAGGATTAATTAAAATTTTTCAGCTCTTACATACTTTATAATTATTGCTAAATATTTTCTGGTTGTTTTAAAATTGGAAATGATAATTAACAACCCCTTGAAAACCACCCCTTAATGGTAAAAATTTCTGTAAATGATTAAAAGAAGTTTGTGAATTCTTAGTGCATATAAATTATAAAAAAAGTATTTCTTAGCTACATAGATATGAATAATGATGGTAAATACGCCCTTGTAACCAACCCCTAATTCAAAACTATTTTCAGATGCTGAAATTTGTGCTTTTTCACTAAAATAAGTCCGTTTTTTTAAAATAAATAATTGCAAACGAAAGCAGAGATTTTTTCCGACCTGTGTAAAATTTTCAGAATGCCGATTTTTTTCTGTTTTCGAAATATTAAATGTCAAATATTTTATGTCCGCGCGCTAGTGTATAAAGCTACCGCGGCGTGATATGAGTCGACCGCCTCCCAACGCGCACCGATATAAGATGTTTGACATTTAATATCTCAAAAACAAAAAAAAATCGGCATTTGGCCGTCATATTGGATCCGCCATTTTGAATTTTTAAAAACTGACACCGGATTCGTAATCAGCGACCCCAAAAACCCCCGAATAAGAAATTTCAGACAAATCTGATCAATTTTAAAAATTTTGGTTTCATGGAGTAGTTTTTGATATTTCTTTTTACCCTTGTGGAGAATTTTTGTTACTTATTTTTTTACAATACTGACAATATTTGTAAACAAATGTAATAGTTAAGACTGAAAAAAAAATTTTTATGGAATTTATACTGTTTTTTCAAATTTTGTGATTTTTCTACCATTTTGAAGGGGTGATTTCAAAAGGGGCAGTTTTTTTAAAACGGCATGCATATTGTATTTGTTACTCTTGATTAGCCCTTGAAAATAAGACCAAAGCAAAAGTTGTCCGTATACAACGTCCTATGATTCCGTGTTACAGTAAAGGCTGTAATACGGAAATGTCAAGATTTCGTATTCCGAATTAGATTCCGAATTTAAAAATTTTTTCAGTAAAAAGATTCCGTAATTTTTTGAAGCTTGTAACTTTTTTCTGGAAGCTTCAAAATATTTGAGGTTTCGTATATATTTTAAAATTGATATAATTTAACTGCTAAAAAAATTTGATGAGGGTACCCAGTGGGCACGGGGATATTGGATGTCTTTACGACATCTTTAGTACCTTTTTTGAACGTCTATGTCTATCCAAAGAACGTCTTAAAGGCATCTTATGTCTAAAAAATGTCTTTAGGACATAAAATATCTTTAAGACATCCAATGTCTCTTTTCCCACTGGGATATTTTGCTCCGTTTAAGAAATAATGAATTCAACAATTTGTTAATTAAAAGGGTCAATTCAATGATTTGAAGTCTCTCTTTTTTGATGCTTCTAGAAAAATGTTACAAGATGATTTTTAGTGGTTTGACCGTAAGTAAAAAGATGGTTGGTTCATGACCAAACTATAGATATTGTTTGTACAGAGTTGGGCAATTTAGAAGGCTCAATTTTTATAAGACAAAAAACGAATCCGCCACCCACCCGTCGGTTCAATTGACGTATTTTTCAAGGTTATCAAGGTTCGGTGGCCACTCCGAATATTCTACAGAATAAAATTCGATTAAAACATAATTCTAAAAAATTAGCTTTATAGTGCATATTCATGCGTCTAATAGTATATTATGTGGCAAGCACGTAAAGTAGTACTCTTTAGGTGAGGATGTAATTTTCAGTACGAGCTGTCGTTAGTGCGACGTAGAAAGACGAAGACGAGCCGAAAGCGAGCCAAGTCGAACCGAAGTCGCAGAGACAGCGAGTATTGAAATCATCCGAACCTAAAAATTACTACGTGCGAGCCACATACCCTATTTTTTTCGCCATTGTTATGAAAAAGTGAAACAATTTTAAAGAAATATATATATATATGAGGCATTCCTTGTCAACGCGGACACCCCTCTCGCCCAAATTCTTTCCATTTTAAATTCATGTTTAATGGCTTAAATTTTAGTTAAAGGAATATACTTTTGAAATCTGAGTGGCATATATCCAAAAACAAAATATAGGATCCAATATAAAGGTTATTCTTTAAATTTACCAATAAAAAGTTACTCTAATTCATTTTGAACAATCCAAAAAGTAATGTTTGAGGCCTTTTTAGCCCTTTGTATTTGGAAATATGCCACTCAGATATCAAAAGTATATTCCTTTAACTAAAATTTAAGCCATTAAACATGAATTTAAAATGAAAAGAATATGGGCGAGAGGGGGGTGTCCGCGTTGACAAAGAATGCCTCATATATATTATATATTATAAATATATTTAATAATAAATGAATTTATATGTTATAAATATATATATATATATATATATATATATATATATATATATTTACATAATATATAATATATATGAAATAGTATATAAAATAAAATAATAAAAATTGATAAATAAAATAAAAGCAAAACAAAAATTATGCAAAAATTAACAACTGCCTAAAAAAGACTTTTAGTCTTGGGCAGTTGGCCCAAACTGCCTTAAAAAGTGCTATTTTATCTGCCCAAAACAGGCACAAACAAGTTGTAAATTCAGATGTTCATTACATGAACATTTTGCTTCCTCTTTACGATCAGCAAAAAAATTTGCTTCCTCGTGGAGAAAGCAAAATTTTATTGCCAAAATGTGAATTTTTGATTTTTTAACTTTCATTAATTCTTTAAATTTACCTCAAATGTATACTTTATATATATCGATCGATTCGTCTTAACGTAAGGAATACAATTATTTCATATATGGGACGTTCCACGTCAAACGGAACAGAGCTCTAGCCAAAAATTGGCTTGATAAAAAAAATCGTTTAAGGGCTGAAAAAACTTGTACACTCTTGTACTTTCGAAAGCAGATGGGCGATTTCAGAAATTCAATATGGCAGCGCCTCTAGATGTGATATAAGTCATCAATGTCACGATTCGACAAATACAAACATGAATAAAATTTCCAAAATTAATTAAATTGAATCAAAAAATACACTTTTAAGCATTTTTGGGGTCGCTGAATACGAATCTGAAGTAAGATTTAAAAAATTCAAAATGGCGGATCCAAAATGGTGGTCGATTTTTGTTAAAACTAAATATTTTTTCTCAAAACTGTTTACTCGGGGGTTTTTGGGGTCGCTGAATATGAATCTGCAGTCAGATTTTAAAAATTCAAAATGGCGGATCCAAAATGGTGGTCGATTTTTGTTAAAACTAAATATTTTTTCTCAAAACTGGTTACTCGGGGGTTTTTGGGGTCGCTGAATACGAATCTGAAGTCTGATTTTAAAAATTCAAAATAGCGGATCCAAAATGGTGGTCGATTTTCGTTAAAATTCAATTTTTTCTTCGAAACTTGTTATTTGGGTGTTTTCGGTGTGGATGAATTAATTATAAAATTAGATTTTTTTGATTAAATATGTTATTCGGGTGTTTTAAAGGTCGCTTATTTTTAAAACAAAGGAGCACTTGTATATTTTTTAGCCAAGTGTCTTTGAAACCCTTTATGAACGATAGCATTGTAACTAACAGTGTATATTTTTAAGAGCTTTATGATTTTACCTATGTAAAAGAAAGATTTAAATATCAAAAGTCCTTACAAACACTTTACTACTCATTAATTTTACATATTATTTTTTTATTTTTCATATGCGCTTAGTTTTTTATTATTATTATTTTATTTACAACATATTCGCATTCAGCGACCCCAAAAACCCCCGAGTAACCAGTTTTGAGAAAAAATATTTAGTTTTAACAAAAATCGACCACCATTTTGGATCCGCCATTTTGAATTTTTAAAATCTGACTGCAGATTCATATTCAGCGACCCCAAAAACCTCCGAGTAACCAGTTTTTTAAAAAAATTGAGTTATAACAAAAATCGACCACCATTTTGGATCCGCCATTTTGAATTTTTAAAATCTGACTTCAGATTCGTATTCAGCGACCACAAAAATGCTTAAAAGTGTATTTTTTGATTCAATTTAATTAATTTTGGAAATTTTATTCATGTTTGTATTTGTCGAATCGTGACATTGATGACTTATATCACATCTAGAGGCGCCGCCATATTGAATTTCTGAAATCGCCCATCTGCTTTCGAAAGTACAAGAGTGTACAAGTTTTTTCAGCCCCTAAACGATTTTTTTTATCAAGCCAATTTTTGGCTAGAGCTCTGTTCCGTTTGACGTGGAACGTCCCATATAAACTTTAATTTAAAAAATCACAAAATTTTATAGCCAAAATTTGAATATTTGATTTTTTAACTTTCATTAATTCTTTAAATTTACCTCAAATGAATACTTTATATATATCGATCGATTCGTCTTGACGTGAGAAATACGATTTTATTATATATAACCTTAAATTTTTCTATTTAAAAATTTTTTCGATTAAAAAAAAATTTTTGGAAAAAAGACAATAAAATTTTTTTTTGGGTTATTTTTTTAAATCCTTTGGTCAGATTTGAGATATTAATATGATAAATGAGCCTACCAAATTTTATCTAAATCCATTAAAACCTGTTAAAGTTATCCCTACTGAAATTCCCTGTATAATATCTTGTATAATTTCCTGTACAGGATCAGCAACTGAACTTGTACAAGTTCTGACCAGTTCTTGTGCAGGAAAATGCAGACGAATTTTGAACAAGTTCATGTGTGAGATCTTGTACAAGAAAGATACTTGTACAAGAAAATGTACATGATCTTGTACAATTTCATGTATAAGTACTTGTACATGAACACGTTCATGTTCTTGCAGATGTATAGTTGTAAAATTTTTTTTTTTAATAAAATTTGAAATTTTGATAATTTTTAACCACTAAGATTTGTAACTCATGCATGCTAAAAACTATTGCGCAGCTGTAAAGGTTAAAATAAACTATTGCGCAGCCTTTGAAGTTTTTAATTTTTAGTAAAGAAAAACATGAATTAACATGTTGCAAGAACATGAACGTGTTCATGTACAAGTACTTATACATGAAATTGTACAAGATCATGTACATTTTCTTGTACAAGTATCTTTCTTGTACAAGATCTTGCACCAGATCTTGTACAAGATCTCACACATGAACTTGTTTCAAATTCGTATGCATTTTCCTGTACATGAACTGGACAGAACTTGTACAAGTTCAGTTGCTGATCCTGTACAGGAAATTGTACAAGATCTTGTACAGGGATTTTCAGTAGGGATCTTCTAAACAAAAAAGGGATCCACACACACATACACACACACATACATACAGACAATTGATCAGGATCTCATATAACATGTCTCTATTGTGGCAATCAAGTTGTATTGAATGTGTGTGTGGTGTGTGTGAGTTTAAGAATGGAGATGAAATGACAAATATTATATATAATATGATTCGTAGGATTCTTCGGATCATTCTCCGAAGAATCCCGTAGTTCACCGAAATTTCACCGAAGTATTGCTTGATAATGTGAATCAGAATAATCGTTCATTTGTAATTATTCGCTGCGTGGTTGCTGAGGTTCGCCGCTATATATATCTCGCCGAGAACTTATAGGTGAGATTTATGTGAATCTATTTTCGTTGTTTTTATTTATGTATATTATATAATTTTATTAAAATATAATTTTAAATTATATAGAGTGGCGGTTTGAATGGGCGGTTAAATCTATTTATATGAAGAATCCTATAAAATTATGTGATATACAACAACATATCTTCTAATCCATCTATAGAAAAATCTATAGATTAAAATTGATAAATCAAAAGTTACTCTGGAATTTCTGCATTTCACCATAAAACTTATATATATAAAAATAAAAGGATCTTCATCACATAAACCCCAACACCGGAAGCAGCAACCACGTGGTAAAGTTAATTTTATATACGATCATAATATTTTATAAATAATTATTGGCCAATTATTACTAATGTTAAAATTCATTAAAATTTTATAATTATTCGGTGAAGTATGAATGTGTTTGTGTATGTATGTGTTGTGAATTATTATAAACCAATTTATATTATTATGTAAAAATCCTTCAATTTTTTCATACAAATTTGTTTATGCTTGTCTTGATTACTTCCAATGTTTTTAAAGGAACTATAGGTTTTTGAAACATACTATATAACGCATAAAATTAAAATTTTAACCCCCTCCACTTTTTACAATTGTTTAAACAAATTAATAATCTTTAGTATTTGAAGTTACATTTCAGTAGGATTAAAGTTTAAGCAAACTTTAAACCAGATCCCTATTAATCGAAATTTGGACCCGGATCACTTGACATGGAATGCCTCATATACGTATGTCACATATATAACTATATATCATAGTGTGTATTGAAGTGTACAAAACTACTGAACAAAGAAAATTACTAGAATTAATGAAAAAGCGGTTTACTGATAAAGATATTTCCCTTTATGCGAATTATTTCTATCATTTGTTACAATTAATGTTTTCTTAATAAAATAAACTTACTTTAAATCGAAGCACGTCTTCCATTTTTGCTGTTTTCCCATCAGTTACGCAACTTTGAAAGAAAGAGGGCGCAACAGAAACACCCAATGCTTCACTAGACATACCTGTATGTGCCCTTTCACTATTTACTGCAACAACTCTAAATGTTCCAAATAATAAAACGAGTAGTCTTTGAGTATAAATAGGTAGTCGTGTAATGAACCTGTAAAAAACAACTTGTATATATTGCTGCTTTCTTAATTTTTATGGCAGAATACTACAATAATTAAGATTAAATGCTATAATTAATTAATAGTATTATAATTATGGTACTTTTTTTTAAATACATAAAAATTTAGTCAAGAAAACTAAAATAAAAAAATACTTATTGGGTGGCACAAAATTTCTGCCATCAGTAATTTCCATAAATTACGTCATATTTTTTACCTTTTTTGACCCCCCCGCCCTCACCCATGTTAAACATTTTTGCGTATATTAAAAGGGGGTATGGTTAATTCGGTGTAAAAAAGGCACTTTTTTAATAATTTTTCTCGATGATATAACGTGTGTTAGTTTATTAACTTAATTTCCACATATTAATACAGTATTTGAAGTATACTTTCTTAAATTCTAATTGAAAAATATTGCGAATTGAACGAGTGGCAGTAAATCTCTTCAAGCGCCTCGTAGAAAATGAATTTGCGGTGTTCAACGTAACTCGCAACAGAATCATCTGAATGAAAAAAAAAAAATTTGGTTAAAGGAGATGT
The DNA here is from genome assembly GCF_019393585.1 of Leptopilina boulardi. Lineage (NCBI taxonomy): Eukaryota > Metazoa > Arthropoda > Insecta > Hymenoptera > Figitidae > Leptopilina > Leptopilina boulardi. The sequence continues at coordinate 341,769 of NW_026137777.1, forward strand.
TTTTCGAGGTAACTTGGAGAGGGTTTTTTTATTTTTCACAGCACTTGAAACCCAAAAACCCGATTTTCGCTGAAAAAATCGATCTATTTTTTACTGTATAATTAATAATTATTAAAAAAAATAAAAGCTCTCGTAGTTACCTTGGGAAGTAAGTCAAGAAGTATTGAGCCAAATTTCAAAACGATTGGTTTAATAGATTTTGAGATATCGCGAACATGGACTTCAAAAATGTCATTTCGAGAAAAACGCAATTTAAAATTTTGACAATTTTTGAAATGTGACTTTAGATTCGTAATCAGCGACTCCAATACTTATACATACACATAAACGACTTTAGAAAACATTCAGAAATTTTTTTAAATAAAAAAAATGAAAAAAAAATTAAATACCATACCCCCCCTTAACGTCAAGACTTCTGTTTCCAGTTCCTTAACCCTTTCTTGGCCCCGAAAAACCCAGCGGTTGGATTTTAATGAAACTCTCCACTCGGGGGTTTTTGGAGTTAGTGATTCAGAATTTGAAATCAAAAAACAAATAAAAATTCTATTAAATGACAGTAACCAGTTCCAAAAAGTTCTAACTTTCCTAAAGGAAACTTTTATAAACTTAATCTAATTTAACAATGTATCTAAAATAACCAATTGAAAATAATGTAATAAATGTAACAAATTATGAATATAATGTATTGCCGTCGCTAATGAGCCTGGCAGTCGATGCGACGTTTTAAACACTTAATAAAAAAATTCAATGTTATTATTTTTAATATTTCTGATTATAATAAATTTTAAAATTTAAATTTAAAAATTAGAATATTCCTCGAATTTAAAGCAAAAACTAATTTACATCATTTTCTTGAAATGATGAGTATGGTGAACGTTTTTACCAACAACTCAAAACCATGGAAAATCGGTACTAGGTATTTTTTGATGAAGCGATGCTTGGTGACTTTCTCATTAGAGAAACTACTACTAAACATAAAAGAAAGACTAAACCATCCATAAGTCACTTTTAATATGTTAAAAGATTTTAAATTAACACTATATTTAGTAAAATCAGGTTAATCATAAAAAAGTGAAAAATTTAATTTATGCATTTTTTTAAATGCTTATAACTTTAATATTTTTCAACCGATTTTGTTAAATAACCGCTTATTTTTATCGTTATACATCAGATTTTAATTACCAATCATGAATCGGATCATTAAAAATTTTATTTAACCGCAATCAACAATAGAATCCAGTTTTTGTTCTAAATTTTCATTCAAAACTTTCGATATATTCATCAATACCATTTAAAGCAATGGTCGGATTAAAAAATATTGTATAGACGGTTGTTTGGAAAATTAATTACCTTTAATTTAACAAAAAGTTAAAATCAGTCTACTGGAACCGAAGATATTTACATTTAAGGGGACGCGTAAGCCGAAAAATAAAAAAAATTTATTTTTTATTTGATTTTCTGAAAGTAAACTCAATAACGTTTAAAACAAGCCTATGTACAACATTTTCTGATAAGAAGAAGTGCCTTAAAAAAATTTGTGATGTTGGATATTTTTTTCTTAAAGACCAGAATTCTTGATATTTATGACAAAACCAGCTATGGATGCTTTCATTGTTTTGAAATGTCGAATTTTGATCTTATATAATACAGAAATAAAACTTTGAATTTATATGTCGTCATAATTCACGAATTTCAAAATGGCGGACAAAATATGGAGGACAAAATTTTTAAAATTTACTCCTATTCGCTTGAAACTTGGTATCTGGGGGTTTTTAGAATTCTACAGCGATAAATATTCCCACCGTAAAACATCCAATTGCATTTGCTACGCCGATTTTCAATGTTATCAAAAGTTACAAACGTTTGTTTTAGTATTCTTGTTCATATCATGTTATTAACAGACTCATTCACATTCTGCGTTTTTCCATGTAAATTAAGTTCCACGAAATCAACCACGGTGCGCCTGAAATGAAGATAAATAAAAATTCCTTGCACTCTAAAACTTCTTGTCTATTTTGAATCTTTGAAGCTTCCAGAGTATTTTTAAACAAAAAAGAAAATAATCGCCGGAGCCCTTTTCGAGAAAAATAAATTTTTATATTTTTTTGATTGATAACACAGGCCCACAAAACTAAAAGTATCACGTGCAAATGACCCGAGTACCCTACCCCCATGTATTTTGGTGCGCTGAATACGAATGTGAGGTCATATTTGCTCCATCACATCATTTTTTAAATTTGACTTCATATTCGTAATCAGCGATCTCAAAAATACCTGAGAAATGAGTTTTAAGGGAATCCAACCAATTTTTAAAAAATTAGTATGTTATAAGAAATCTGACATATTTTTAAGGTTAGAAAAAAATCCTGACGTGATAGAGCAAATATGACCTTACATTCGTATTCAGCGCACCAAAATACATGGGGGTAGGGTACTCGGGTCATTTACACGTGATACTTTTATTTTTGTGGGGCTGTGTTATCAATAAAAAAATTAAAAAATTTATTTTTCTCAAAAAGGGCTCTGGCGATTATTTTCTTTTTTGTTTAAAAATACTCTAGGAGCTTAAAAGATTCAAAATAGACAAGAAATTTTAGAGTGCAAGGAATTTTATTTAACTCCATTTCAGGCGCACCGTGCAACATATGTCGATTTTATTGTATCCATTATGGCTTTTTCTAAATGAAAATGGTCATTGTGATTATATACTTCTCCATTAATTTCGGCTCGTTTGTATTTGCACCAGAATTACTATATAAGTCGTGCATCGGTTTTTTATTTGACAATGCCACATGGTAAAATGTTGACCATACAGCGTTTTCCATTCTCTTTAGACTTTCCGTGTTCCTTCTAATAGCTAAGCCGTAGAATACCTGCAATTTGTCGATACTAGCATCCGTCAATCTGTTTTTACAACTGAGTGATTTTCTATCGTTTACCTTTCTTCTCTTGTATCCATTTTTTAATATTCTTAGGCGTCTTCCCATTCTCTTCTAAACGTGACCCACGCATTCTAATTTTGTAATGTGACAATTGTCTCCATACGGATATTCAGACGATATTGTAGTGTAAGCTTTACTATCCCCATCACCGAGATATTTGACATACCTAACATCGTACTCACTCAGAGATCTATTAAAAATTTCTCTCACACTCTTGACTTCCATGACTCCATGGTATATAGCAATACAATCTTAAAGATGATCATTTTTGTATTTTTCAGGGCATCTACAAAACTGTGATTGAACACTGACGTCTATCACTTTTCCGATGTCTATACTTCTGGCTGTGACAACTCTATTGAGCAATAATATTCAAAGAATTGATCCTCCTGTTTGGAACTTTCCAATTGCTCGACAAGCATATACAAATAGAAAGTTTATATCGTACAATTGTTGCAGTTTGCCTGAAAAAAGGTACATAGACTGTAGAATTTTTTTTTACAAAAATTAACTTGTACATAAAAAAATCCAGGAAAATATAAATTAATTACCTGAATTATCCACAGAATTTAGCTTTGAATTCAATAGATTCTCCTGTTTTAAACACTGATCACAAGACAATTGCAGTTTTGCTGCCAGCCCAAATCTTTTCACTACGGACAACCGTACATCTCCATTGCAGAATTTACACTATAAATAAAACTTCGTATATTTCAAACGCATTGTCATGCGTATGATATCAGCGTGGTTCCAGATGTAACTGGACATAAAGCGCGCGTTCACACATTCAAACCGGCGCATACTCTTTCTCTCTCGCTGTATGAGAGAAAAGATAGTCTCTCTTACGTGAGTAAGAAAACGTTGTCGAAACCACTAGTACCATTCTACGATCTCCACAGTAGTCCCCCTAAGTGATAACGATGTGTATTTTAAAGTTTGAGGAATACAAATTTAAAAATATAGATTTGAGTTAAATTTTGAGTTAAATTTAAAGAATTAATGGAAGTTAAAAAATCAAAAATTCACATTTTAGCTGAAATTAGTAGTAGAGCTATGAGAGTTCTGGGACAGGTTCATATCTCGGCTAAGTTACCCACAGTCCGTAATGCAGATTTGCCAACTGTCAGTAGAGTAGAAACCTGTTACAAATTTTGGTTCAACCGATAAGGTAGCGATCTGTTTTACTGACCTACAATTGTTATTAACAAATTTACCAACCTGATCATAGACATATAGAAATGGACCGCTCACCACTGTGGAGAGACGGGAAGGAAAAAAGTAAGAGAGAAAAAGAAACGACTTATACCACACTCTCTCTTTCTAAAGCAGGGACGTTTGAAGGAATCAGTGGACCACGGAGTCAGTGGACCCATGGTTGAATTTTGTAAATGTAGAAAAAGAAATATGGAATTTTTTCGGTGAAAAGTAATTTTATAAAAAGAAATTTAAATAGGTACAAATATTAAAATTTTAAATTATTAAATTTTTTAAACTATTTTCATTTTTAATTTTTTCTTACAGAATTTAAATAAGTACAAATATTAAAGTTTTAAATTTTTGAAACATTTTATTTTTTTATAAAAAATTTGAATAAGAATAAATTTTCAGTGTACTATAATTATTTATTATAAACTTTATACAATGTATAAACATATTTATATACACAAATTATAAATTTTGAAAATTTACATAGAACAAAATTTTTTCTTTCTTTACAATAGTCCAGCTAACTTACCCATGGAAAATTACAGATCCATTGGCCTTGTTATAGGACCAATGACAATAACAACACTTTACCACCATTATTTCTAAAAATCACTTATTTACAATCAAAAATTAAATCAACATTTTTTACACGTGTATCTTTGGAAGATACCATAGATACATGTACAAGGTACTATTGCTACAAAGCGCAGTCCTGGAGCGCTGACGTCACAAAATGCTTTAACCAATCAAATTTTGCTAGAAAGAGAGAGTATAGGATAAGTTGATATTTTCTCTCTCTCACTCATCCATATCACGTCTCTCCACAGTGGTGAGCGGTCCATTTCTATATCACGGTTGGCCTGAACTAAATTTTATTCAAACTTTCAGTAACTCTAAATTTTTTTGTTGATTCTGAATTTATATTTTTTTAGCATTATTTTAAGACAAAAAAGAAAAAAATCGGCGGAGGGCTTTTTGAAATATACCATTTTAAAAAAAAAAATTTTTTTACTAAAAACTAAGTTACAGATTTATTTGAGTTGACTCGTTTTGTTTGTATTTTTTTAAGCAGTCTAATAAATGTTAAGGTATTTAAAAACGAGTCAACTCAAATAAAAACAAAAAAATTTAGAGTTACTGAAAGTTTGAATAAAATTTAGTTCAGGCCAACCGTGATATGTCTATGGACCTAATTGGAAGACAAAAGAAAGTGGTGAGTCAATAATATTATGCATAACTTAACAAATTTAAAAACATTGCTTTTTACAAATCAAAAATGCCTCGCAGATGCGGAAAAAAATCTATTACTCTTCTAGAAAAAATCAATTGAACACGATTCAGAACGATTGAGTACACAAATTTTTTAATCGTTTTTAATTGTTTTCAATTGGAGTATATATTTTTTCAATTGATTCGAATTGTTTTCAATCGTGTAAAATAAGTTATACTTTTTCAATTGTTTTTAATCGGGTGCTATCGGGAGAATGATATACTCACATGCGCAAATAGTTAATAATAAGAATAAGAAAAGTGTTGAATCAAACAGAAAAGATGTTCTTGTTCTAAGTGTTTTGTAATATATAGTTTGTTCTGTTCGTGCGTATGTGTCAAATATATAAAATCTAAAGAAAATTTCTAGTGATATGGATGTCAATATGTTTACTTATCCTATATATGAACAAATTAAGTATGACAACCTTTGAGTTGTCAATACGTAACCTCCAAAAAATAAAAATAAATAAATGGGTACGTAAAAAAATACATATAAACAGAAATTAAATAAATAATTAGGTAGGGTCAGTCGGGGTAAATCCGAACGGGGGGTAAATCCGAACGCTAATTATTTCAGCTTAAGGGGGGAACACCAGTTGTAACTTTCGAAAAATCGATTTTTTTTTTGTGCATTTTCTTAAAGTATACATATTTAGAAATGTGTCTGTAAATTTCAAAGTTGATCCGGTGAAAAATAAATGAGATATACAGAACACTGCAGCGGCGCGTCCCGTGGCTTCATACAAGGTGGCCAGCCATACCTGACCCTAACGACAGATGGCCTTTTCCTATGATTTAGAAACGGCAACCACTGCGGAAGAGTTATTATATGGTCCAGGAATCGATGACTCTTTGTAACTTAGAAACAAAATTTCTTCTGAACAAAAAAAAGTAAGTTGAAACTTTTAATGCGTTTTTCTCAAAATGACATTTTCCAAGTCGGTGACCACGATTAGTCGAATACCATTAAACCGATTTATTTAAAATTTAGTGTGCTTCATTTACACATATAAGTCTAGTTCGTGATCGAAGGATTTTTTTTTTTAATCAAAACTTTTTTTTATATAGCTGAAAATCGACCGTATTTTTTTAACGAAAATCATACTTTTGACTTTGACAGGTCGCCATTTTGTCAAATTTTTTTTTTTTTAAATCCTTCGATCACGAACTAGATAATCTTATAATAAATGTAAATCAATTTCATTTTTGTATTTCAGACGAAGTATACTTGCAGAATGCTGGTCACCGCAATTCGCCTTTTTTCTTAAGACGCCACTTCAATGGCTCATATCTCCAAAAGTTTTTGTTAAAAAAATTTTTTTTTTCTTTTAAATTACAGCTTTTTACATGTACTTTTAACTAATAAATAGTATTCTTTAAAAAGATTCATTGTTCTTTTGGAAAATATTCTTGAAAAAAGCATTATTTTTTGAGTTACAACTGGTGTTCCCCCCTTAATTAAAATTTTTAAAAATAAGTTCGATATGAGAATTTTTACCTCAGATCCTCTTGAAGAGATTCTAAGTATTATCCCATTTTTTGTTTGTTAATTAGCAACAGCATAAACAAAGATAACGAGTATTGCAAAAAAGATTGAAAATCAAAGATGACACTCTTTCAGTATTTTGTCTCGTATTTGAAGAAAAAGAAGCTAAAAATTCATTTTATTATTTATAATTGTTTGTTATGAATACTAGAACAGAAACTATTTTTGATTTTTGCCTTCTGTAAAATTTTATTAATAATATCAGACCGTTCGTATTTACCCAGGAAAATTGGAAAACCGGGGTAAATCCGAACGGTATTTTTAATAATTTTTTTTTACATCAGAGCCACACAAAATTGTTTTTATTTCATTACACTATTATTTTAACATTATAAAAGTACATAGAAAAAAGTTTTTCTTTCTATACGTATCCTCGTTAGTAATTAATAAGCAGAAACTTAATCTCTGTTCTCTCGAAGGAGTGTTTCAATTTTTTTGCCAAATGGTTTGTTGAAAAAAGTTTTTCAGGATCTTAATAAAATTTGGTATTCTACGGTTTTTGGGGTCGCTAATTACCAATTTGAAGTCAGTTTTTCAAAATTCAAAATGGCGGACGAGAATTAAAAAATTCATTGGATTCGCTCGAAAATTGTTACTCGGGGGGTTTCAGGGTTAGCAAATTTGATCATTTTTAAAAATAAGTTTTAGGAAAGTACGCCATTTTGAATTTAAAAAATTTGACTTTTATTTTTGTATTTACATTCAATCACTCCAAAATACTTTCTGTACCAAGTTTTGCAAAAATCCGTTATGATTTGATAAAGTTATTGAAGGTTTTAATTGTGTAATGCATTTTAATTTTTAACCTGTTTGATTTTTGTATTTATATATGATGCATTATTACATAATAGGTTTATTATCGTATTTTTTTTGAGTTTTTATATAAGTTTAACAATTGCAATACTTTAAATTTATTTTCCCTAAGATTTTTCTGAAATACAGTGGCGTTCGTATTTACCCCCATATTTTAGGAAAGTTGCAAAGTATCGAGGTAAATACGAACGCTAAGTTTCCTGCGATTGTAATTTATTACAAATTTTTTCTACCCCATAAAATTGTTCTATGGAAGTAAAGTAACAACTTCATGCATCAGAATACCGGAAGTATTTTTTTTTTAAAGAAAAAACTTATGTTATTGTTGAAACTTACTAAAAGCGTTCGGATTTACCCCAGTTGACCCTACATATAAAAATAAATACCAATAAGAAAACATTCTATTTCTTATATTTTAAAATAATTTCAGTTTTTCATTTTTTCAAGAAAAAAATTTTTAGTTTTTCCAAACTTTGGGTGTCCAGCAGCTTTTCAAAAAAATTTAACAAAAAAATTATAGAATAATAACACTGGCCAACAAAATTTTGGTGCCCAAAGGGTTACAGCCGATTCTTATCGGATTTTGTCCGTAGAATCCGAATCTGGCCATGAAAATGCTGGATTGGCTCTAGTTTTCGAGCAATTTAGGTTTAAAGGTCTCAAAAACTGCATTTTTGGCACTTTTTGAACGTCTGTAAAACAATCAAGCTACACAATAAAACAGTCCGCATACGACAAAATGATAGCTTAATTATTACCCTTTGAGACCCTAAAACAAAAGATTAGGTAATTTAAACTTTAAAATATTGGGAACAGTTTTTGAACTCGCGGATGCCCGAATTATGCTCAATGCTTTCACGTGCATTTCCTAATGCATAGGACTGAACTCAAATTGTTTTTTTAGTATTTTTGGGCCGTTGACTACGAATTTGAAGTCAGGTTTCAAAATTTCAAAATGGCGGATCCAATATGGCGGACACAAAAATTAAAAAATCGTTGGGTTTGTCATAAAACTTGGTACTGGGGAGTTTTTGGGGTCGCTGATTACGAATTTAAAGTCAGATTTCAAAAATTCAAAATAGCGGATTCAACATGTCGGACACGAATATTAAAAATTGTTGGGTTTGCCATAAAACTTGGTACAGGGGAGTTTTTGGGGTCGCTAATTACAAATTTAACGTCAGATTTTAAAATTTTTAAATGGCGGACCTAATATGACGGACACAAAAATTCAAAATCGAATACCAAGTTTTATCAAAATACAAACTTTTAATTTTTATATCCGCAAAATTGAATCCGTCAGTAAAATTTTTTAAAATATGATGTTAAATTTGTAATCAGCGACCCCAAAAACTCTCCAGTACCTAGTTGTTTGGCAAACCCAACAATTTTTAATTTTTGTGTCCGCCATGTTGGATCCGCCATTTTGAATTTTTGAAATCTGACTTTAAATTCGTAATCAGCAACCTCAAAAACTCCCCAGTACCAAGTTTTATGACAAACCCCACGATTTTTTAATTTTCTTGTCCGCCATATTGGATCCGCCATTTTCAATGTTTGAAATCTAACTTTAAATTTGTAATTAACCACCCTAAAAGTTCTAAATAACAATTTAAGTTCAATTTGTCTCTTCATTTATATACCTTAGGAAATGCACGTGAAAGCATTGAGCATAATTCGGGCATCCGCGAGTTCAAAAACTGTTCCCAATATTTTAAAGTTTAAATTACCTAATCTTTTGTTTTAGGGTCTCAAAGGGTAATAATTAAGCTTTCATTTTGTCGTATGCGGACTGTTTTATTGTGTAGCTTGATTGTTTTACAGACGTTCAAAAAGTGCCAAAAATGCAGTTTTTGACACCTTTAAACCTAAATTGCTCGAAAACTAGAGCCAATCCAGCATTTTCATGGACAGATTCGGATTCTACGGACAAAATCCGATAAGAATCGGCTGTAACTCTTTGAGCACCATGAAATTCTTGAAATTTTGTTGGCCTGTGTAATCTTTGTATTCATTCCTTCATTCATTCACATTTTCTTAGTACTTGAATTTTCTCATTATTATTAGATTATATATACATATATATCTTTACTTTGATAATTAGGGTTCTCGAAGGTTTCTACCTGAAATTTGATTTGTCAAAACAGCTTTCGGTTAAGGGTTCGTAAGATGGTCGATGACCTTTTAAATACTGTCCTGAAAGGTGAAGTTGTGTCCCCCACTTTACAAGCCCGGTTTGAACAATCACCATGTGGTTATATGTACTGGAGAATAAAAAACAAGAAGAAAATTTTTGGTGCCAGCACCATTGGGTTAAATTGATTTACAACACATCATGAAGGTTTATTGAATTGAACTAAAATTATAAAACTTTTGAATATTAACATTTATTATTATTGGAGCCATATATGCTCGTAATCGTAAACTTTTGAGGAAAACGATTATATCAAAATAAATTAAACAATGTTTATATTTAAAAATTTTATAATTTTTTTGAAAAACTCATTAAGCGTCATAAATTAATATTGTCATCAAGCCCGAGAACGCCACACAGGCCCACCGCTGTAATTGACTTACTCGAGGTCTGAGCCCGTGACAGGCCGATAGAATGAAGGCATAACACTTCCCTTTACAGGACCCAATCCGTGATCGCTCGATTCGTCCAAACAGCCTTGGATTGAGGGAAAATTTTTTTATTATTGTATATGTGATATAGATGATAACCGTTTAATTCTCGTGAGTGGAAGTGATGTATCCATACTTAACTTACCAACACTTATTCTCGAGGACGCCACTCAGGCCTAACGTGATATCTGCCTCACGCGAGAACTTAACATAAGCCCGGGTTGGAAGAGTGCGGGTATAACACTTCTCCTCAATGAAGTGAAACGGCTACTGCTGATGTAAGATAAACATACCGCAACCGTCGACCGTTGCAACAACATTGTAGTAGTGTCGCTAAAAAAAAGCTTCTAATAGTCTCAGGTAACTTAACTTGATTATTATATAGTTTATAATATTTTTCTGAAATTTGTCGATCAATAACTTACTGTATGTGTTGAATCTTCTTATATTATATTTGTCTTTTTCATTTTTGTATTGGGCCCAAAAAATATATTCCTATTTTTGTATAGTATTAATAATTAAATATATATTTTGAAGATAAATCATTGATTATTGAATAATTTTTTATGCATAAAATATGGATATTGCATAATATTGGTTTAGAAGATATTTGTTTCTTTTGGTTGTCTTAAATGTTTCATATAAAAAATACTTCAATCCATTTAGTTATTTTAGTATTGGATAACATTGGCATTAAAGATATTACGATTTTGAGGATAAAGAAAGATATTGGATAACATTAGAATTGAATATATTTTGATAATGCAACAAAAATATTGATTGTTTGATAATAGAGGAAGCTGGCTTTTGGAAAAATTTTTTGGTATTGGATAATTTTGGCATTAAAGATATTTTGATTTTAAGGATAAAAAATGATATTGGATAACATTAGTATTGAATATATTTTGATATTGGAAAAAAATATTGACTGTTTGATAATAGAGGATGCTGGCTTTTGGAAAAGTATTTAAATAGATAGAAAGAGGATTGAATATTGTTTTATGGGTTAAATAATAGTTTGTGAGTTGAATATTGATTTGAATAATAATAAAAAGTGCAGAGAAAATAAGTTAAATAATAATCATTATCGAAAATGATGTAATGTGGAAAAAGATTAAACAACGCTAATTCACATTCATATAAGCCTATCATTGTTGCATTCGTTAGCTGAATTATAGTTAATGAAATTTTTTATAGGTGAAACACATGTAAGTAAATTTTTTAAAGCAATAAACTAAAATAAACGATATGTTTTGAAAATTGGCTTTATCAACAGTTTAAAAGTTGAAGAAGGATACCATGTCGAAAATAAAAGAGTATTTTATTTTAAGTAATGAAGATTTTAAAATGATTGAAAATGTAAATGAAATGTTAAATGATATGCATATGTATAAATTTCAAAAATTATTAAAATATGATTCAAATTCTTTTTTCATTATGCAAAGTACTTTGTATTTACAAATGCTTGATTTAATTGTTTCAATTAGAGAAAGAGATAAAAATATTCAAATAGTTTTTAGCGGTAATAAAAATTCTGGTCATTGGATTTGTGTTTATTACGATGGAGTAAGACTTTATATTTTTGATAGCCTTAATGCAGGGTGTTTGAATATTCATCAAATAGAATATTTAATTAGATTGTTCCCTTTTAAACCAACAGAATTTCTTGTAGGTGTTGATTAACAACCGATTGGTACAGTTAATTGTGAAGTATAATGCAATAGCATTTGCAACATCTGTATTGGTTAACAGTGTAAAATAAGAGATTTATTTATGAAACTGATAATAATATAATGAGCAAGCATTTGATATCATTTTTTGAAAACAATTAATTAAATCATTTTCCAGCAGTTAGAATGTCTAGTATTAGGATTTCGATTTGTAGAGAATGATTGGAATTGTCTTTTCATAAATCGAGCTAAAGAACTTCAAAATGGTGAACTAAATCTTTCATATTTTTTAAAGACTTTTCCCAGTAAAAATGACAACAGAGTTCTGTCTACTAAAACTGAGAATGAAAAAAAAATCCCCAAAGAAAAAAATTTGTCTTGTAAGATAAAGAAATTATCTACAGAAATTGAAGAGGGATTTACATGTTGATGTAAATTCAGTATGCACAACAGAAAATAATAAGAAAATAATTTCTAGTCTTATTGTTAGGGAAAATTTTGATCCCATGACATATCCTACAATGTTTCCTTATGGTGATCCTGGATGGACTGTTAACCTTAAGCATACTCAAGGTACTTGTAATTTTATTCATTTACAATTTTATATGTATCGTCTTTCATACAGAAGAAAAAAGCGTGGATTGCCACATGTGCGTTTAACTATATGTTAACGTACACAAATTTGCGATTCAGAAACTTTAAATAAAATGATATTTGCTGAAATCACAGACGAAATAAAGAATCCAGAACTTTTTAACATTGTAAAGCAATTTTAAGTTCATGGGCCTTGTGGTAAACAAAATAGGAATTCAACCTGCATGGATCCTGAGATAAGTCATTTAAATGTATTGCTGACAATTCGACGATCGTAGCATATAATCTTTATTTGAGTACAAAATTTAAAGGTCATATTGACTGGGCAATAATAGGTATTATATTATTATAACACCATAATGTTGAAATAGTAATACAGTACCGATTACAAAAATAATATTAATATTTCTGTGAGATCAAAATTCCAAGAAGTGTCCGTCAAAAAAAATAAATTTTTAATTTTTCATAAAAAATTATAGATATCACGCGCGTTTCTTTTAGCTAGTTAAGATTGTAAACTAATCTTATTATTAATTTTTTTTAATCTTGTTATCGCCGACAATAAATTTTCTTTTGGGGACCCTTTCTTTTCCCTTCTCTTCTATTCTCTAAAATGCCTCTGTTCCTAAAGGAACCTCTTGATCTTCCTCTAGTTTCGATTTCATATTGGAGAATTTTATTTTTACAAAATTGAATTTTTGCTAAATAAAAATTTACAAAATTTGTATTTTGCTAAATTAATTTTTTGCAACATTTTAATTTTTCTAAATTGTCTTTTGCTAAACAAATATTTACAAAATTGAATTTTGCGAAAACATTTTTTTGCAAAATTTTGACAAATTTTGATTTTGCTAAATGAGTATTTACAAAATTGAATTTTTGCGAAATCAATTTTTTGCAACATTTTGCTAAATCAATTTTTTTGCAAAATTTTGATTTTGCTCAATTGGTATGTGACAAATAAGTTTTTTTGCAAAAGTCAATTTTGCAAAATTGATTTTTGTGAATACTTATTTAGCAAAAGTCATTTCAGCTTTATGCTAATTTCATTTTTGCTAATTTCATTTTTGTGAATTTCATTTTTGAGAATTTCATTTTTGCGAATTTTATTTTTGCAAATTTAAATTTTACGAATTTCATTTTTGCGAATTTTAATGAATAAGTGTATAGGGAATTTAATTTTTCGCTAAATTAATTTTTCTGAATTTTTGTTTGCAATCTTGATTTTAGCATAATTGAATTAAGTGAAAATAATTTTGCAAATTTGATTTATGAAAAATGATTTTCGCTTAATTCATTTTTAGTATATTTTACTCAATATAAAATTTTTAAATTTTCTTAATATAAAACTTTCTAAATCATTTCTTGAACTTAACTTACCCTAATCTATATCAACTGATAAAATTTGGCTTTGGTATCAAATTACTATAAACATGTATCACATTCTTTAAGTATAACCTTGTATTTGAAACTAATGAGCTTAAAAAACTCTTAAAATTTTTTAACTTTTAATTAATAAATTAGCAACAATCAGTCTATTAAAAATCAGTAACATGAAAATCTTACTTATTAACAACAATACTTATTCACTTAATAGTACAATTAGAATACCTGTTCTTTCATCACTTCCAGTGAATCCTTATTTTCCATTTTTTCGTCACTCACTTCTTGATTTTCAAGATTTTTAGTTTCCAACATATAAAAAATATTATTAACATTATTAATATTTTTATACTATCCCTGGCGGATTTCGAAATCGGAATGTACGCTGAATTCGTTGTACATTCGTTACACTTTGGTTAAACATTTAGTTGGAGTGAAAATTGTGTAGAAACTGAGTGGAAACTGTGGAATCATCATGAGATTCGATGTTCCTGTCTGATCACTATAGAAACTAAAGCGACATCTTTTAGTCACAACAAAACTACACGCTACAATAACTTTACTTACCTGAAAATATCCTCTTGTTGTCGGTATAGTAGAGTTCTTATCACTTTTAAGAAAACTTTTTTTTAAAATTAAATTGCAATTATTTTAAACTGTGATCGATAAATAATAAAATAATTTAATAAAATTTGCAATTTCTATTAAATATAAATTATTTTTTCACACATTTTACACTAATTTCTTGAAAATATTATGAAAACTGACAACGAGTTAAAATCTACAGTTACCACTTGCACATATCAAGTGATTATTTATTATTTATTACGTTAATAATTAAAATTCTTACAAAAATTAACTCTATAAATGTTCATTTAACCTCACATTACTAATTTTTTAAATTTTCATCAATTTAAAGCTTTTTTTTTATAATTACCTAAATTCGACTTAGATTCGACTTAGATTCGCCCCAGCTGGGTCGAATTTAGGTAAATAAAATCCGCCAGGGATATGATATATAAATAAATTTAATTAAAAAATTAGTAAAAAATATGCACATACCATTTTTGCTTCTTTTCACTATCTTTTGAATTAAAGGCTCTTTTGAATGAAATTCCATCTGCTAGTGCATAAACTTGTTCAAAAAACTTAACATTATAATTACTTAAATGTTACTAATTTTTAATTACATTTTAAATTTTGCCGCGTATTCAACATAATTTTATTATAAACAAATGGTGGGAATAACAAAAACAAAGTCTTATCTCTAGAAACTTTATGTTTTCACGAAAGGCGCGAAATTCAATTCAAATTCAAATGTTACCCTCACAACAAAAGGATATTCAGGATATCCTTGGGACGTCCTGGGGATATCGATTTGTTTTCGGCAGTTTGGATATCCCTGGGATATCTTAGAGATGTCCATGGATATCCAGAGGATATCTTAGGGATATCCGAATCGCCAAAAGCAAATGGATATCCCCAGGACGTCCCAGGGATATCCTGAATATCCTTGTGTTGTGAGGGTAAACTTTAAAATATTTTCATCAAATTAACTTACCTTAATAAATAATCACTTAATAATAATAATGCTAACGATGTAAATAAAATTAGTTAAAAATTTTATATTTCAAGAAACAACTCTTAATAGTTTTATAGTTTTTATATATAATAGTTTTCTATAATTAATAGTTATAAATAAACAATAAAATATAAGATAATAGATTGAATTTACCTTTGTTAATAAGCAAATAATAGTACTATAAAAATAAATTCAACTTATCAATACTAAAACACTTGTTTGAAATTCAAAATGATATCATTTTTTATGTTGGCAATGCTCCGATAAGTCACTTTACGTTGAGGTGAAAGGCGCGAATTAAGTTCAAATTTAAAACTACAATTTAGTGTAGTATAACTAATTAATAAATTTATATTCATTAATATTTAATTGAAAAATTTACAAATGAATATTAGATGTTTAAACAACTATTAATAATATAATATTTTTAAATAAAATATTGATTAATTATTATTACAACTTATCTTCGTTAATAACAATTATGACAAATTGTTAATAATTATATTGCAAAATTAAATTGAAAAAAAATACGTAAAATTACCTTAATAAATAGTATATTAGTATGTTTTAATAAATAAACAACAATTTGTTGAAATAAACCTTCATATTAACGATAAAATTAAAAAAAACTGTGGTGCCTTTAGGTTATATCAACTGCGCACATTTTCTTTAAGCATTAATTATAAAAAAAATATACAGTTTAAAGAAAAACTGGAAAATTAGTTTCTTTCTATGGAATCGACGAAATGAATAGAAAAAAAATTCCTTTAAAAAATTGTTTGTGTTCAAGAAAATTACGAATTAATTGATTGCTTTGGAATTGACCAATACTTTCATCTTTAAATTTAATTGTTCACTTAATATAGTCATAAAAATATTTAAAAACTGTTTAAAATTAAAAATATATTATTATTATTATTAATTTTATTAATTAAAATATTATTAAAATAAAATAAAAATAAAAATTTAGGTTACATATACATACGTACCTGATTTACAACTTCTTTAGCTAAAACTTTTTCCCCATTAATTTTAAAAAACATTTCACCTTCATATCGTTTCTTTTTAACAATATCTTTTTGATTACCCTTCTAGAAAAAATCGATTAAAAACGATTGAAAACAATAGGAAAGAAATTTCTATTGTCCCCAATCGTGTTTCTTAATCGTGTTCTTACAATTGAGGACGATTGACTTTCTCATTATATTCAATTGTTTTCAATCGTGTGCTACATATTGTATTTCATGCACTATTGTTTGGCGGGAGTTTTTGAAAATTTTTAAAAATGCAACTAATTAAAAAGTCTAGAAAAATATTATTATTTCAAAGATTAACTTCTGTTTCTAGCACTAAATAAGTCTGTAAAGAATAATTTTAATTTGAAATTTTTAGAAAAAATTGATATTTCGAAAAGTTGCAATCAAAGTTTTTAATAAAAAACAATTTTTTTAAAATTTATGATAAAATTTTGCAAAAAGTATTAGGGTAAATGCACTAATTACGGCGCGGTTTGAGTAAAAACACCTTTGAAATAGAAAATTCGATATTTCTATTGTATAAAGTCAATTTAAAACTTATTAAACTGAAAGGTTATGTTATTGAGATATTAAAAAAAATTAACTTTATAAAAATCGATTATTTAAACAAATATAAAAAATTAAAACTAATACCGTAATTCTCTATTACGGCGCGTTAGTATCAGTTTCGGTGTATCAATTACGGTGACCAAAATTATGTGTATTTTGAAAATACTTTGCCCACCGTAATTGAAGCCAATGGAAATCTTAAAAATGTTTTAATTACGGCGAGAGAAAAAATTTTATCTCAAATAATTATATTAAAAATTGTTTAAACCCGTGTGGAAAAAGCCACGATCTTGCCCTCAAGAGTTCGGGGCCCCCGGAGGGGGCCTATGAGGGCTGATCCATATGGCGAATCCATGAGGGGCAACGTAGGGGCCCCGCATGGATCGTCCTCATGATCGATTAGCAAAATTTTCTAAGTCCAAAATTCAAATATTTTTTCATCAACAAAAAATTAATGTTTCCAATGATTCAGAACAACGAAAAACGCGTTTTTAATAAAAATATATTTACACTTTTTTGAAAATAACACTCACACTTATGGCAAAATAGATGAGGGCCATCGTAGGGGCCCGCATGGATCGCCCTCATGATCGATTAGCAAAATTTTCCAAGTCCAAAAATGAAATATTTTTTTATCACCAAAAAATTAATGTTTATAATGATTCAGAACAACGAAAAACGCGTTTTTAATAAAAATATAATTACATTTTTTTGAAAATAACACTCACACATATGGCAAAATAGATGAGGGCCATCGTAGGGGCCCGCATGGATCGCCCTCATGATCGATTAGCAAAATTTTCTAAGTCCAAAATTCAAATATTTTTTCGTCAACAAAAAATGAATGTTTCCAATGATTCAAAACAACGAAAAACGCGTTTTTAATAAAAATATATTTACACTTTTTTGAAAATAACACTCACACTTATGGCAAAATAGATGAGGGCCATCGTAGGGGCCCGCATGGATCGCCCTCATGATCGATTAGCAAAATTTTCTAAGTCCAAAATTCAAATATTTTTTCATCAACAAAAAATTAATGTTTCTAATGATTCAGAACAACGAAAAACGCGTTTTTAATAAAAATATATTTACACTTTTTTGAAAATAACACTCACACTTATGGCAAAATAGATGAGGGCCATCGTAGGGGCCCGCATGGATCGCCCTCATGATCGATTAGCAAAATTTTCTAAGTTCAAAATTCAAATATTTTTTCATCAACAAAAAATTAATGTTTCCAATGATTCAGAACAACGAAAAACGCATTTTTAATAAAAATATATTTACACTTTTTTGAAAATAACACTCACACTTATGGCAAAATAGATGAGGGCCATCGTAGGGGCCCGCATGGATCGCCCTCATGATCAATTACCAAAATTTTCTCAGTCCAAAATTCAAATATTTTTTCATCAACACAAAATGAATGTTTCCAATGATTCAGAACAACGAAAAACGCGTTTTTAATAAAAATATATTTACACTTTTTTTGAAAATAACACTCACACTTATGGCGAAATAGATGAGGGCCATCGTAGGGGCCCGCATGGATCGCCCTCATGATCGATTAGCAAAATTTTCTCAGTCCAAAATTCAAAAATTTTTTCGTCAACAAAAAATGAATGTTTCCAATGATTCAAAACAACGAAAAACGCGTTTTTAATAAAAATATATTTACGCTTTTTTTGAAAATTCACCTAAGATGATTCATGATAATAATCATAAAGCATATAATTAATTATATTTTATAAATTGCATTTGATTGGAAAATATAATTTAATATCTTAACTTTAACTAAATGATGTTAAGCACTTTTCTTTGTTAGGTATTTTTTAAGTTTAAATAGCATCAAGAAGTTAGCATTCGTTTTGAAGTAGCGTGCGTAGCGTAGTTGGTAAAGCGTTAGACTCATAGTCCGTAGGTCGTAGGTTCGATTCCCCCCATGCGTTAGATTTATTTATTTCTCAGGTTTGCGTTTAATCATTAATTCTATGTATGAATTAATTGAAAAATGAAAATATCCGTTAATAGTATGCATAAATTACATATTTTTTAATTAATTAATTTATTATTACTTTTAATTATATCCGACAGTTAATTAATTAGAACGTTAATTAATAAATTCAATTTGAATAAGAATTTAATTTAAAATTGAATAATTATTAAATAAATATGTTATTTATTCATAACTTAAGCTTATTTATTATTAATTAACTTTTATTATTAATATTATTGATTAAAAAACATTATGGCAAACTTGAGGGCAAGATGAGGGCAAACGTGAGGGCCCCTAAGGGCGCCCTCATCGATGAGCATGTCGTTTCTATGAGGGGCCCCTATGGATCATCCATATGCGCCCCTCATGGCATGAGGGCGATCCATAAGGGCCCCCACTGGGGGCCCACATCACTTTTCCACACGGGAATGTACATTTTTATTAGTAATTGTATCAAAAAAAGATCAAAATAATTTTTTTTAATCATTTTGCTACAGATATACTAAATATAATAGTAAAAATAGCTATTTTTTATGAACGCGCCGTAATTGATACACTCGCCGTAATTGGTGCACTTACCCTAGTTAAAATTTTTTATAAATAAAATAATTACAGAATTTAATAGAAGTAATTCAATTTTAAAAGAGTTAAAATTGAAAGTTTTGACTTATTAATTTTAAATAATTGAAATTTTGTAAAATTTAATTGAAAAATTAGAAAACAATTGAACTTTTTAAAGAATTTGATTACAAGTTTTGAAAATATTTAATTGAAAAATTATGGCCTTTTGTTATCGCAAGGAGCTCAGGTGAACTTCGAACAAAATTTATACTGAATAACTAGCTAAAAGAAACACGCGTAAACGCGCGCGATATCTACAATTTTTTATGAAAAATTAAAAATTTATTTTTATTTGACGGACACTTATTGGACTTTTGATCTCACAAAAATAATAATATTATTTTACAAGTACGCTTAAGGTATGTATGCTTAAGGGGGGAACACCAGTTGTAACTCAAGAAATAATGCTTTTTACAAGAATATTTTCCAAAAGAACAATGAATCTTTTTAAAGAATACTATTTATTAGTTAAAAGTACATGTTAAAAGCTGTAATTTAAAAGAAAAAAAAATTTTTTTTAACAAAAACTTTTAGGGATATGAGCCATTGAAGTGGCGCCTTAAGAAAAAAGGCATATTGCGGTGACCAGCATTCTGCAAGTATACTTCGTCTGAAATACAAAAATGAAATTAATTTACATTTATTATAAGATTATCTAGTTCGTGATCGAAGGATTTAAAAAAAAAATTTGACAAAATGGCGACCTGTCAAAGTCAAAAGTATGATTTTCGTTAAAAAAATACGGTCGATTTTCAGCTATATAAAAAAAAGTTTTGCATAAAAAAAAAATCCTTCGATCACGAACTAGACTTATATGTGTTAATGAAGCACACTACATTTTAAATAAATCGGTTTAATGGTATTCGAGTAATCGTGGTCACCGACTTGGAAAATGTCATTTTGAGAAAAACGCATTCAAAGTTTCAACTTACTTTTTTTTGTTCAGAAGAAATTTTGTTTCCAATTAACAAAGAGTCATCGATTCCTGGACCATATAATAACTCTCCCGCAGTGGTTGCCGTTTCTAAATCATAGGAAAAGGCCATCTGTCGTTAGGGTCAGGTATGGCTGGCCACCTTGTCTGAAGCCACGGGACGCGCCGCTGCAGTGTTCTGTATATCTCATTCATTTTTCACCGGATCAAGTTTAAAATTTACAGACACATTTCTAAATATGTATACTTTAAGAAAATGCAAAAAAAAAATCGATTTTTCGAAAGTTACAACTGGTGTTCCCCCCTTAAGGTTAACAGTCCATC
Organism: Leptopilina boulardi; assembly: GCF_019393585.1. Taxonomy (NCBI): domain Eukaryota; kingdom Metazoa; phylum Arthropoda; class Insecta; order Hymenoptera; family Figitidae; genus Leptopilina; species Leptopilina boulardi. Next base: position 362,866 of record NW_026137777.1, read on the forward strand.
CAGGATCACCAAAAGGAAACAATGTAGGATATGTCATGGGATTAAAATTTTCCCTAACAATAAGACTAGAAATTATTTTCTAATTATTTTCTGTTGTGCATACTAAATTTACATCAACATGTAAATCCCTCTTCAATTTTTGTAGATAATTTCTTCATCTTACAGGACAAATTTTTTTCTTTGGGTATTTTCTTTTCATTCTTAGTTTCAGTAGACAGAACTCTGTTGTCATTTTTACTGAAAAAAGTCTTTACAAAATATGAAAGGTTTAGCTCACCATTTTGAAGTTCTTTAGCTCGATTTATGAAAAAACAATTCCAATCATTATCTACAAATCGAAATCCTAATATTAGACATTCTAACTGCCGGAAAATGATTCAATTAATTGTTTTCAAAAAATGATATCAAATGCTTGCTCATTACATTATTATCAGTTCCATAAATTAATCTTTTAATTTACATTGTTAACCAATACAGATGTTGCAAATGCTATTGCATTATACTTCACACTTAACTGTACCAACCGGTTGTTGATCAACATCTACAAAAAATTCTGTTGGTTTAAAAGGGAACAATCTAATTAAATATTCTATTTGAAGAATATTCAATATTAGAATATTAAGGTTATCAAAAATATAAAGTCTTACTTCATCGTAATAAACACAAATCCAATGACCAGAATTTTTATTACCGCTAAAAACTATTTGAATATGTTTATCTCTTTCTCTAATTGGAACAATTAAATCAAGCATTTGTAAATACAAAGTACTTTGCATAATGAAAAAAGAATTTGAATCATTTTTTGATAATTCTTGAAATTTATACATATGCATATCATTTAACATTTCATTTACATTTTCAATAATTTTAAAATCTTCATTACTTAAAATAAAGTACTCTTCTATGTGGTATCCTTTTTCTACTTTCAAACTGTTGATAAAGCCAATTTTCAAAACATATCGTTTATTTTAGTTTATTGCTTTAAAAAATTTACTTACATGTGTTTCACCTATAAAAAATTTCATTAACTATAATTCAGCTAACGAATGCAACAATGATAGGCTTATATGAATGTGCACGGTGAGCTTCGTTTAGGTTCAACCTAAACTGCATGACCCTTCTCAGATTTTTTTTTATATCAATTCGGTGATGCCTCACGATCATTTTAAGACGAAAATTAAAATAATCGTTGGAGGGAAACTCAAATTATATTGATTTTTGAATTTTTTTTCTAGGTTATTGAAGATATTTTCATTAAAATACCGTTTGGTAAAATACTTATTGCTTCAAAAGCTACAATTTAACATAAAAATAGATTATATATAATAATTAAACCATTTTGATACATAGAATTAAGAAAATGTTTAAAAATAGTCGAAAAACTGAAATTTTTCTAATTTTTTAAACTTTACTCCTTTATTTAACGTTATTTCAATAAAGTCATGTAGAAGTGAATTAAAGTACATAAAATTTCCTGTAAATCAAAAAAAAACTCTTCTATCTATTATTGTTACAAAAATATGGTCATTTGAATTTTAAATTTAATGGATTGTAATGATCTGTGTTTTTATTGCCAAAGGATTTGCTCGCCGGATGGAGTCCGGGTACCTATTTTGACTAGTTACTTTAAATCTCGGTAGATGGCGTGAAGCGCCATCTATGTTTCGATTAATTTCGGAACTATTTCTTACTATGATGTAGAGGAGAGGTGTAGTCATTGACGAGTCATAATTTAAACCTTCGAAAGAGAATATATTGTTTAAATAAAAGAATAATAAAATATACAAAATAAAGTATTACATAAAATAATAAAGAACAAAAGAATCTATACAGTGCAAAGAAAATACTAAACTCTAGAAAACATAACGATAAAAGAACTAGCTATTCGAGAGGAGCGTTCGCTGAGGCTCCGATCGCGCTTAAATTGAGTTCAAATATAAACACGTTCGCGAAGACGTTGGTCAGGACGACGCATATTACATTCGCGTGAGGTACTTTCTAGAATTTACCCCCTAGACGACGGTACGGACGGATACTAGGGTCGTGCACGCTAGGTCGATTATACGTAATCGGGAAGAAGCTAGATGTGGGATACGGTTCCCACATTCATGCCCGACGCGAAGCTAGTGCGAAGGAATATGTATTAAGGCTCACCAGGTGTAACCCTCATCCGAGGAGCGCCTCGAGATGGGAGTTAACCTGGGGCATCGTCTAGGTCGAGAGAGGGGCGCCTCTACTCGGCATGGACGGTCCTGAGTAATGGGATGGAGGGCGAAGGGAGTTACTGTTCCACAGGAGCACCTGTAGGAACACGTACAGCTCCTTCTAGGAAGTAAGGTAGGCTCTGATGTTCTGAGAGGAGCGCCTCTACAGTGCACCAGGTAGCCAGGAGTGAGTCCCTTCCAATAGTCAGAGGAGCACCTCTAGGCGAGTCGGAAGAAGACTGATGAAAAAGGTGCGAGACGAAAGGTATATCACTAGCAGCTAGGTGACAGCGAGTGGTGGGGGAAGAGAGTGACACTACTACTTACGCTGTCTACTTTCTCTCTTTTCGCCGGCCGACTATACTACGATACTCTATCGTTACATCCCCCCTTCTTAAAAAGCGAATTTTAATGAGCGTACGAGAAAAAAGAATTTCACAAAAAAAAACGATTAAACGCAGTAGCCACTTACAAATTCATTTTATAGTGTATGATTCTGCTGGTCTGCTAGTCCAATTTCAACGTCCATTTGCAATCATTCATTGTTATACTAGATTTCGTTGTACTATTCGGTTTACTATTTTTAATAGTTTTAAGTTTTTATATATAAACTAAGGGTTAACTACACGCACTACACGAGATACTATAGTTCTTTATGAAACATCTGCTGGGCTTCTTCTTTTCTCAAAACTTGTGTCACAGGATACATAGGTTAGTAACATCCTTGTATGTCTTAAAATAAAACGGTTTTTTACTTAACGAGTTGTTTAACGCATCTTTTGTTACTGGTCTAGGAAGGTTAAACCTGAGTGTTAATTAAACTTCAAATCCATTCACATGACATAGGTTGAAAGATGCCGGTAAAACGAGAAATTATGTTTCACAAATGTTGATCCTGCAGTGATCTTCATTTGAAAACTGGTGTCAAACTTCTATTCGGGATCATTCACTGACTTCTTTTTGTGGATTTATCTTCATTGTTGACTAAATGAAGAATCTCTGCAACTTCTTCTACGCGTTGTATCAGATCGTTGACTTCATTCACTTCTGTTCTTCTGGTATGGAGTCTATACACTGGTAACATATTCCAATAAAGTGTGTCCAATTCACGCACTTTATTATAACCGCCGTGTCTTCTCATTAATGTTTGTAGACTAATAGTGAAGGCACGAATTGATTCACTTTTACTTTGGAGTTTTCTGGAAATCTGATAATCCAAACTTCTCAGTTCCGATGGTGACAGGTAATACTGTTTCAAAGAAGTAATTAGTTGTTCTAAAGATCTAACTGAGCGGATACTATTACGATACCATAACATGGTATCTCCTTTCAAAAGCACTGGAAATCCTCGAAGAATCTGTTCATCCGAGAAACCATAAGCTGATTGCAGTTCTTCCAACCTTTCCAAAAATGCATACGGATCACTACCATCAAAACTGCATCCCCATTTCCGCATACTTTCAAGAACAAAAATATCACTCGCGGTATTGGATGGTGATGAATTACTAGGTAATACCGGGGAAAATGGATGATTATTCTCAGTTGTTCCAACAAATTGTTGCACTTGGTTGTTTGATGTCGATGGGTTTTGCGATGGTGGTGGAAGAGGGTTGATAATGCTCAAATTATGATCTTCTAATGCGATGGCATCCTTAGAGATATCGTCTTCTTCTTTGTAGTCGACCGGGTCTATAGTTTCGTCAAAAAGCTCTGGATTCGATTTGACGAAAGCTACTAAACGTTGACGAAGTGCTGCCACTGTACCAGATGAATCAATTTGGTGTCGATTTAACTCGGCGATTAGTTGTTCTTTAGATAGGGTATAAATCCATTTCACTCCCATTTTGTATTAAAATAAAATTTTAATAACCAGAATAAAAAAATAATTGTTGTAAAAGCTGATGTCTTCTTAGTGTAACAAATTACAATAAAATGTGAGTTAACTGTTCGAGGTAGTTCTATATAAACTAGTTTATCCCCTCCACTTGACTACTTTTAGTTAACGAGGGTGGGGGTAATGCGAGAAAAATGGCGACTAGGAAAACTTTAATTTCATTTCACTGTACACAAAACACTGAACGATTGCAAATTTCTGTCGAGTTGGTGATGTCTTCTTTCTTGCATAACACATTTCTTCCATTTGTGGCTCTGATCGCAAAGATAAATATAAAAAAAAAAATTTGTACTAGTGTTGCATTACGGATCCGAGAGAGAAAAAAAAAATTAATTTTCTTTTATATTTCGCTATTAATTTAACTAGTGCGTTTTGAGGGCGGCGAGAAAACAAATCTCCTCCAAATCATAGTTCGATGCATAAAAAAAAAAATCGATGCTTTCTTTTTCCTGAATATTCTAGTTTTTAATTATTTGATACTCAGAAAAAAAAAAAAATTTTAGTCCCTGTTCGGGCGCCATGTAATGATCTGTGTTTTTATTGCCAAAGGATTTGCTCGCCGGATGGAGTCCGGGTACCTATTTTGACTAGTTACTTTAAATCTCGGTAGATGGCGTGAAGCGCCATCTATGTTTCGATTAATTTCGGAACTATTTCTTACTATGATGTAGAGGAGAGGTGTAGTCATTGACGAGTCATAATTTAAACCTTCGAAAGAGAATATATTGTTTAAATAAAAGAATAATAAAATATACAAAATAAAGTATTACATAAAATAATAAAGAACAAAAGAATCTATACAGTGCAAAGAAAATACTAAACTCTAGAAAACATAACGATAAAAGAACTAGCTATTCGAGAGGAGCGTTCGCTGAGGCTCCGATCGCGCTTAAATTGAGTTCAAATATAAACACGTTCGCGAAGACGTTGGTCAGGACGACGCATATTACATTCGCGTGAGGTACTTTCTAGAATTTACCCCCTAGACGACGGTACGGACGGATACTAGGGTCGTGCACGCTAGGTCGATTATACGTAATCGGGAAGAAGCTAGATGTGGGATACGGTTCCCACATTCATGCCCGACGCGAAGCTAGTGCGAAGGAATATGTATTAAGGCTCACCAGGTGTAACCCTCATCCGAGGAGCGCCTCGAGATGGGAGTTAACCTGGGGCATCGTCTAGGTCGAGAGAGGGGCGCCTCTACTCGGCATGGACGGTCCTGAGTAATGGGATGGAGGGCGAAGGGAGTTACTGTTCCACAGGAGCACCTGTAGGAACACGTACAGCTCCTTCTAGGAAGTAAGGTAGGCTCTGATGTTCTGAGAGGAGCGCCTCTACAGTGCACCAGGTAGCCAGGAGTGAGTCCCTTCCAATAGTCAGAGGAGCACCTCTAGGCGAGTCGGAAGAAGACTGATGAAAAAGGTGCGAGACGAAAGGTATATCACTAGCAGCTAGGTGACAGCGAGTGGTGGGGGAAGAGAGTGACACTACTACTTACGCTGTCTACTTTCTCTCTTTTCGCCGGCCGACTATACTACGATACTCTATCGTTACATCCCCCCTTCTTAAAAAGCGAATTTTAATGAGCGTACGAGAAAAAAGAATTTCACAAAAAAAAACGATTAAACGCAGTAGCCACTTACAAATTCATTTTATAGTGTATGATTCTGCTGGTCTGCTAGTCCAATTTCAACGTCCATTTGCAATCATTCATTGTTATACTAGATTTCGTTGTACTATTCGGTTTACTATTTTTAATAGTTTTAAGTTTTTATATATAAACTAAGGGTTAACTACACGCACTACACGAGATACTATAGTTCTTTATGAAACATCTGCTGGGCTTCTTCTTTTCTCAAAACTTGTGTCACAGGATACATAGGTTAGTAACATCCTTGTATGTCTTAAAATAAAACGGTTTTTTACTTAACGAGTTGTTTAACGCATCTTTTGTTACTGGTCTAGGAAGGTTAAACCTGAGTGTTAATTAAACTTCAAATCCATTCACATGACATAGGTTGAAAGATGCCGGTAAAACGAGAAATTATGTTTCACAAATGTTGATCCTGCAGTGATCTTCATTTGAAAACTGGTGTCAAACTTCTATTCGGGATCATTCACTGACTTCTTTTTGTGGATTTATCTTCATTGTTGACTAAATGAAGAATCTCTGCAACTTCTTCTACGCGTTGTATCAGATCGTTGACTTCATTCACTTCTGTTCTTCTGGTATGGAGTCTATACACTGGTAACATATTCCAATAAAGTGTGTCCAATTCACGCACTTTATTATAACCGCCGTGTCTTCTCATTAATGTTTGTAGACTAATAGTGAAGGCACGAATTGATTCACTTTTACTTTGGAGTTTTCTGGAAATCTGATAATCCAAACTTCTCAGTTCCGATGGTGACAGGTAATACTGTTTCAAAGAAGTAATTAGTTGTTCTAAAGATCTAACTGAGCGGATACTATTACGATACCATAACATGGTATCTCCTTTCAAAAGCACTGGAAATCCTCGAAGAATCTGTTCATCCGAGAAACCATAAGCTGATTGCAGTTCTTCCAACCTTTCCAAAAATGCATACGGATCACTACCATCAAAACTGCATCCCCATTTCCGCATACTTTCAAGAACAAAAATATCACTCGCGGTATTGGATGGTGATGAATTACTAGGTAATACCGGGGAAAATGGATGATTATTCTCAGTTGTTCCAACAAATTGTTGCACTTGGTTGTTTGATGTCGATGGGTTTTGCGATGGTGGTGGAAGAGGGTTGATAATGCTCAAATTATGATCTTCTAATGCGATGGCATCCTTAGAGATATCGTCTTCTTCTTTGTAGTCGACCGGGTCTATAGTTTCGTCAAAAAGCTCTGGATTCGATTTGACGAAAGCTACTAAACGTTGACGAAGTGCTGCCACTGTACCAGATGAATCAATTTGGTGTCGATTTAACTCGGCGATTAGTTGTTCTTTAGATAGGGTATAAATCCATTTCACTCCCATTTTGTATTAAAATAAAATTTTAATAACCAGAATAAAAAAATAATTGTTGTAAAAGCTGATGTCTTCTTAGTGTAACAAATTACAATAAAATGTGAGTTAACTGTTCGAGGTAGTTCTATATAAACTAGTTTATCCCCTCCACTTGACTACTTTTAGTTAACGAGGGTGGGGGTAATGCGAGAAAAATGGCGACTAGGAAAACTTTAATTTCATTTCACTGTACACAAAACACTGAACGATTGCAAATTTCTGTCGAGTTGGTGATGTCTTCTTTCTTGCATAACACATTTCTTCCATTTGTGGCTCTGATCGCAAAGATAAATATAAAAAAAAAAATTTGTACTAGTGTTGCATTACGGATCCGAGAGAGAAAAAAAAAATTAATTTTCTTTTATATTTCGCTATTAATTTAACTAGTGCGTTTTGAGGGCGGCGAGAAAACAAATCTCCTCCAAATCATAGTTCGATGCATAAAAAAAAAAAATCGATGCTTTCTTTTTCCTGAATATTCTAGTTTTTAATTATTTGATACTCAGAAAAAAAAAAAAATTTTAGTCCCTGTTCGGGCGCCATGTAATGATCTGTGTTTTTATTGCCAAAGGATTTGCTCGCCGGATGGAGTCCGGGTACCTATTTTGACTAGTTACTTTAAATCTCGGTAGATGGCGTGAAGCGCCATCTATGTTTCGATTAATTTCGGAACTATTTCTTACTATGATGTAGAGGAGAGGTGTAGTCATTGACGAGTCATAATTTAAACCTTCGAAAGAGAATATATTGTTTAAATAAAAGAATAATAAAATATACAAAATAAAGTATTACATAAAATAATAAAGAACAAAAGAATCTATACAGTGCAAAGAAAATACTAAACTCTAGAAAACATAACGATAAAAGAACTAGCTATTCGAGAGGAGCGTTCGCTGAGGCTCCGATCGCGCTTAAATTGAGTTCAAATATAAACACGTTCGCGAAGACGTTGGTCAGGACGACGCATATTACATTCGCGTGAGGTACTTTCTAGAATTTACCCCCTAGACGACGGTACGGACGGATACTAGGGTCGTGCACGCTAGGTCGATTATACGTAATCGGGAAGAAGCTAGATGTGGGATACGGTTCCCACATTCATGCCCGACGCGAAGCTAGTGCGAAGGAATATGTATTAAGGCTCACCAGGTGTAACCCTCATCCGAGGAGCGCCTCGAGATGGGAGTTAACCTGGGGCATCGTCTAGGTCGAGAGAGGGGCGCCTCTACTCGGCATGGACGGTCCTGAGTAATGGGATGGAGGGCGAAGGGAGTTACTGTTCCACAGGAGCACCTGTAGGAACACGTACAGCTCCTTCTAGGAAGTAAGGTAGGCTCTGATGTTCTGAGAGGAGCGCCTCTACAGTGCACCAGGTAGCCAGGAGTGAGTCCCTTCCAATAGTCAGAGGAGCACCTCTAGGCGAGTCGGAAGAAGACTGATGAAAAAGGTGCGAGACGAAAGGTATATCACTAGCAGCTAGGTGACAGCGAGTGGTGGGGGAAGAGAGTGACACTACTACTTACGCTGTCTACTTTCTCTCTTTTCGCCGGCCGACTATACTACGATACTCTATCGTTACAGGATAAATAGTTAAAATTTACCATTAGGTCTAGATTATTTGGTAAAATTGTTTTCGCAGAACCTCATCTCAATTCCAGAATATAATACGTATAAGAAGGTTTAATCTTGAACAGTTTCAAATTGAAAAAACTGATTTATCTCACTTACATCGAAAGTTACATTGGTTTAAAGAATGTCTATTTCTATAAGAGAGATTTGAGTAGTTTTTAAAAATCCGTTTATTTTGAAAAATGCAACATAATCATATTTAAAATATTTACTTTTTTAAAAAGTAAATGGTAAGGTACAAATATTTGGTAACAACCACGATATTTTTAAAATGCGTGAAGGCCGTTGTATTCACAAAGAATGCGATTTAATTATGGAATTGAGATGAGGTTCTGCGAAAACAATTTTACCAAATAATCTAGACCTAATGGTAAATTTTAACTATTTATCCATTAAATTTAAAATTCAAATGACCATATTTTTGTAACAATAATAGATAGAAGAGTTTTTTTTTGATTTACAGGAAATTTTATGTACTTTAATTCACTTCTACATGACTTTATTGAAATAACGTTAAATAAAGGAGTAAAGTTTAAAAAATTAGAAAAATTTCAGTTTTTTCGACTATTTTTAAACAGTTTCTTAATTCTATGTATCAAAATGGTTTAATTATTATATATAATCTATTTTTATGTTAAATTGTAGCTTTTGAAGCAATAAGTATTTTACCAAACGGTATTTTAATGAAAATATCTTCAATAATCTAGAAAAAAAATTTAAAAATCAATATAATTTGAGTTTCCCTCCAACGATTATTTTAATTTTCGTCTTAAAATGATCGTGAGGCATCACCGAATTGATATAAAAAAAAACCTGAGAAGGGTCAGGCAGTTTAGGTTGAACCAAAACGAAGCTCACCGTGTGTGAATTAGCGTTGTTTAATCTTTTTCCACATTACATCATTTTCGATAATGATTATTATTTAACTTATTTTCTCTGCACTTTTTATTATTATTCAAATCAATATTCAACTCACAAACTATTATTTAACCCATAAAACAACTTCAACCCTTAAAACAATATTCAACCCTCTTTCTTTCTATTTAAATACTTTTCCAAAAGCCAGCATCCACTATTATCAAACAGTCAATTTTTTTTCAATATCGAAATATATTCAATACCAATGTTATCCAATATCATATTTTATTATCATCAAAATCCAAATATCTTTAATGCCAATCTTATCCAATACCAAAAAAATTTTTCCAAAAACCAACTTTCACTGTGGTCAAAAAATCAATATTTTTTTCCAATATCAAAATATATTCAATACTAATGTTCTGCAATATCATTTTTTTATCCTTAAAATCAAAATATCTTTAATGCCAAAATTATCCAATACCAAAAAATTTTTCCAAAATCCAGCTTCCTCTATTATCAAACAATCAATATTTTTGTTGCATTATCAAAATATATTCAATTCTAATGTTATCCAATATCTTTCTTTATCCTCAAAATCGTAATATCTTTAATGCCAATGTTATCAAATACCAAAAAAACTAAATGGATTGAAGTATTTTTTATATGAAACATTTAAGACAACCAAAAGAAACAAATATCTTCTATACCAATATTATTCAATATCAGGGTGTCCAGCGACCTTGAATTCCTTGAAAACCTTGAAAAGTACTTGAATTTTTTTTGCACCTTGAAAACCTTGAAACGTACTTGAATTTTATAGCAAAACCTTGAATTTTTTATATTTTCTAAAATAATAGCTTAATTTTCTAGTCTCAAATACATTTGGTCTAACCATGACTAGAAAAAAGCGCGAAACATAATAAATTTTTTGAAAAAAACATTCTTCTCGATTTTCTGAATCGTAGAATCGATTTCTAGAATCGATTTTAATGAATCGATTTCTAGAATCGATTTTAAAGAATCGATTTTTTATAGGAATCGGTTGTTGATATGCAGGTATTAGTGTCATGTGTAATATGTCGTTGGTAGTTTTTATTTTTTATACCAAAGTTTCATTACAGAATAATTAAAAATTAGTACAATTTTGACTAATTTGAATTGTTACATGACACTTTACTAATTAAAATTTAGAGTCATAAATAGTAAAATATTTTCAAAGTTATTATGTTAAAAGTGCACCTTAAAAAAAATTATTTTGTGCCTTGAAAACCTTGAAAAGTCCTTGAATTCTTTTTTCAAGAACCGCTGGACACCCTGAATATCCATATTTTATGCATAAAAAAATTATTTAATAATCAATGTTTTATCCTCAAAATACATATATATTTATTAATACTATACAAAAAAATGGGACAAACTCGCACTGAAATCGAGGGTTCCGTACTCGAAGCGAACTTATTTGGTATAAAAACAAATGTTTAAAAAATATGTGTTGTGTATTAAATAATATATGTGATACAAAAATGAACAATTTTAAAAAAAAAATTTAAGAAAATTGTTCCTCCTTTGGTATAAAAACAAAAAAAAAATTTTTAATTTGTTTTGTATTTCAAATAATATAAGTGATACGAAGAGGAACAATTTTCTTAAATTTTACAAAATTGTTCCTTTTTGTATCACTTATATTATTTGAAATACAAAACAAATTTAAAATTTTTTTTGTTTTTATACCAAAGGAGGAACAATTTTCTTAAATTTTTTTTTAAAAATTGTTCATTTTTGTATCACATATATTGTTTAATACACAACACATATTTTTTAAACATTTGTTTTTATACCAAATAAGTTCGCTTCGAGTACGGAACCCTCGATTTCAGTGCGAGTGTAACTCGCACTTGTCCGATTTTTTTCGTTTTTTGCGGAAAAATACATTTTTTTATTAAATTTATCATATTTCTTCAAAAATTTAATAAAAATTGATCATCAACTCCAATCGCGCTTACATTTTTTCCCTGTATTTTTCACGCAAAATTACAGTTTTACAGCAAATGTGAACAATTTGGGTTGAATATTGTGTGCGGTAGGGAGAATAAATCATTTTTTTTCGAAATTTTTGATTTTTCCTTGACAACGCTATGTAAATTGATCGGAATCAAGTTCGCTATATTTTTCCTGTAATTTTCACGTAAAAATACGTAAGTGTACCAAATTTGAGCTCTTTATGTCAAAAGATGTGGCCGCTAGGGGGGGGGTACATAGTCATTTTTGGGCATTTTTCGTAAAAATTCATGGTTTTTCCTTGACAACGCTATGATAATCAACTCCAATCATGCTCGCTATATTTTTCCTGTAATCTACACCCGAAAATACATATGTGTACTAATTTTCAGCCCTCCAGATAAATTTGTGTGGCCGCTAGGGGGGGGGGGTACACGATTTCAAAAAAAACCGATATTAATAGGGTTCCGAACCGAGTACGGAACCCTAAAAAGGAATTTATTTTAAGGGCCCAATACAAAAATGAAAAAGACAAATATAATATAAGAAAATTCAACACATGCAGTAAGTTATTGATCGACAAATTGCAGAAAAATAATATAAACTATATAATAATCAAGTTAAGTTACCTGAGACTATTAGAAGCTTTTTTTTAGCGACACTACTACAATGTTGTTGCAACGGTAGACGGTTGCTCTATGTTTATCATACATCAGCAGTAGCCGTTTCACTCCATTGAAGAGAAGTGTTATACCCCCATTCTTCTAACCCGGGCCTATGTTAAGTTCTCGCGTGAGGCAGATATTACGGTAGGCCTGAGTGGCATCCCCGGGGATAGGTTTTAGTAAGTTCAGTATGGATACACCACTTCCACTCACGAGAATTAAACGGTTATCATCTATATCACATATACAATAATAAAAAAATTTTCCCTCAACCCAAGGCTGTTTGGACGAATCGAGCGATCACGGATTGGGTCCTGTAAAGGGAAGTGGTATACCTTCACTCTATCGGCCTGTCCCGGGCTCAGACCTCGAGTAAGTCAATTACAGCGGTGGGCCTGTGTGGCGTTCTCGGGCTTGATGACAATATTATTTTATGACGATTAATGAGTTTTCCAAAAAAATTATAAAATTTTTAAATATAACATTGTTTAATTTATTTTGATATATTCGTTTTCCTCAGAAGTTCACGATTACGAGCATATATTGCTCCAATAATAATAAATGTTAATATTCAAAAGTTTTATAATTTTAGTTCAATTCAATAAACCTACATGATGTGTTGTAAATCGATTTAACCGAAAGGTGCTGGCACCAAAAAATTTCTTCTTGCTTTTTATTCTCCAGTACATATAACCACATGGTGATTGCTCGAACCGGGCTGGTAAAGTGGGGGACACAACTTCACCATTCAGGACAGTATTTAAAAGGTCATCGACCATCTTACGAACCCTCAATTGAAAGCTGTTTTGACAAAACAAATTAGAACCCTAATTATCAAAATAAAGATATATATGTATATATAATCTAATAATAATGAGAAAATTCAAGTACTAAGAAATTGTGAATGAATGAAAGAATGAATACCAAGATTATTATTCTATAATTTTTTTTTACTGTTTTTCAATATAGTATATATAGTTTTAAATATGGTTTTCATATTGTTTCTAAAATTTTTTTTAATTTTTATTCGTATTTTATATCTTTTTATTTCTTTATATAGTAAATATTAATTTTTTCATATCTTAAGAAAAATTGTATATTATGAAACAAATGTAGTTAAAATATATATTTAAAATGTAAACATATACATATAACTTAATTTAATCTCAACCTAACCTAAAAATCAAGTATAAGTACATGTTTTTAAAAATTATACACCTATTATTAAACAACAATTTTGCAAAAATTAGTTTCGAAAAAAAAATTTCCACATTGTAAAATTTATATTTGATTAAAAATTGACAATTTTGTATAAAATAAAATTTGTGAAAATTAATCTTGCAAAAATGAAATTTGCAAATTCTCAAATTTATACCTAATTAAAAAAATAAAAAAATTTTTAAAATAGAATTTACTAAAAATTAATTTTACAATTATTTAAAACTAATTTAATATTTTTTAAAAAATTAAAAATTTTAAGAAGTTAATTTTTTAAATATATTTTGAATTCAAATTATTTTCGTGCGTAACTGTCAGCGCGCTTTTAGTTGTACTCACTCGCCACAAATATCGCTCCTGTCGTTTCTCTACATTACAGTGATCACTCGTGGTGGGAGAAACTTAACGAGGGTAAGTGTATTGCTCTTAATTAGCATATTCGACCAAGACTTCGACCAGTGCGGTCAAGTATGGAAGACTGCTCTTGCTTCCACTGCCTCGTGAGGGTGATGTCGGCGTACAATGTAAGTATTAATTAATTATTTAACAATAATTATTTAAACAATAATTATTTAAACGATAATTAATTAATAATTTCTTAGTAACACATTCCAGGCAATAAGGTGCCCCTACCATCCACACCACCGGGGTTACCTACACCCTGGCATCAGCCAGAGACGCCTTCTTGGGTGCAATTGGGGATACCAGAGCCGATGTCCCCACTCCGGTCGATTGCCCATCAATATCGGACGGATTCACCACCCTGGGCGAGGGTGCAGAGGCCTTCACCTCTACCGCCACCGCGATCGTCAACACCTCCGCCACCGAAATCGCCGACCCCACCCCCTACCAATGAACGTAGGCGGCGCGGTGGTAGTCATCGGTGTAGGGTAATCATGAAAATTAAAATTATATTAAATAGTTTAACTCAAAAGTTTAAATCTATATTAAAAGTATGTAAGAGTGGTGGTAAAATAAGAGTGGTGGTTTAACGTCCACTGCGCATGCTCAAAAGTTTGACTTTCGAGATATAAATTGAAGTTTTGTGAGTTGATGATCTCAAGCGGTAGATGGCGCTGGCTTACAAGACTTAGATATTACTAAGCGTGTATGATGGGCTATGTGTGAGAATGCATTTGAATGTTGATTGTACACGTATGTTCCCAGTAAAAAATAAAAGATGCAAGAACAGCGAATTCCAGTTACAAGATCAATAGCTGGTAAACGAATCCGTGAGAATCTCCGATATGAGCAGTTTTCGGTATCCGAAATGATGTAAAGCTTGTAAACGCACTGAAACGGACGACTTTTGTAAAGCTTTTAATCTAGAAAAAGCAATTAAATGGATCCAGAAACGATGGGAAATGAAATTAGTAGCATAAATAAATGATTCTTTATTAAAGAAACATACATTTAAACATAAAAAAATTATTCTTACCAATTCTAACCCCTGCGTTAAAAACATTGGGAAAACAGTGTTTTCTTGGTAATTTTACCTTGTTATTGGGAAAATATGGTTTTCTACCTTACCGACATTGGATATTAATTTAACGCAGGTTTTGTCGAATTTTCAATTTCAATAGAAATCCAAAATTATTTAATAAAAAGGGGTAAAGGAAATTAAAAATAAGCACTTAATTATGTTTAATAACATTTTGATTATTTTGAATTGCTTTTGAAATTAGAAAATCGAAAAAACCGCGTTAAATTAATATCCAATGTCGGTAAGATAGAAAACCATATTTTCCGAATAACAAGGTAAAATCACCAACAAAACACTGCTTTCACAATGTTTTTAATGCAGAAGTTAGAATTAGTAAGAATAATTGTTTTTTGTTTAAGTGTACGTTTCTTTAATAAATAATTATTTATTTTCTTTATACGTGCATGCATATGGTTCGATACTCGTTGCCTCACGAGCGTATGCCCATTACTCGTGTAATGAGCAAAACGCTCGTTTGGCCCCTTGTATCGAAATATACTATTTTGCTTCTAATTTAATTTCCCAACGTTTCTGCATTCATTTACTTGTTTTTCATGATTAAAAGCCCTACAAAAGTCGTTCGTTTCAGTGCGTTTACAAGCTTATGAGCATTTCGGATACGGAAAGTGCTTGTATCCGAGATTCTTACGGATTCGATTACCAGCTATTGAGCTTGTAACCGGAATCCACGAGACGACTGCTTTTCCCCGAAAGGATAAAATGTCGAATGGACAAAACGTCGAATAGCAAAACGTCGAATGGACAAAATATCGAAAAGCCAAACTGTCGAATGGACAAAATGTCGAAAAGTCAAGACGTCGCATAGTCAAAACGTCGAAAGGTTAAAATGTCGAAAAGCCAAGACGTCGAACAGACAAAATGTCGAATAGCCAAATCATCGAACAGACAAAATATAGAATTGACAAAATGTCGAATAGTCAAGAAGTCGAATGATTGAAACGTCGAATAGCCAAGACGTCGAACGGACAAAATGTCGAAAAGCCAAAACGTCGAACGGACAAAATGTCAAATAGCCAAAACATCGAACGGACAAAATATCGAATCGCCAAGACGTCGAACGGACAAAATGTCGAATAGCCAAAATGTCGAAAAGCCAAGACGTCGAAAAGTCAAAACTGCGAATGGACTAAATGTCGAAAAGTCAAGACGTCAAATGGTCAAAATGTCGAATGGACAAAATATCGAGACGTTATTTTGCTCTGAGTTTCCCTTCTATATAATGCACACTAGTTTAACTGTTTAAAATTAAAAGTTTGTATTTATAAAGATAAAAACAATAATTATTCTCATGTCATAAAATTTTTATTATTATTATTATTATACTATAATAATTACTTTACTACTATTATTATTATTATTATTATTATAAAAAAATGCAAAAAAAACATTAAAAACAATACAACTAGCGATATCTATCGAGTCTTAAACGCAACACAAACTAGTGCATTATATAGAAGGGAAACTCAGAGCAAAATAACGTCTCGATATTTTGTCCATTCGACATTTTGACCATTTGACGTCTTGACTTTTCGACATTTTGTCCGTTCGACGTCTTGGCTATTCGACGTTTCAATCATTCGACTTCTTGACTATTCGACATTTTGATAATTCGACATTTTGGCAATTCTATATTTTGTCTGTTCGAAGTTTTGGCTATTCGACATTTTGTCTTTTCGACGTCTTGGCTTTTCGACATTTTGACCTTTCGACGTTTTGACTATTCCACGTTTTGACTATGCGACGTCTTGACTTTTCGACATTTTGTCCATTCGACAGTTTGGCTTTTCGATATTTTGTCCATTCGACGTTTTGCTATTCGACGTTTTGTCCATTCGACATTTTGTCCTTTCGGGGAAAAGCAGTCGTCTCGGAATCCACTTTTCTTGTATCTTTTATTTTTTACTGGGTTATCATAAATATTGTACATATAGATATAAGTAGGTTTTTAGATGATGCATCCATTTTGTTTATAGAGCACATTAAGGATGTTTTAAAACAAAATGGTTCCCTCATTGTCTACAGCGTTCTGACAGCTTCTTTCAAAAGGGTGCAAAATGAAGAAGAGGTAGTTATTCCAATACAATTTACAGCAAAATCTAGCAGTATTTTCCTAACAACCCCATTGGAGGGATGGTTTGATGTAAATATGAAGCAGCCAATCTTAAAAAATGTTGCAGAGTTTTATGCGAAAGGATCTAATTGGAATCTACAATATATCTATAGGTAAATTAGAAATTAATGTAAATACCCAGACAGCACCGTTTTTTGCAGGGAGTTCGCGGGGAGTTCCCCGTGTTAAGTTCGGAAACTAAGTTGGGGTGCTTCAGGGGAAGTTCAGGCGAGCTCTATATGTCCTCGGTTTTATAACTCGCGGTGCGAAGTTCAGGATAGTTATCCGATTAAGTTTGCCGAAAAATTGTGGATAAAAGTTTAGGAAATATTAAATTTTGAGTTTTACAGAAATTTGCTTTGTGAATTTCTTTAAAACTATCTCCGGAAAGTACTCTAAAGATATATAGACAAATTTCCTGTAAAATTAAAATGCAAGTTTTCAGTGAATTTTATAAGGTAAGTTTATTATAAATGTTTTATAATATTTATTAAATAAAAGTAAAATTAAAAAAATTTATTTTTCCCTTATTGCGCTTTCTTTTATTTTTCCCCAACATTAACGGCGCAATTTTCGGAAATAAATTTGGAGGAGCTGGGGATTGAACCCGGACGCGCAACACAACAGCCAAGAACCCTAACCACTAACCTAACCAACGAACTGAAGGTGGGTAACTTTCGGGTCTTTATAAGCTGCAAGCCTTGTCGTCATCAGTTGACACGAATGGCGGGAAAATTTAAAAATGTTTTCAACGAAATATTTTTAAATTCTATTATTAAATTAGTGTCATAATTAAAAGGGCATTGAAATAATATTGCAATGTTAATATTAATATTATTTGTGAAACTAACAGCTATATAAAACGATTTAAGGTAATTCTTTAAAAATGAAATTTATTAAATACTGAATCTCGTTATAAAAAATTCTGGACTTGTCAAATTTTTATTAAATTATTATTCAATTAAAAGTAACATAATTAGAAAAACTTTTTGAACATTTATCAACGTATGTTTATGGCTTTTATCATTAATTAATTAATTAAATTTACCGAGATGTATGATGGACATTTAAATCGTCAATTTGTAATTTGATAAATTAATTTAAAAATTAAAGTATCTGCATTTTATAATAAATATTTATAATTATTTGTCAATAATAATATAAATTATTTATAATAATTGTAAATAAATTTCTTGCATTCTTTAAATCAAAATTTTTTATACAACGCAATGTTTTTTCATATTTTTTATAATAAAGAAACTTATTATTAATTTTTATATCTATAAATTAATTAAAAATCGTAATTAGCTACGATTATTTTATTTATATTTTTAACTATTTAATATTATTTAAGTATTAATATTTAATATATTATTATTTAATAAATATTTACCTATTGAGCAATGTTGTGAATTGATCAGGGTAAAACAGGAAAAAGCTTTATTGCTGGATTTTAAGACGGTTACGTGAAGAACTTGTCTTTTTTCAAAATTCGATAAAGACATAATTTTTATTTAAGACTTTTAGAAAATTGTATTTCCAAAACGGTTCACAGTTATTTGAAAAAACAATTATCCCACAAAACTAGATTTTAATACTTTTTTGTAAATACATAAATTTTTTTAAATTAATATATATAATATGCGACTTGTTACAGTGTGTTGTGTGTTTTAATACAGATATGTTTTACGATTTAAACTAAAAACATAAAATCAAATTAAATTTTTTAAATCGCATTTTAGCACGTGATTTAATCTAAAAAGACCCATTAACTTAAATAATGGTTTAAATCGTGATTATTATATAACCACTTCTGTTGTTGACAATTTTTAACATATATAATTTTTAAAAACATTTGCTCTCATTTTTCCTCTGCATCTCGATCTTCACCCTCGCTTAGACTTGAAGTTTCGCTCTCCTCTAATTGAAGCCTTTCATTCTCTTCCCTCCTACGTTGCGCTTCCAATTTAGCCCTAAAATAAAAAATATTTTTTTAAATTAAATGAATAGTGCAATAGAAATAATTTCTAAATGTCAAAAAAGACTTTTCTTGAAAGTTTTATACTTACTGTTGACGTATTTCATTTCCCTTGCAATGGTATAACCACGCTTTAATCGAGTTGTGTACATCCTCCCGGGAGAACTGTTTTTCTTGAAGCAACATATTAACCGCGTCTAGAAGAAAAACATCTTTAATCAAAAAGTTACGCCAAGTACAAATTATATCAATGCTCGAAACAATATTTAAATCAATTCTAATCTTGTACCCTATATTTTTCATAAAATACACTAGTGAAAATATGTATGCGCATCAATTTTCAGCTCATTAGGTTAAAACTGAAACAGTTAAGGGGGGAGGGCACGCGTTTTTCGAAAAAAACGAGTTTCTCCTAAAACAAACATGCTTGAAGTAAATTCTAATCTGGTAGAATACGTACTGCATATTATAGTACTAAAGCGCAATTGTTTGAAGGCCGGCTTCTTTTGCGATCTTCCATCATAGCTGTATTCCTGCCCAACTTTATATGAGAAAAGTTGATTCATCATTTTATTTACTGTGATACTCAGGTTGCAACTGTATCCTAGACCAGCTAGAGCATTAGTCTGTAAAGAAATATTATTATAAATTTCTACCTGTACTCATAATCTTAAATTATTATATTAATTTTGAAGAGAAATGCAAACCAATTTTGATGAAAAATTTGAATTAACTAGCTTCTTATTCATCTTTTTCAAATCACGAACAGTTTGAACAGGAAATTTTTTTAAGTCTTTGTCCCTGTTGTCAAAACTAACACGTATTCTAATTCTTTGTTCTGGAGCTCCTTGGTTTCCAGTGTTCGACATTACCATTACTTTTAATTCATTTATTGAGTTTAATATTACTTTTGTCGAATTATCCGCTGTAATAAAATAATAAGAATTTAAGTGTATGTTAAAAAAGTGTCTCAAAATCTCTTCGAAATGCAAAATCGAAAATAGGTATTTTCAAAATAAAATAGCTTCAGCTAATCATATTTTTCTAAAATACAATACATTTTAAATTTAAATAAGTTAAAAACAATTAATCATTAATATTATCGTGGCTCATTGTAGCTTCAGGAATGATTAAACAAATAAATAATTACACAGGCACACAAATAAAAATTTTTGGCCAAAACACGATAATATACTAGTACATTGTCCTGTATTTTTTGTCGCTGAATCCGAATCCACCATCAGAATTTTCAGATTGGCTCTTATTTTTCAGATATATTAAAAAAATGGCTGAAAATCACAAATTAAAATCAAAAATTAAAACAAATTTTTTTGTTACTAAATTAATGTATTTCCATGTATTTCTTCCGGCTGAATCCAAATACAAAATCAGAATCTGAGATTGGCTCAAAATTTTGAAATAAACTCAAAAAACTGCTTAAAAAACAAAAAGTAAATAAAAGAAATTTTGTTTAGCCATGACACTGCACTACCCTGGCGGAATCATAAAATCGGAATTAAATCGAATTTAATTTGATTTCGATTAAGTTTGATTAGAGGCAGAAGTTTGCAGCTAATTTATGAAATTTGATGAAAAAAAACCACTGCTAATGAAAATGTGTTATTCTTTTAGTTGATTTGTCGAAGAATTAAGTTTATTTATGCGTTAATTAAATATTAATTAATGTACTAAATATTATTTAATTAACACGTAATTGAACTCAATTTTTGCACACATCAACAAAAATAATATCAAACTTTTATTAGAAATGGGTTATTTCAAAAATTTCATCAATTAGCAGCAAAATTCTGCTTCTAATCAAAATTAATCAAAATCAAATCAAATTCGATTTAAATCCGATTTTATGATACCGCCAGGGCAGTGTATTCCCATGTATTTTTTCTCCCCCTTCTGAATCCCCAAGTAAATATTGCTAGATTAACTCAAACTTAACTTAAACTTCACATAATTGTTGCTATGATTCTCGTATAACTAGAGCAAAAAAATTTAGAAGTATGTCTATAGTACTAAGAAATACCAAGGTGTGTGAAAAAAATATTTATAATTTCAATAATTATCCAATGCTTCTCTTTAAAAACTTAAAAAATCTTTTTTCCATTGATGGAACTAGGATTTCTTTTAGAGAATATAATAAAAAAAAAATAGAAGATCACAAAAAAAATTTTAAATAATTTTTCAATTTATAAATTACAAAAAGAACATTAAAATTGATTCTTCTTCTAGAAATTAAATTACTATCAACGAATTAGAATATTTATACCTCTTGGCGTATGTTGTCCTGATGGACCGGCAATAGCTGCTGAATTGTGAGAATCATTTCCTACTGCAAGATTTTTTGTTGTAGAAACATTGCCTGCATTTGATTTTGTAAAAATTTTTAATTACATTATATAAATGAAAATAAGTAAATATGTTGCCATGAAAACAAAACAGTTGTTATCAACTAATTATAAAATTAAAAAATATACCTTTCGAAGTACCATATCCTCTTGATGGACCAGGAGTAGCTACTAAGTTGCACAAATCGCTTCCTGCTCCAATAGAACGAGAAACGACTGTTTCAAGACTTTCTGTTGTAGTAACTTTAGCAGGATTTGTTTCTGGAAAAAGTTTTTATTATATTATGTAAATGAAAATAAGTAAATATGCGGACGTTCACTTGAAAAAGGACCACTTTGTCACTATTCGACTTATCCATGTAGGCAAATTCTTGACTAAATTTGAAAAATTCTATGTGCTCTTAAATACTTCTGAATAAAAAATTCCCGAAATTACAAGGATGCGCAAAGTTAAAATTGCTAAAACATTAGTTACGAGCAAAACAAGTTTAAAGTTCGAAGTTCCCATGTTAATAAAAAATTAAAAATAAAATTATTATATGTTTAAAATTACGAAAAAATTATCACAAACTCATCAATCAACGCGGGACACTAAATACAGATTGTTTTACATCAATAAAAAAATTGAAATTTTTTTAGAAAATACCGATTATCTCCTAAAATAAAACCGACAGTGGTCCCTTTTTATGCGGATGTCCACATATGTTGCCTTGAAAACTGTACAGTTGTTATTAACTAATTATGAAATTTAAAAATATACCTTTCGAAGTATCATCTCCTCTTAACGGACTAGGAGTACCTACTGAGTCACGAGAATCGTTTCCTTCTCTAACAGAATGAACAACGACTGTTTCAAGACTTTCTGTTGCAGTGACTTCATCAGCATTTGGCTCTGTAAAAAGTTTTTATAATACATTAATACTATAAAATAATATTTAAAACCCTAATATTGTATTCTACATTGTACCTATGGGTGATTCTACGTCAGATTTCAGTTTACATTTTAAACTCGAGCAAACACTTTTTTTTCGTTCTTTAGATAAATTTTTAAATTTATCTAAAATTATATAAATTATATTAATTATAAATTCCTGTAGATAAATTTTCGAGTTATGAATTTCGAATATTTTGATTTTTTGAAAACAGACCTATTTTCAATAGCCACTTGAATATAATTGATTTTAGAAAAATTTCTCCAAGAGAAAAAAAGTTTGGTTTTTCTTCGACTTTCAAAAAAAGTTAACGAAAACAAAATTTATTAAAATTTTTATTTAAAAAATCATAATTTTTTATGAACAAATTCATTTTTATCAATTTGGACATTTTTTAAAAATTTATTTATTTCATTTCTTAACTTCGAATGATAAGAAAAGTTTGCATAAATTTTTAGAGTTGGCCTGATACTTCTTGTTTAAATAATTTGTTTATAAAAAGACATTTCTTTGCATTCTATTTCGCGTTATTATAAACGAAATTCAGGGTTCTGTTGCGATACAAAGAAACTTTTTGACCAAAAAGAATAATTTTTTTTCTGACATTACACATAGTGTATTTCCTTTTTTTCTCCCCACTAAATCATAATTTGCGACGTCAAAATTGTCAAGTTAGCTCCAAAATTTAAAGTAAATTTAAAAAAAAATTCAAAACACTGCTATCAAAAAAACACGAATTAAATTCAAAAGAAGGATTTATTTGTCCGAGACAATATACTAGTATATTCCGATGTATTTTTTCATGCTGAATCTTAATACAAAGTCAAAATTGCCAGATTGGCTTAAGCTTTAAAAATGAACTCAAAAATATACTTTTTGATGTTTTTTAAGTTTATTTTAAAAGTTTTAGTTAATATAGCAATTCTGACTTTGGATTTAGATTCGTAAGGAAAAAATACAAGGGACCACACTATATTCTATTGTCGTTACAAAAAATAGTTATTTTTTTATTGTTCTGTGTTTTTGTTAACTTTTTTAAGTTCATTTTAAAATTTTAAGCCGATCTGAGAATTCTGATTTTGGATTCGAATTCTGAGGGAAAAAATAAACTATTGCGCAGTGAAATAAAATTTTAATTTTATTTCTGTTTTTGAGCTGCTTTTTTAGTGTACCTCAAAAGTAAGAGCCAATCGAACAATTCTGACATTCCTGAAAATGTAGTAGTGTGTACAGGCAAAAAATTTTTTTTTAATAAAGAGACGGATATTTTTGTCGACTTATTTTAGACGAATTTTCAATGACAATAATTAGGTTAAATTTAGAAATTTGAGAGATTTTATTAATAAGTTTTTGATATCCTTTCGAAATCCGTGTATATGCAAAATTTTCTTATGATTACAAGTCAAGAAATTAAACGTAAAAATTTTTTAAAAATGACCAAATTAAAAAAAAATTAATTTTTTAAAAATAAATTTATTTAAATATTTTATATAACACAAAATAAGTAATACTAAAAAGTTGTTTTTAAATGTATTAATTTGAATCTTAAAAATTATTTTTTGAAATATATCTATATTTATTTTTGATAAAAATATTTGAAAATGTTTATAATAATGAAAATATCAATAGTTTATAAAATATTTATTTTAAGAATATTTTATTTTATAGATTTTTTTAAATCAAAATGCTTTATGGGTGATTCTCTCAAAAAGAACAAATAATTTGTGCACGATTTCAGGCAGTGTTTTTGTTCAATAATAATAAAATAATTTAAATTATAAAATATTTTGCCAGCCATACGATAGAGTTTAACAATTTTTAATTAGATCACTAAAGAAAAATAAAAAAAAAGATTAAATAACTGAAATATTGGATGAATTCTAGCGTTAAAACTCCACTCTGTAACTCCACTCCGTAACACTAGATTTTATTCAATATTTTAGTCATTTGACCTTTTTTTGAATTTTTCGTTAGTGATTTGAATGACAATTGTAAAATTATAATTATTCAATTGTAAATTATCTTATCGCATGGCTGGCAGAATTTTTAAAAAATTTTATTATTTTTATAATTTTTAACAAAAATCCGTGAAAACGTGATTTGTTC
Source organism: Leptopilina boulardi (assembly GCF_019393585.1). Classification (NCBI taxonomy): domain Eukaryota; kingdom Metazoa; phylum Arthropoda; class Insecta; order Hymenoptera; family Figitidae; genus Leptopilina; species Leptopilina boulardi. Next base: position 387,372 of record NW_026137777.1, read on the forward strand.
ATTTTGAGAGAATCACCCTTATATTAAAAAATTAAAACTTACTCAATGCATTTAAATCTTCTGGTGTACTACCGTCATGAAGATTATCAATTATGAAATTACCATCGGCATCATAAAGGTTGTCATCAAAAATTCCATGATCATTAAAATTGGTGTCATCTTGATGAGGGGCATCATTATTATTGGTAGCACTACCACCACTGTCATCATGAAGATTGCCCTTATTAATACCAGCATTATATTTCTTCTTTTTCTCAATTCCTGATGGCCGCCACAGAGAATTGGTAATGTTCGCTAAGTAAATAAATAACAAATTTTTAAAAAGCCAATGAAGTTTATATACAAAACTTTCTATATTTCCTTAAAAATCCGAAATTTTCGTTAAAACATTATACCCACAATACTTTGAATTTTTAACACCTGACAGCAGAGTGGATATTTTTTATGAATTAAAATTTCAGGTAATTTCATAGTTTTTCTGTGTCATTTATTTTGTATTTCCTGGTCACAATTTGATTAACAACTTTTTAAGCTTGTTAAAAAACTTTATTAATTTAAAAATAAGTTTTTAAAAAACTTTTATAAATACTCGAGAAACAAATTAAATCTCCAATGTTTAATAGAATAGAAATTAACAATATAAGTAAATATTTAATTGCACTTAAAACCTGACCATGAAGGAACCGCCGTGGTCAGTTAAATGAACAAATAAAATATTTCCTGATAATGAATTTTGAAAATTTCAATTAAAAATACTGAAATACAACAATTACCTTCATACCAAGTTATACAGTGCAATCGCAATTATAATAAATGTGTCTTAAATTTTCTAGCCCTAAAGTTTTCTAATTTGACATTTCAAAACTTGAAATTCCTAATTTTACTATTTTCACTGTAAAAACTGTCCGTCTTAAAAGTGAAAAAAATTCTTAATTTAAGACGTATTTGATGTCATAGACGCAAAAAATTTCTTAAAACAAGACGTTTTTAGTACTTTTAAAGACGTCCACTTTTTAAATGGAGTGTGATAAAATATTAATCAGAAATCAGGAAAACTTGAATACAGCAAGTTCAAAAGAAATCAGTTTTAACTTACTAAATTTTGGTTTTTTTCAAAATTTTTTAATTTCATGTTTTTAAATTTAAAATTTCTAATTTTATTATCTTTTGGCTATGAAATTAGAATTGCTTTTAGGAATATAGATTTTTTATCCAAATATTAAAAATTAAAAATAGTAATAATACTTACAGAAAATTTTTCGCTTTTGTACTTTCTTACTGGCATTTGAATTAGGAGTTTCTTCATCAACCATTTGTTTTACACACCTGGAGTGTCTGCTTTGCTTTAATTTGTCATTAATTTTCCCTTCATCACTTTCGACTTCAGACAACTGTAGATGCAGAGCTTCTTTTTTTCTCGCTGCTTCGAGAGTTTCTTTAAAAAATAATATAATAACATATTATTAAATTATATTTCGTGAAATAATACTTTTTTAAAAGTAACACATGAGACATTCTATGTTAAATTTTTATTTTATTTAACAAAAATTAATGATTTCAAATTTAATATCTTTATAACCAACTAGGACTAACAACTCTTGAAGTCAGGTTCAATAAAAAAAAGCCCTTTTCTTTACGTTTCTATTATATATTACGTTGTACAATATTCCTTCTTTTTTTCGAACCTGACTAAGAGTAATAACGTATTTTGATACGTTATTACTCTTAGTCAGGTTCGAAAAAAATAATTTACTTCTTATGAACAGTCGGTAATTTTTCTTTTTAGTTTTAATAATTTTCCTATGTTTTTAATTTTCTTTTTCTAATTGCAAAATAAGTGATAGTTTTTTGTACACTTTAAAATCATATTTACAAAAAGTAATAAAAATTTTTAATTAATTCTCTTTATTTTGTTCTCCAGACATCGTATAGAAAAATATGTGTTCCTTTATTTTTCATATTGAAATCGGAAAAAAATTGCTCCGGAAGCCTTCTTGGATATGAGGGTGATAAATAAATTCAAAATTTTTATCCTGTCACCTTTCGGATTTTTTTTTTTTTTATTTGAATCAAAATATCGAGCCCACAGTCAAAAGACCATTGAAGGGCAATACATTTGTGTCAAACGAAAATAACAAAAATAATTGAAGAATATAAGATCTATATAATAACAAAAATAAAAATTGCATTAATCATAAAAACAAAAAGAAAACATTGTAAAGTATTAGATCTTAATAACAGCATTATACTAATATATATTATAAAAAGAAAAATATATTGTTAGGTAAACTATAATCTAACGCCGAGCAATAATATAATCATATATAACGCTTTTAAAGGAATTTAAGGACATTCCAAAAAAGTCTATATTTACATCATGGTGTAAACATATTACATTTATGCCATTGCACATATTATATATGGGTGCAGCAAAACCTATTGCAGAGTGAGGCATAGGCAGTGAAAATGGCTGATAATAACGTGATTGTTGTCTCGGTATTTTTAGTCTTATCATTTCAAGAAGGTTTGGACAATTAATTGTATAATTAAGCAGTTTAAATAGAAAAATAGATTGATTTATAAATCGACGTTCCGCTAAGGTTAAAAAATTAAAGTTTTTGCATAATTCATAGTAATCAGATCCTCGTGGGGGGTAAACATGATTCTTTCGGAAAGATAGAAACTTTAAAAATCTCTTTTGAATTTTTTCAAGGTTTTGAATATATTTGTCAAAGACAGGATTCCATGGTATCGTTGCATAGTTAAATTTGGAAAGAACAAGGGCATTAAATAATAAAATAAAAGTATCTATATTTTTAAAGTTTCGAGCATTCCTAATTAAGCTTCCCAGAGACCTAGTGGCAGTTAATTCAACAGCTTCCACATGAGGTATAAAAGTTAATTTCGAATCAAACAAAACGCCTAAATCGCGGATCGAATCTTTTCTAGTTAATTCAATGTTATCTATAAAGTACTTGTGGCTTATCAGAGTCTCACGCCGCGTATAGCTAACAATATAGCATTTATCTAAGTTTAATTTGAGCTTGTTATTTAGGCACCACCGAACAAAATCGTTAAGGTTGGATTGAAGGAATTCAGCATCTTCTAATGATTTAATCGGATGAAATATTTTGAGGTCATCTACATACAATAGTTTACCAACAGTTAAACAATTAGAAACGTTATTTATAAATATATTAAAAAGGGATGACCCCAAAACTGATCCTTGAGGAACACCAGATGAAGGGATAAATGACTGTGAAGAGAATCCATTATATTGAACCATGTTGGGGCGATTGACAAGGTAGGACTGTAGAAGTGAAAAAAGGCTAGCAGGGAGATTTAAGTCAGAAAGTTTAGAGAAGAGGAGCTCATGATCTACACTATCAAAGGCTTTGGAAAAATCAGTATATACCACATCAAGCTGGTTTCCTTCCGATATAGTTTGATTAATATACTGAGTAATGCTTACTAAGTTAGTAGTAGTTGATCTATTATTTATACAGCCATGTTGCTCATCAACAATGACGGGTGCCAAACTATAGGTGATATAACTCACTATAGACTTCTCGAAAATTTTAGCAAAATTAGAAATAATGGATATCGGTCTATAGTTCCTTACATCATCCTTAGCACCCGCTTTGAAGACGGGCACAATTTTTGTAACTTTCCATGAACGAGGAAATGTACCACTTGATAACATGGAGTTAAATAAATAGCATAAAGGTGAAGAAAGTATAGCGTAACAGGATTTTAAAAAGAAACTAGGTATTTTATCAATTCCTGCTGTGCTCTTTGTACTTAGTGATTTCATTGCAAGTGATACGTCTGATGATGATAATTGAAAGTCATTTGAAAATTGAAAGTTTTTAGAAAAATTGTTCTCATCATCAGGCGCATCACCAGGTTGATAAACACTTGAAAAATATTCGGCAAAGGCATCAACAATACTCTGAGGGGTATCAAATATTTTATCATTTAATTTCATGACCGAAGGAATGCGCGATTGTGATTTTGCCCGATTTACAAATTTCCAAAAGCTTTCTGGGTTAGCTGAGCAGTCCAACTCGATTTCGTCAAAAAACAGCTTCTGTTTTTGAGAGATACGTTTTTTTAAACTACGGGTAAGGTGTTGAAGCTGTTCCTTGAGTCGAGGTGAACCGCTGCGACGATATCTGCTGTAAATAGTATTTTTTAACTTTATATCATTTATAATATCACATGTAAAAAAAGAAGGAAATTTGGTATTTTTAGGTTTGTTATTAGAAAAAGTGGGAATATGCTCATTAAATAACTCCAAGATTTTAGATTCCAAATAATTAGACGCCTCATTTATGTCATCAAATTCCTTAATAGGAGACCAATCCCAAGAAGCGAGGTTTGAGTAAATCGTTGGAAAATTTCCAGACTTAAAATTAAATCTCGGTTCTCCACCAGTTATGATGTGATCTGATTGCATAGGGAAGGAGTTAGGAAATGATAGATGGGCACTAAGTGAAGGATGGTGCATATCTTCCCGAACAATAGAAAAAGAGGGATGGAAAACGTTCCCGGGAGCACATGTAAAAATTAAGTCTAGGCAAATTCCACGATAATTGCGGATCTTATTTATTTGTGTGATATCAAATGTGGCAGCAAGAGATACTAGTGCTTTGAGTTTCTGATCAGTCACAAGTAAATCTGAAATATCGTTATGGTCATAATTTACAAAACTGGGAACATTAAAATCTCCAATAATTATAATTTGTTTAGAAAAAATTTGCAACTGTGATTTTATACAATCGAAGATATCAGTAAAGTATTTAAAAGATAAATTAGGAGGTAAATATAGCGAAATAATATCAATAGTAATATTCTTTTTGATTATTCTAAGAGCCAAAAAATTAAAATGGTTAATTAAGACATCTGGGAAAGTAATAGGTATGACGCATACATTATAATCGAACTTCACTGCTACCAATACAACTCCACCTCTTCGGTATTCTCTATCATCCCTGTACACGTTAAATGAAGCTGCTGGAAAGAGCTCGTTGGAATTCACTGAAGGAGAGAGCCATGTTTCAGTAAGGATAAAGATATCATATAAGTCAAAATCTGGGAAAGTCTCAAATTGAGATATTTTTGTATTAAGGCCGCGAACATTCTGATAGTAAAAATTCAAAACGAAATTTGTAGACCGAGTTGTTATGTTGGGGGCCGCTTCTTGGTGATAGTGGGGATTCCTTTGATATAGCGGATGACTAGATCTGTTTCTCCGTTCTTGATTCGTTCGTCCATTATCAATTTCTGGTCCTTGAATGCTTGTTGCTGGCGCATGGTTCTGTCTGGAACAAACGAGAGTCTTTGCAGAATCGGTGAATTCGTCAGCCGGAGTGACCTTGCCGCAGATAGAATCAACGATGCCTGGACTTGGGTCTCGCATGTAATCTTGACTGGCCTCGGATCGGGGCGGGCCTGAGAAAATTTACCAATTCTTGAGATTTTAAGGGAATCAACGAAGGTAATTGGTGTAGTAAAGATAGAGTTGATAAGATCTTGTACACCAGCCTTATCAAGATCAGAATTATAATTGCCGCCATCGTTGAGAACTTCAGGTTGACCAAAAATTAATAAATTAGACTTGCGTCTTTGCATATCTTCAAATTCTTTTAATATAGAATCTGTAGAATCAACATTTGTATTTATTAATGATTCTAAAGTCTCAACACGGCCCTGAACTAAAATCATTTCATTTTGGACAGTGTCAACTTTACCTTCAACATTATCCAAACGCGTTTTAAACTCATCGAATCCCACCTTAAGTTCGGATAGTGAAGTCTCAAGTCGATGCATACCATTCTTCGTGTCAGTCGAGAGAGTTGATATTTGTTGAGATATTATTTGGAAAGGGTTACTCGTATCTGCAGGAAAACAGAAAACACTAGTCTGCGTCCCTGAGGCTTCTGGTGTAGGTAAAGGAGAGACAGCCGGCGATGAAACAGGGCCGCAACATTTTGAGAAACCGCCGCTTGAAAGTTTTTTTGTTTTTTCAGCACAACAAGGGTGGTAATTAGCGGAGCATACAGGGCAAGACACAGGGTTCACGACCTTCTTTTTACACCATCTGCAATACTGGGGATCGTTTGTTTCTAAAGAGTTTAGCATTGTGATCACTATACAGGTAGTCTATGTAACGAGTCAATGTTTGTGGATAGAGTACTAGATTAGCACGTGGAGAGACAAATTATAATAAAAAACTCATATCACTGACAGAAAGTATTAATAATATTTATCACATAAGAAACGGCACATCACATAAAAAATTCTGTTCACTTTTTTACCGAAAACAAACAACCATAAAAGGCAAAATAATGCAACAACAGACGAGCGAAAAAAGTTCGAGTATAAGTATCTCGACGCCAGGAGCGTATGATAATAAAAAGATAATAAAAAACGAAAAATCCATATTTTTGACTTACCATGCTTCCAAAGCCTTTCAATATCTCATTCATTCTACATACTAGCCAAAAAAACAATTTTTCATAAATTTATTGTAAAATATAATAAAAAATATTTTTCAATTGGACTACTTGCTTTGTCTCCAGAAGCATTCAAAAAATAAAAAATGATTATTATACTAATAACTAAATTCGGAAACTCCTTTACTCCCTGAAACATAAACGTATAGTGAAACGGTACTCACTTGCTGTATCAAATACTTTGATAATCGGGTACGGTTGTCCATCGGTTTTACACCATTCATCTTTTTTTGGAGTTTTTGAAAGTAACAATTTATGAAGCTCAAGTGACGTCACGTTTATCGGATAGTAAGAGGCAGTTATATTGCCATTTTCACTGACTGTCCAATCTTTTAGTGTAACCTGCATTCCATCCTCAAATAAAACGATCACATACAGTTCGTCTTCCATAATGAAATATTTTCTACAAAAAAATATTGCATTACTATTAAAACATGTATTTGAAAGAATAAATTTTATTCTTTAAAATGGTAAATATAAAGAAAAGGTAAATATAATTGCCAATTTCTTAGTGATTAGAAATTCTTTGGTGAAATTTTAATCTTTTAATTAATAATTTTTCTTTATCTAAATTATATCATACTGCAACTGGCACCGAGTTATCAGTATCCAATTATTTTTATTAAATTTAAATGAACAATTTTAATTTTATTTACGTGTTTATGCTAACATAATACAGTAAATATTAATCAGATTATTTAATTTGCAAAAAAATTATGTTAATAAAATGATAAATAAAGTTGAAATAGTTCATTTAAATAAAAATAACTGGGTGTTAACTTAATTATCATTTAATTTAAATTATTTAAAATAATTGTGATCAACAAATATTTGAATTGTTAATTTCTTAATTAAATGACAGTCATGAGTATTTCATCTTTATCAAATTGTTAAAAAAAGGTCCGGTTTACATATTCTCATTTTAATTTTCGGTTTTTACAGTCAATGTTAAAATTTTGGTCACTTTCCGGTTTTCAGGCCAATTCGCAAACCGGGTTTCATATTAAAATTATAAATTTTATTCGTGTGTTACTTAATTTCGAATTAATCCGCTTTTAATAAAAACGGATTGGTTCGGTATATAAAATAACATGATTAAAATTGCAGTTTCAAAATGAAAGAGATTGATTAGAAAGTAATATTTTATTTATTATAATTTGGATATGATAAAAACTGATTGGATCGCAAACAAAACTCTACTTATCAATAAATTGGTTGAATAGCAATTCGAAAATTAAATTAAATAGTCAATTAAATAGTTCTGTAAAAATATATTTTTTTAAATATTAAAATCTATTATTATTAATTATTATTAATTGTTTATAAGTTATTCAATCATAAGTTTCTTTTTTTAAGAAATTTTGTACTTTTTATGCATAAAAGTTCAATCCATTAAAGAAAATACTACGTCATATGCAATGATGAAAATCATAATAAAATTATTATGTGACAAAAATTTCAGCCAATAACAATTGCAAATTTAAAAATAAGTTTAAATAAAAAATTTAATCTTTTTGATTTATAAAATAGTATACTACACTAATACACAAATCTAAAAATCGATCACTCAAATTTTGCAGTAATAAAAACCAATATTCGTTCAGCATTGTATAACAAAAGCCACATTTTAATAGAATAATTACAATAAGTCATACTTTTTAATTTAAAAAAAACTCTAGAAAGATTAGTCGCTTATGCGCAGGAAAAAAATAAATTGAAAGTTTACTAACCATACTAAATAACCCCCCAACGATTCGACACAGAAATATCAAAATAATGAGAAGAGAATATAATTACTTTATGGCACAAACAAAGAAAGTTGATACTTATTAAATTATTAAACCACGTGTCCGAATCAAAAGAAAATCTTGATTTGATGTTCATTATATATATTACAGACATATCAAAAATTTAAAAGTTAAACACATATGACAAATTCCGAAAAATAGTATTTATAGAAAAATTAACAAAAAATCTGACTTACCTCACTGTTAATGTTCACTGAATAGTCCCTTTTTTTGATGAAATATGGCGGCCGCAATTTCTCGCAAGCGCGAAATGAAAAAGAAAGAGGAAGGCAACGCGACTAGCAGAAAAGTCAGTGGTTCATGTGTGTAGGGGAAGTGATACGCCACAGACATTGCCGTGTTAAGAAAAAAAGGCCCTTATATATAGATAATTATTGATAACTAACATTAAAAATTAACCTTATTTATAAAAACTTAGTTTATAAGATATATACAAAGATATTTTATCCCTACACTATATTTTATGTAAATAAAAGCAATTTTTTTAAAAACATTTTTTATAAAAATCATCTGTATTTAAACTATATGCTGTTGATGACTTCTTTCTTATCGCGCGTATATACGGCAGTGCAGAATTCTGTCACAACAAATTTTAATAATTTTTTTACTTGAATTTTTGACAAATTATACGAATAAATAAATAAAAATTTTAATTATTTTTAAAAATCCAATTAATTTATACTTGTAAAGTGTACAACATTTCTAAACCCTCACAACACAAGGATATTCAGGATATCCCTGGGACGTCCTGGGGATATCCATTTGCTTTTGGCGATTCGGATATCCCTAAGATATCCTCTGGATATCCATGGACATCTCTAAGATATCCCAGGGATATCCAAACCGCCGAAAACAAATCGATATCCCCAGGACGTCCCAAGGATATCCTGAATATCCTTTTGTTGTGAGGGAATTCGCGGAATAACGGACCAACGTTTATCTAACCAATATCTAACAAAAAAGGCCCGTTCAAGAGGGGTTTTTGAAGCCTGCGCATACCGCAGCCGCGTGGTTTTAGCTATAGTCTACTCAGGTTTGGTTATCGTAGGTGTTTTCTATAATTGATGGTTAAAGTAAAAAATGAACAAGTTTCTTTTGTTGTGCTTTAAATAAATCATGGATAATTCTAGACAATACAAAACAGAACGCCACTGTAATTACTCCAAGCGTCACTTAAGACGTATTGTCAAAAAATTAACAGAAGAAGAATGTCGCAATTTGCTGGAAAAAATTGATAACGATGAATCTGTATCCGAAACTCACAATGAAACCCTTGATAGGTAAGTAATTCATTTTTTTATCTCAAATGTTTATATTATGCTATTATAATGACATTAACATTTCTTAAATGTTTATTTACTTCATTGGTTTTTCATTTCATAGGTTATGTTGCGTTACGTTCTTTTTGATGATTGTACATACATACATACATTTTTATTTACATGTTAAAATAACATTTTATAAAATTGAAATACATAAATGAGCCGCCGGAAAGTAAAAGGGCGCATAAAATTTGTACGGCCTTTCGAGTTGGCCCCTGACGCTTGAAAAATCGATTTAAAAAAAATTTTTTTTTTTATTACTACATTACTGGAAATTTTATTCCGCATCTTTTTTCTTCTATGAAAAAAATCTCTATCTTTTTCGGTTTTCGAGTAATTCGAAAAAAACTGGATTTTTAAAAAACACAAATTTAATTAAATTTTTCACTTTAACTCGCTCTAAAAAACAAAGTTATAAATATTTTTTGACAAAATTTACAGGAATTATAGTTTAAACTATTCTTAAGACGACAAACTTTTGTAAGAATGTGATTTTTTTATTTCGAAAAAAGTTATGAATTTTTTTGTTTCACAGTGACAAATTTACGTTTCCAAATTTTCAAGGGCTTCGTTTATCTGAAAAATTTTCAGTCAGTGAAAACTTATCCCGAAAAAAATGTTCACTAGGGTCTTATAAACATTTTTGTAAAATATTTTTGCAATTGGAATAGCCGTTTACGAAATATTATTGAAAAACTATTTTTCGTCAAACGCGCGCGAGTAAACATAAACGACCTTGGCAGCCATCGCTGAGTACTAGTCGGCTATACACAAACGGAAAGTTTTTGACTCGTGCGCGTTTGACGGAAAATAGTTTTTCAATAATATTTCGTAAACGGCTATTCCAATTGCAAAAATATTTTACAAAAATGTTTATAAGACCCTAGTGAACATTTTTTTCGGGATAAGTTTTCACTGACTGAAAATTTTTCAGATAAACGAAGCCCTTGAAAATTTGGAAACGTAAATTTGTCACTGTGAAACAAAAAAATTCATAACTTTTTTCGAAATAAAAAAATCACATTCTTACAAAAGTTTGTCGTCTTAAGAATAGTTTAAACTATAATTCCTGTAAATTTTGTCAAAAAATATTTATAACTTTGTTTTTTAGAGCGAGATGAAGAGAAAAATTTAATTAAACTTGTGTTTTCTAAAAATCCAGTTTTTTTCGATTAACTCGAAAACCGAAAAAGATAGAGATTTTTTTCATAGAAGAAAAAAGATGCAGAATAAAATTTCCAGTAATGTAGTAATAAAAAAAATTTTTTTTTAAATCGATTTTTCAAGCGTCAGGGGCCAACTCGAACGGCCGTACAAATTTTATGCGCCCTTTTACTTTCCGGCGGCTCAAATGTTTACTTGTGTCATTATAAATAACATAAACGTACGCACAGTGTTATATTTTCGAAAATATTAATATAACTGAAATGAATATTATTTGGAAAACTTTGTATTTTACATATTTTAATGCTTTCAGTTCTCAAGAAAAACGATCGTCTGCTGTTGATACACAGTATATGGCAATGGATATTGAAGATTGTACTTCAGATTCTACTTCCAGTGATAAAAGTACAAGTACAGAGCATGGCGGTATCTGTGAAGAAGTACTTGAAGATGAACTTCCTTCTTGCAGGTTATTGTAATAAACAAATTCTTTTCTGTAAAATATAAGTGCGATTCCAGGTGAGATTTTGACTTTTTCGGAGTAGGTTAATCGATTGCAATGAAACTTTGGAATTTTGTTATATATAGTAAGACTAATCTTTAACGTAAATTTCAGCTTAAAATATTTGTTAGTTTACGAGATTTACAATAATAACAAAAAATTTTAAACTGTTATATCTTCCGTTCTAATAATCGGATTGAGGTCTTCTTTTTTTTAAAATGTCAAGGAAAATGAGAGGAATAAATCTCTTTCAGAACAATTTTTTATAATTTTACAACTAAAAAAATTATTAAATAATAATTGAATAAATTTCACGCGACAATCTAAAATTCAATCACTTAAACGCTAAAATGATCTTACCAGTGTTTTCTTTAATGTTCCAAAGGAATCCAATTGTAAATGCAAGTTTAACTTATTTAATTTTAATAATTTACGAGTATAAACAATTGCAATTTCTGCTAGTTGACGTGCAGACGACATTGCGTAGACCTCAATGCGATTATTAGAACGGAAGATATAGCAGTTTAAAATTTTTTGTTATTATTGCAAATCTCGTAAACTAACAAATATTTTAAGCTGAAATTTACGTTAAAGATTAGTCTTACTATATATAACAAAATTCCAAAGTTTCATTGCAATCGGTTAACCTACTCCGAAAAAGTCAAAATCTCACCTGGAATCGCACATAATTGAAACACTGCTCCGTTAAATGCAGTGTCAGTTAATAAGTAGATTAATATTTTCCTTCTGAAATTTGAGGATGTAAAATAGGCGGATGACGACGCAGATTATGGAAAACTGAGATAATTTTATCAATAGTATTAGGAAATTATGAAATTTTTAAGAACACTATGAATATTTTGGTTTGCTTGCCATAAGTCAGGAAAAAGTAAAAAAAAACAAAATTAAATCGAACGTACATAAGATAATTATTTTAGAAACTAGAACTCAAAATATCGCGCGTGTAGTTCTTCTGATGTTAAAACAAATATCTTCATTCTTAAATTTTATTATTTAATTTACTTTTATGGTAGAAAATATTTTAACTAAAGTAGAACCTAAAATCACTTTAATTTAAATCTTATCTACTTATATTTGTTTTTATTTAAATAATTGAACATTTTAAAAACTTATACAAAACTTAGGCATCATTTGTATCTTACATAGAGCTAAAAATCATGAAAAATTATTTAAAGGAATTTTTGATAAAAAATCATAAAAGTTGTGAAAGAAACTAAATTTTAAGTGAATGTCCAGTAAAAAATCATTGATAGTTTATTTTGTTTAGAGATGACAATTCATTTGATACTTTATAAGAATTTAAAAAAATATTCTGTTATCAAAAACTGAAATAATTAATTGTTAAAAATTAAAAGATTTATTTTATTTCATAAAACTTATATTTTTTTAAATTGAAAATCTTCAAAATTTAAATATATTATTTTTTAGAATTATTATAAAAACGTACAAAAATATTTGCTGTCAAAATTTATATAAATTATGAGAAAAGTTTAAAATTTCATTTTTCTATTATTTCAAATGTTATTTACAAAATTAATAAGTAAATAATTTTTTTAAATTATTTATTTTAATTATTATTTATTTTTATTAATTTATTTATTTTAATTATTTATTTACCATAATATTAATTATGAAAATAAATTGTTACTTCTAAACAACGACAACTGGTTGAATTTTTACTACTTCCTTACTGTAGATTGAAAAAATACCCTATTAACTTATAAAAATTATATGTAAAAGTTTGCTTATAAAAATGCATCTTAGATTTAATGTAAGAATTTTAAGCCGAGAAACAAAAAGTTGAAATAATTAGGGAAAGAAAAACCACACGCAAAAAAGGTCGGAAATATAAATAGTTAGGAATCTAAAGAAGTAAATTTAGTACATTATATGGGTCATTTTTCGTGAAATATTCACTCCAATATTTTTTTGGTTTGAAATTTTTTTTTTCGAATTCTTCACAAAAATTAAGAAACACATGTTTTTTATTTTCTTATTTGACCAAAAATTATGGAAATTATGTTTTTTTTTAAATTTAACGTTTTTAGATACAGAGGACATTTAAAACACGTTTTTCTCTCTTATATATTAGAAACTAATAAATAATATTATACATGAAAATTATTCGTTTCTCCGAAATATTTCAAACATGTAATAAAAAAATAAAGTCAATTAAACGAAAACATGAAAAAATTGAAATTGCATCTAAAAAGAGAATTTTCTCAAAAGCAAAGTAATCAATTTTTAATTTTCTTTTTTAATATAATCACTGATAAATAAAAAAACTTTTTTTGTTTATGTGAAAGTGATGTGTAAAGAACAAATGGTAAACATTGAAACACTATTTACAATTTTTTAACTATAAATGGATTGGTTTATATGATTTATAATTTTGAAGAACAAAAAAATTAATATTAAGAAAAAAACTTCAGAAGTGGAACTAGAAAATTGTAAATAGTATTTTTAACAGTAAAGAGCACCACTTTCGCATAAAAGAGAAAAATGTATTTATTTATCAGTGATTATAATAAAAGAAAAAAATCGAAAATAAATTGAGAAAAGTCACTTTTTCGTTCCAAGTTCTTTTTTTCACGTTTTCTTTTATTTACCATTATTTTTTTTATTACATATTTTAAAAACTCAGGCAAAAAAGAATAATTTTCATATATAATATTATTTATTATATCATTTTGTTGTTACTTACATGAACCCTTGTTATAATTCGTATTAATTTTGAAAAAATTTACAGACACAATAAACAATCACTGATGAAGGCACACTTTGCTGCCGAAACGTCTGAATCAAAAAGAAAATTTTTTTATTCAACGAACCCGCATGCCAAAGATTTTTTCAAAATTAATACGAATTATTTATTATTTTCTAGTATAACAGAGACAAACGCATTTTAAAAGTAATCTGCATATAAAGATTTAAAATTATTAAAAATCATGACTTTCATAATTTCCAATTATAAAATAAAAAACACGGGTTTCTTTATTTTTAATGTAGAATTTTAAAACAATTGTTCCAATCCAAAAAAGCTTTTGGTAGAATAATGACGGTAGTGTAATTTGAAAGTACATTACATTTCTTTCATTACATTAAAAAAAGGTTTCTCTATCTTTCTATTTACAGTATAGACCCATCTTCTATTGCTGAAGAAAATTGTGATACCTTCAATGAAAACCAATCTGTGAATGAAGAATTCCTTTACTCTGATGTGAGCAGCGAAAGCTTCTCAGATAGTGAATCATACCAAAGTAGTACTGAGGAAGATGAAGATGATGAGGACAATGAAGATATTCAAGACGAATATTTGGATGATTCTACGCCTGGAAACTTTTTTAAAAAAAAGCTTCGCCAGTGGGCTCTTAAATTCCATATTACGTTAATTGCTCTAAGTGCATTGTTGTTGCTTTTACAGCCATTAGTAACATTTCACTTACCTTTGGATGCTCGAACACTGTTGGGAACATTGAGAAAAGTTAAAATATCTGAAATGGATAATGGAGAGTATTATCATTTTGGACTCAAGCGGGCAGTGGAGTCTATTCTTAGACATTATAAAAAAAGTGGTAAAAACTTTGAAGAACTGAAATTAGTAATAAATGTCGACGGTTTGCCTATTTACAAGTCTTCGAAAGAAGGTTTGTGGTTGATCTTATGCTCTGAATCGAATACTCAAGAAGTTTATCCTGTAGGTACTTATTTTGGCGAGGAAAAACCCAAGGATGCGAATCAATTCGTTGATGAATTCGTCAAAGAGTTGATTGACCTATGTACAAATGGACTACAAGGTGTTCGTATTTTTTGTTCAGCTTTGATTTGCGATACACCAGCCAAGGCTTTCATTCTATACTTAAAAGGTCATGCCGGCTACAATAGCTGCACAAAATGTTGTATTTCCGGAATTTATAAAGAACCTGAAGGAGAGAAAGGAAAAAAAAAGAAAAAAAAGGAGTAGTTTGTTTTCCTGGTATAGGACCTTTTGAACTAAAGACCGATGAAGGATACAACAACAATAAATACAGCGAAGTCGAGACAGGGAATGAAACCATTTTCAAGAAAGTTCCTAATTTTGGCTGCATAAGTTCTGTACCTCTGGACTACATGCACTTGATACTATTAGGAGTTATGAAAAGACTTCTACGCTTGTGGAAAATGGGACCTTTGAAGACAAGATTAGCTCCGTCAAAAGTCGATAAAATTTCAAAAAAATTGAACACCTTGCGATACAGCATTCCTTGCGAATTTGGAAGAAAGCCTCGATCGTTAACGCATTTCTGTCACTGGAAAGCAGTGGAATTTCGAACTTTCTTACTCTACGCTGGTCCATTAGTACTGCAAAAAATTCTGCCTGATGAATGGTACTCCAATTTTATACTTCTTCATAGTGCCGTCACCCTGTTAGTAAGCAAATACCACATGGACTCGGCAAATAACATAAATTGCGCTCATGAAATGTTTGAGCAATTTATAATTGATTTTCAAAGAATTTACGGTGTCAAATTTGTTTCACAAAATGTCCATAACTTGTTACATTTGTGTGCTGATGCGAAAATATACGGGCGATTGGATCTGTTCAGTGCTTTTAAATTCGAAAATTATATGACAACTATTAAAAGAATGATCAGAAAAGGAGAAAAACCGCTTGAGCAAATTGCTCGTCGTTACTCTGAAAAGGAAGCTGCTGAAAAGAATTCAAAACAAAAAGACGAAATTATTTTCAAGCAGCCACATAATACTGGGCCTATGTCGATGGATTGTCAAACTGCTATACAGCAGTATAAATTTTTCAAAAACGAGTCGTTTACCATTAACTGCGATGTTGATAAAGAGAGATTTGTTCTATTAAAAGATGGAATGTTTGGACAAGTTTTAAATATTGTAAAACGTGATGAAAGTGACATACGTTTAATTGTGAAACCAATTAAATCAACTGGAAGTCTTTACAATGAGCCGGATTCTCGTTTACTCAACATTCACATCGGAAAACTGGGCAATGAGGCACTTTTATCAACTTCTGTAAATAATGTACTGAGCAAGATTTGGAGAGTTCCAACCAGGCGAGGTTTAGTGATAATTCCACTCCTACATTAAGTAAGTAAACCATATTTTATGGGTTTTTTTCGCTTTTTCTATATTTAGAAAATCTTGACGTGATTCAGTTTTTCACAAACAAATTTGAAATGGTAGAATAAATAAGAAAATGGTGAAAAACGGGAAACCACATCTTATACTTTAATGATTGAAAATATTTGTTAATAATATTTTTTGATTTTGTTTATTTGTTCTGTTACTATACTATGTAATTACATAACTCGTAATAATTCACACTATTATTTCCCAATAGTCCTATTATTCAAAATTTACTTTAATTTAAATACAATATTTTTGAACTTATGATAATTAATTATGAATTCGAAATTTTTCTGAACCTAATTACAAAGAATTTCCATTATTAAACATTTGTTTATTATAACATTTTATAATTAGAATTTCAATAATTTACAAAATTGTATTGTTTAAATTTCTTTGTAATAAAGGAAGTAGCAATATATATCCTTTTTACTTTGTAAATATTGTACAATAAATATAATTTTTATTTTAAATTCATTTTTTAACTTAACCTTAAAGTTATGAAAATTAAAGATTTGAATTCTAAAAAAGTCTTATTTTGTTGAAAAAATTTTGGGAATAATATAAACGTTAAATTTTTTAAAACAGATTGGAAGGAGTCGAAAAAGTCGTTTAAACTTTTAAAATGTTTGTTACCTGAACATTATTGTATTGTACTGTATTTTGAATCATTTTAAAAAGGAATTGAAAAATTTATATTCGCATGAAAACAAATTTTCTCCATTAATAAAAACATTAGAAACATTAATAAAATACTATTTTCAGATGTGTTTGGCAGGATATAAGTTTCTTTGAACGTAAAACTCGAAACTGAACGTAGGAGGGAAGAGAATGAAAGGCTTCAATTAGAGGAGAGCGAAACTTCAAGTCTAAGCGAGGGTGAAGATCGAGATGCAGAGGAAAAATGAGAGCAAATGTTTTTAAAAATTATATATGTTAAAAATTGTCAACAACAGAAGTGGTTATACAGGGTGTTCCAAAAGTATGGAAACTTGCAAATATCTCGAAAAGTACGAAATTTCGTGAAAAATGTTCAATACAAAAGTTGTTCTAAACAAAAAGATCTACATTGTTGAAATCAAAAAATTGGGCCCCGGGCCCAATGTTGGGACCTACAATGAAAAAAGTAGTTTTCTTAAATGAGACCACTAATTTTGAATATCAAATTCGTAATCCCCATGAAATTCTGCGTTCAGACATGTGGTATAAGTGCCCAAAATATTGGGCCCAATCCAAGATATCGGGCCCAACATTTTTTGACAAACAAAAAAAATTTTTAAAATCGTATCTTTGGGGGTTTTTGGGGTCACAGGATTACAAAATTCAAAGCTACTTTTCAAATTGGGCACAGAGCCCAATGTAGGATTCCGCGGCCCAATGTTGGGCCCTACAATGAAAAAAGTAGTTTTCTTAAATGAGACCACTAATTTTTAGTATCCATTTCATGACGATTACGAAATGGATACTAGAAATTAGTGGGTTTTATTTTAGACAACTAATTTTTTTACTGTGGGCCTTACATTGGGCCGCGGAATCCTACATTGGGCTCTGTGCCCAATTTGAAAAGTAGCTTTGAATTTTGTAATACTGTGCCCCAAAAACCCCCAAAGATACGATTTAAAAAATTTTTTTTTGTTTGTCGAAAAATGTTGGGCCCGATATCTTGGATTGGGCCCAATATTTTGGGCACTTATACCACATGTCTGAACGCAGAATTTCATGGGGATTACGAATTTGATATTCAAAATTAGTGGTCTCATTTAAGAAAACTACTTTTTTCATTGTAGGGCCCAATTTTTTGGTTTCAACAATGTAGATCTTTTTGTTTGGAACAACTTTTGTATTGAACATTTTTCACGAAAATTCGTACTTTTCGAGATATTTGCAAGTTTCCATACTTTTGGAACACCCTGTATAATAATCACGATTTAAACGATTATTTAAGTTAATGGGTCTTTTTAGATTAAATCACGTGCTAAAATGCGATTTAAAAAATTTAATTTGATTTTATGTTTTTAGTTTAAATCGTATAACATATCTGTATTAAAACACAAAACACACTGTAACAAGTCGCATATTATATATATTAATTTAAAAAAAATTTATGTATTTACAAAAAAGTATTAAAATCTAGTTTTGTGGGATAATTGTTTTTTCAAATAACAGTGAACCGTTTTGGAAATACAATTTTCTAAAAGTTTTAATTTAATTCTTAAAAATGTTCTCATTTTATTTAAAATTGAATCAATTTTTTATGTCTATTTAATAGTTTATAAAAAAATATAATTTTTTTTTATATTATACTTTTAAATTTTCGATTTGTAAATGCTTACACATTATAAGTAGCTTACCGTAAAATGGGGTAAAGTCGGCTGGCGCTTTATATCATTTTAAAGTTTAACTATTACTTTTTTCCAGAAGAAATCCGAGTTTTATTAAAAATGTAGTTAGAATTAATGTAAATTAATAAATGAAATACAATATTTAAGTGTTTAAAGCGCCGGCCGACTTTACCCGCAAACGCCGACTTTACTCCATTTTACGGTACATTTTTTAAAATAGTAAATTTAAAAACATTTTGTCAAGAGATTAAATGTTTTAACTTAAAATAAATAAATAAAATAATCAATTTTAAAAAATATTTTATAGGTTTTTAAATCAGAAAAATTGTTTTTGTAAATTAATTAATTATTTTTTCTTTGGGCTTGTCCAAGTAAAAAATGATTTAATTTTAAATAAAATGAGAATATTCTTAAAATTTAAATTGTAAACATTGTTGTCAATACCTATTAAAATTACCCACAATTTAATACATTATTAATTTGTATAGAATATTCTATGGTGTTTAGTTTCACATTATTATTTATGTTTAACTAAATTAAATAAAAAAAGATAATATTTATAAAAATTATGTCAGTTTTTTTTACTTTTCAATAGTGTTATCAAAAAAATTTGTTTTTCATTTTTTATTAAAAAAGTAACAATTTTTTATAAACAAATTAAATTTTTTTTTAATTTGTATGTGATTTTTTTAAAACATACCTGGAAATAACAAGAAGATTTAGTGAAAAAATTTAGAGTCGGCCAATAAGTTTTATATTTTTATGTATTTAAAAAAAACACCACTTGCAGCATTGTGCACATTTTTGAATAGTAAAAACAATTGGTAAATTGTTAAAAATTATTCAAAATAATTTTTTTTTGAAACCTGAAATTTTATTTCACTATGAAAAATGAAAGAAAATTTTTTAACAATTTAACAATTTTTTTTACTTTTCAGAAATGTGCACAATGCTGCGCGCAGTGTTTAAATGTTTATTTAAACCTATAATCTTAGTTATTTCCAGTATTTCTTAGTATTTTCAGGTGTTTAAAATTTTTTTTTTTTTAATCATATTCCAATTTAAAAGAACTTAATTTTTTTTTTTTTTTAATAAAAAATGAAAAAAAAATTTCGTTAACATTATTGAAAAGTAAAAGATAAACTGGAATTTTTCTTCTCTTGGCAAAAATTGAAAAAATCCAGTTTTTTGTCTACATTTACAAAACTGAAATTTTGAAAATTTGTAACTCGAAAATTTGCATAAAGAAAGTATCTTTTTTTCACTACAGAACACGAAAAAATTACATTCGGCTGAAATTAAAGGGTCGACTGAAATCTCACGTGAAATCACCCATACGTTTAAGAAAAACATTTTTTAATTAAAAATTTATAATAATTATGATAAGATTTATTGAAAACGAATTTCGTACTTATTCAACTATGCATTCGAAGAGAGAACATTTAGAATTCTAAATTTTATAAAAATTTATAATGAAATTTAAATAATAAATTAAAATTGTATTTTAATTACTAATTTAAATTAAAATTTCTAAATTTAACCTTAAAAATATTGTCGATTAGTGAATTGTTTCAAAAACCGGCTCATATACTTTATCTGAAAAAAAGTCAAAACATTGGATGAGGCCCGCACGGTTTGTTTTCAGTTTGTTTCTCTAATTCACGCAAAGATACACGAGCCCGCCCGATCAATTCCGAACGTCATTCGGCTTAGCCATTACATTATGCGTACGTGTATAGCCTCACCGATTTAAGGAATATATATAGCTAACCACCTAAGCTTCGATATTTTGACCGCGAGGGGGCAGACTTTAATAGAAAAGCGCGATTTGCATTACGTGCTTACTCTCAATTCCTCTCTGCAAATATTAATACTTAAATAATATTAAATAGTTAAAAATATAAATAAAATAATCGTAGCTAATTACGATTTTTAATTAATTTATAGATATAAAAATTAATAATAAGTTTCTTTATTATAAAAAATATGAAAAAACATTGCGTTGTATAAAAAATTTTGATTTAAAGAATGCAAGAAATTTATTTACAATTATTATAAATAATTTATATTATTATTGACAAATAATTATAAATATTTATTATAAAATGCAGATACTTTAATTTTTAAATTAATTTATCAAATTACAAATTGACGATTTAAATGTCCATCATACATCTCGGTAAATTTAATTAATTAATTAATGATAAAAGCCATAAACATACGTTGATAAATGTTCAAAAAGTTTTTCTAATTATGTTACTTTTAATTGAATAATAATTTAATAAAAATTTGACAAGTCCAGAATTTTTTATAACGAGATTCAGTATTTAATAAATTTCATTTTTAAAGAATTACCTTAAATCGTTTTATATAGCTGTTAGTTTCACAAATAATATTAATATTAACATTGCAATATTATTTCAATGCCCTTTTAATTATGACACTAATTTAATAATAGAATTTAAAAATATTTCGTTGAAAACATTTTTAAATTTTCCCGCCATTCGTGTCAACTGATGACGACAAGGCTTGCAGCTTATAAAGACCCGAAAGTTACCCACCTTCAGTTCGTTGGTTAGGTTAGTGGTTAGGGTTCTTGGCTGTTGTGTTGCGCGTCCGGGTTCAATCCCCAGCTCCTCCAAATTTATTTCCGAAAATTGCGCCGTTAATGTTGGGGAAAAATAAAAGAAAGCGCAATAAGGGAAAAATAAATTTTTTTAATTTTACTTTTATTTAATAAATATTATAAAACATTTATAATAAACTTATACCTTATAAAATTCACTGAAAACTTGCATTTTAATTTTACAGGAAATTTGTCTATATATCTTTAGAGTACTTTCCGGAGATAGTTTTAAAGAAATTCACAAAGCAAATTTCTGTAAAACTCAAAATTTAATATTTCCTAAACTTTTATCCACAATTTTTCGGCAAACTTAATCGGATAACTATCCTGAACTTCGCACCGCGAGTTATAAAACCGAGGACATATAGAGCTCCCCTGAACTTCCCCTGAAGCTCCCCAACTTAGTTTCCGAACTTAACACGGGGAACTCCCCGCGAACTCCCTGCAAAAAACGGTGCTGTCTGGTTAAATATAATCCTTTACGTGCTAGTTCATATATTGATTTACCTGTTAAAATCAAGGTAAAACATGCGTGTATTAATGTACATAATGATAGAGACAATGAATGATTTATATGGGCTGTTCTTTCAGCTTTACTTCAAAATTTAACTAGAAGTGACCGTGTTTCTACTTAAAAGAATTTTGAAAATGAGTTAAATTTTAAAGGAATCGAATTTCCTGTAGCATTAAAAAGTATAGCGAAATTTGAAAAACTTAATGATATATCTATAAATGTCTACGGTCTAGCCAAAAATGTTGGTAATTTTTCAGTTCACCCTCTTCATTTGACTGTAAAAAAGAGGAGGAAGCATGTAAATCTACTGCATGTAGTAGATTCATATGTTGATGAAAATATGAATAATGATGTTAATGCAAATTGTGATGATATTAATTTTATGAATTTCCATTACGTTTGGATAAAAGATTTTTCACGACTCATATCAAAGCAATTAACTAACAATAATGGTAAAAATTATATATGTGACCGATGTCTTCACTATTTCCATTCAGATGATAAATTAAATGTACACACTGAAAATTGTAAAAAATTGAATGAATGTAGAGTAATTTTGCCAAAGCCTGATAAATGTATGATTACTTTTGAAAATTATAAGAGTAGGGAAAAAGTTCCATTTATTATTTACGCTGACTGTGAGAGTTTACTTCTACCTGTAGAAGATGATGTAGATAATTTAAGAAAAATTAAGATATTTCAGCGTCATAAGTTATTAAGTATTGGTTATTATATAAAATGTAGCTATGACGAATCTAAATGCAAGTATTTGCTTGTCCGAAGCAGGAATCCAGCCCTGCTAAATGGTTTTCTGAGGAATTAAGGCAATTACCGTAAAATGGGGTAAAGTCGGCGTTTGCGGGTAAAGTCGGCCGGCGCTTTAAACACTTAAATATTGTATTTCATTTATTAATTTACATTAATTCTAACTACATTTTTAATAAAACTCGGATTTCTTCTGGAAAAAAGTAATAGTTAAACTTTAAAAGATTTAAAGCGCCGGCCGACTTTACCCTCAACGCCGACTTTACCCCATTTTACGGTATCTGAAAAAATTGATAAAATATTTAAAAAACCATTACCAATGCATACCTTAACTCCTTAACAAATCAGTGACTTTAATAGAGCCGTAATGAGTCACATATGTCATCAGAAAATACCAGCAAATGTAAAGAAAGTCCGTGATCATTGTCACCTTACTGGTAAATATAGGGGTCCTGCCCATGAGTCATGTAATTTAAATTATCAAGATTGTCAGACTATTCCCGCAGTATTTCACAATTTAAGTGGCTATGATGCACATTTCATTATACATGCAATTTCAACAAATTTCGAAGGTCATATAAGTCTTCTTCCCATCAATAAGGAGAAATATATCTCCTTTATTTAACATGTTGAGGGTAGTGAGGTTAAATTTAGATTTATTGACTCATTCCGATTTATGGCAGCATCCCTTGAAAAACTCGCATCCTATTTAGATTAGTATAAAATTGTACATTCTGCTTTTGCCAATACTGTGAGTAATCCTGACAAAATTAAATTATTAACTAGAAAGGGTGGATTCCCCTACGAGTATTTTGATTCAAAAACCAAGCTCGATGAGACGCAACTACCTCCGATAGAGAAATTTTATAGTACGCTTTACGATGCGGGCATTTCTGATAATGAATATAAGCATGCACAGAACGTATGGATTGAGTTTGATTGTAAAAATCTCTATGACTATGTCCATTTATATATGAAAACTGATGTACTATTACTTGCAAATGTTTTTGAAAATTTTCGAGAACAATGTGTTAAAGCGTATGGGTTAGATCCTGCACACTTGGGATGCCATGCTCAAGTATACAAGTATAGCATTGCAACTTATAACCGATATTGATATGGTTATGTTTGTTGAGTCAGGTATCAGAGGTGGCATTAGTCAATGTTGTAACCGTTATGCTAAAGCGAATAATCCTTATATGGATAAATTCGACGAAAATAAAGATACCAGCTATATAATGTACTTTGATGCCAATAATTTGTATGGCTGGCCAAAAAAAAAATATTTTCATACACTATAGAACGCTAAAACAAGTTTTATCAAATGGTATTAAACTTGTAAAAATACATCGTGTTTTACAGTTTAAGCAATAAACTTGGCTTAAACCATACATTGATTATAACACGATGATGCGAACTAATGCTAAAAACGAGTTTGAAAAGAATTTATTCAAACTCATGAACAATGCAGTGTATGGAAAAACAATGGAAAATGTTCGTAAACATGTTGATGTAAAGCTTGTTACACAGTGGTTTGGCCGTTATGGAGCAGAAGTTCTCATATCCCGACCAAATTTCCGTAGTCGGTCAATATTTGATGAAAATCTGCTTGCCATTGAATTAACTAAAACCGAGGTACTGCTCAACAAACCGATATATGTAGGGTTAAGTGTGCTTGATATATCCAAGACGTTAATTTATGATTTTCACTATTGTTATATGTTGAATAAATATGGTAACGCTTGTAAACTGCTGTATACTAATACAGACAGTCTAGTCCATGAAGTTAATTGTGATGATATTTATAAAGATATGAAAGAAGATATTGATAAGTTTGATACATCAGATTATCCCGCGAATAATGTGTATGGGGTACCGCAAGTCAACAAAAAAATACTTGGTCTTATGAAAAATGAATGTAATGGTAAAATAGTTACCGAATTTGTTGGCTTGCGGAGTAAGATATACAGCATTCGTGTTGAAGATAAAGATTATACTAAAAAAGCAAAAGGTATTAATGCCAGCGTTGTAAAAAAATCAATTCATTTTGATGATTATGTAAAATGTCTACGAGATTTTGATATTCAAATTCGAACGCAGTATAATATAAGATGACGGCTTCAGAATTTTGAAACTGTGAAGCAGGTAAAAGTAGCTTTAAGAGCACTAGAAGATAAACGGTATTTGTTACCGGAATGTACCGATACTCTACCGTGGGGTCATTATGCGATGCCAATTTCTGATGAACTGTAAATAGTTTGTAAGAATAATAAATGAAACAAATTTATATTAATTTCATGTGTTGTTTATTATAAAATCCTTATATGAGAGATTCTTTTTCAATCGCCCCAGCCCAAAAAGTCAATGTTCTGGGATTCGCTTCATACTTTGGTAAATTGTTGTCCTACATGATAGTAATAAATCCCTAAAATATAAACTCATTAAAAAATTATTTGTAGAAAGTAGAGGGGGTTGAAGTTTTGACGTTAAGGGTAACATTGTCATTTTCAAATCCGTATAACTATGACAAAAGTTAATGGATTTTAATTTATCTATAATGAATTTTATTGCATTTTTCACGTACTTTTCAAAAATGTATACAAAATTTAAAAAAAAAAATTTTTAACCCCTTTTTTTTCAAAATCAACCCTTATTTGTCGATTTTCACCCCTTCGGGTATTTTTTTTTTTTTTTTTTTATTTTCATTGGAAAGCTGAGGTTTTTTCCGATGAGCTATGTAAATATGAAAATGGGACAACAATAATTTTGTGAGTAACAGAATATTAAAGTAGGCGGTGCCGATAAGGGGTGTACCTGGAGATCATCTTTGAGGATTTAGATAGGCACCGCCTAATTTAATATTATGTTTCTCACAAAATTATTGTTGTCCCATTTTCATATTTACATAGCTCATGGGAAAAAACCTCAGCTTTCCAATGAAAATAAAAAAAAAACAAAAAAAAATTCCCGAAGGGGTGAAAATCGAAAAATAAGGGTTGATTTTGAAAAAAAAGGGGTCAAAATTTTTTTTTTTTAAATTTTGTATACATTTTTGAAAAGTACGTGAAAAATGCAATAAAATTCATTATAGATAAATTAAAATCCATTAACTTTTGTCATAGTTATACAGATTTGAAAATGACAATGTTACCCTTAACGGCACCCTTATCGGCACCGCCTACTTTAATATTCTGTTACTCACAAAATTATTGTTGTCCCATTTTCATATTTACATAGCTCATCGGAAAAAACCTCAGCTTTCCAATGAAAATAAAAAAAAAAAAAAAAAAAAATACCCGAAGGGGTGAAAATCGAAAAATAAGGGTTGATTTTGAAAAAAAAGGGGTTAAATTTTTTTTTTTTAAATTTCGTATACATTTTTGAAAAGTACGTGAAAAATGCAATAAAATTCATTATAGATAAATTAAAATCCATTAACTTTTGTCATAGTTATACGGATTTGAAAATGACAATGTTACCCTTAACGTCAAAACTTCAACCCCCTCTACTTTCTACAAATATTTTTTTAATGAGTTTATATTTTAGGGATTTATTACTATCATATAGGAGAACAATTTACCAAAGTATGAAGCCAATCCCAGAACATTGACTTTTTGGGCTGGGGCGATTGAAAAAGAATCTCTCATATCTATACATAATAACTTAACATTATACCTTATACTTAATTTAATAATGAATCAATAATGAATTAATAATGAATCAATAATGAATTAATAATGAATCAATAATGAATTAATAATGAATCAATAATGAATTAATAATCAATCAATAATGAATTAATAATGAATTAATAATGAATCAATAATGAATCAATGAAACGTTTTGAACTATATATTTGCTTTATCTTCCCAAGTATTGTGAGAGTTGTCAAATCCTAGCCATTTCACAAGAACATTGTTTCCACGTGTCTTGAAAATTTTTTCAACGAGATAAATATCTGAATAATTCACTTTAAGAAGCTCCTCTTCATAAAATCCTCCACTGATGGCTTTGTCTTGGTAATCCTTAAGTTTATAACTCACAGGTTGAGTTGATTCAACTTTATTGATAGTAAATATTTCAGTTGACCAATTGGGAGTGTAGCCTTTCTCAAACATGTTTTTATATTTACTGACTCGAACTTTGTCACCAATTTTAAACTTTGACTTTTTCAAAGGTATCTTTCTTAACTTTAAAAATCGTTCTTTTAAAATTTCTACATCTTCTGCAGTTACATCATTAGGCTTCATTCCAATTGTTCGATGTTTTGTATCATTGTAATTGGAAACAAGAGTATTTATTATGTCATACCACTTGTAATTTCCTCGTAAACTAAATTGCATCCACATTTTTCTTTTCAAAGTTCTATTAAATCGTTCGACAATGGATGCTTTCATATTACTATATGTTGAGTATAAATTAATTTTTTCCTTTTTATTAAAGCTTTAAACTGTGATTGTAGAATTCTTTACCTTTATCTGTATGCAGGTTTTTTGGTATACGTCCTTTGACAAAAAAAGACTTCATTGCATCGGTGACGTCATTTCCATTTTTACTTTTTACAGCAATAGCCCAAGCATACTTGGAAAATGTGTCTATTACTGTTAGTAAGTACTTAAAACCTTTATTTACTTTTGAATAAGGTAACATTTCTACTAAGTCAGGTTGCCAGGTCTCATCGATATCACGCATTTCAACGCGGCGACGATGATAATTCTTTCTCGCTTGTGTGTGAATTTCTTTCACTACTGTCAACTTTTTGTCATTCATTTTCAAGAGATCTCAAATGACTGTCCAGTTCACCAATAATTTCAGCGTTTTTATATGATAAATATTGATTTATTTGTCTTTCAAGATTGTATAATTTTTCTGATACTGAGCCTTCCAAAGTTTTTAATAGCACATTACCGTTGTCAGTATCCAATAAATTTTTCTTTGTTTGTTTTTCAAGAGCTTTCGTTTCATTTTCAAGAGCTCTCAAATGACTGTCCAGTTCACCAATAATTTCAGCGTTTTTATATGATAAATATTGATTTATTTGTCTTTCAAGATTGTATAATTTTTCTGATACTGAGCCTTCCAAAGTTTTTAATAGCACATTACCGTTGTCAGTATCCAATAAATTTTTCTTTGTTTGTTTTTCAAGAGCTTTCGTTTCATTTTCTAGAACTCTCATACGAATATCTAGATCACCAATGATTTCAGCGTTTCAATATGATAAATCTTGATTTAATTGTCTTTCAAGATTGTTTAATTTTTCTGATACTGAGCCTTCAAGAGTTTTTAACAACACATTACTGTTGTCAGTATCCAATACATTTTTCTTTGTTTGTTTTTCATTTTCGAGAACTCTCAAACGAGCATCGATTTCACCAATAATTTCTACGTTTTTATATGATAAATCTTGATTAATTTGTCTTTCAAGATTTTTGAATTTTTCTCCTATAGAGTCTTCATGAGTTTTTAATAATACATTACTGTTATCAATGTCTTGAAAATTTTGATTTATTTGATTCTCCAGATTTTGAAGTTTATCTGTTACAGAAGCTTCAAGAATTTTCAACAACATGTTACTGTTGTCAATATCTAATCGTAGTGAAGACGTAACTTGATATACTAGTTGCACTTCGTTCTTTATCTTATGTTGAGTAAGTAATAAATTAACTGCATCACCTTCTGCTTTAGCTTTTGCAAAGTTACAAATTGTTTTACCTTCACAGTCATAATTATCTTCTGAATCTACTTTAAAACCAACTCCAGGAGGTCCAGGTGGTCCTCGTTTTGCTGCTACAGTTCCTCCTCTATTGAGGGGATGTCCGAACACATCAATGCTCATGATTGAAATGGATAAAAATTGCAGAAATATATCTTAATATATGATCTTAGCTTCTCGCAATTCTTCAATGATGGACAATATTTCATTATTATGACTAGGATTACCAGCTGATTAAGATGCCATGAGAAGCCGAAGAAAGTCAACCATTTCATTCGGGTCATCCCAATAGATATAGTCTGGTTTAAAATTTCTGTTTGTAATCATAAATTTTGGCAGTGAACTACCACTGACATATGGTTCCCTTCTTTGTGGGAACAGTACAGATATAAAATTCATAAATTTAAAATTTTTATCTGTACGAATTGGTTCAGAGGAGCTATACTTCTTTTTATGTGCGTTGGAAGCAATAAGAATTTCTTTATAATTTTTCTCATCTTCTTCACTAATATATGCTTTCTCAGGTTTATTTTTAAATAAAAGTTCTAATAACCCAGTGGTAACATTAAAAAGTTTATCTCCAATATTCACCAAGTGATTATCAAAACTTATTGGTTTATCACCAATCATAAAAGATCCATCTTTGAGTTTGCGTACTCCATATACTGTATCCAAACACTGCTTTCTGTTATGATTTATCAAGTACAAATATTTACCAACTACTTTTTCATAGTCAAATCCTGGAATAGTTTCATTCTCATCAACACTTATATAATCTTTTTCATCTTCTTCTTCCTTTTTTCAATTTTAAAATTTTCACGTTTAATATTAGTCAAGTTCACAATTTTTTTCAAGGGTTGTACTATAGGTTTGAAAGTTTCATTTAATGCATTTTCAGCATCTTCTTTACCCAATTTCAGTATACGATGCTTCCTTCTAATTGCCTTACTCGCTTTAGCAATTTGATGAAAATATTCTTTCTCTTTATGATACATGTTGATATTTCAAGGTTTAAACCAAAACTAATACATTTTAAGAGATGATCATATATTTATAGTGTTACAAAACTGTCAAATCCTTTTCTATATCTTCCCTTATTTAAATCGGAATTTTTATCAATAACAACAAAACCATACTTGTCTGAATTCCAACATTTTGAACTACCGCAAAAGGTATAAATACAACGCTTATATAGCTTTCAAGTCATTCCTCTTTCAACTTTCATAGAGTAAAGTATGATTTTACATCGTCGCTCTCGAGGTAAAGGTTTGATTAATAATCTTATAAATAAATAACCATTTGAATTGCATTTGCCAAGTTACCCATACTGTGGACCAGGTACAAAATTAGCTCAAACGACTCTAGTATTGGTGAAAAAGATGCTGCTTTAGCTATTTCTGGTACAATGAAGGTTAAATCAAAATTAGGTATGGGGGGTAAAAAGAAATCAAGGACAAAAAAACGAGTTAATCTTAGAAAAATTTTTGATGTTGCTAGGAAATCCATTATTTCAGGCAATGATCCTAGTTCAACAATTAAGGCAGTTATTGAAACTGCTCGACAAGCTGTCAAAAGAGTGGGAGGTAGAAAAAAAGTATTAACACCTCGCATTCTTCCAGTACCAACAAAAGTTGGTGGTCTATTACCATTAATTCCAATTTTTGCTGGACTCAGCGCTCTTGGAGCACTTACTGGAGGAGCTGCAGGAGTTGCAAAAGCCGTCAATGATGCAGGTGTAGCCAAAAAAAGATTAAAAGAAGCTCAACGTCATAATAGAGCAATGGAAGAAATTAAACTACCAAAAGGTCTTCACTTGAAACCATATAAACAAGGCTTGGGCTTGCATTTAAACTCTTTGTTAAAAGGATGAGGTCTACATTTAAAATCTTATCAAAAGCGTCAAGGAATAAAAAAAAGATCTTAAATCTTCCTGAACGACCATTAAATAATTTTGATATAATCAAGTATGCTAAAGCAATGAAAATTCCTCATTTTCGAGGAGTCTTTATGCGAAATGAGTTACCTATAGGAGGCCCTAGAAAAAATGAATCAGCAATTATTAATCTCGATGATATAGATGGTCCAGGTACTCATTGGGTAGCATTTAAGAAAGTTAAAAATAAAGCAGAATATTTTGACAGTTTTGGAAATCTTCAACCACCATTAATACCCCCTGGCAGTTACGAAATAGAAGATATTGAAAAGTTTATTCAAAAATCCATTTCTGATGAGTCAAAAATTATAAGTATAAAACCAAATAACAATACTTTACGTAGTAAAATAAAAAGCAGTCTTAAATTAAATTTTACACTGGAAGATTCTAATGGTGAATTATTGGGTTTCACTGCACGAGCTATAACTACCAATAACACTCATACATCTGATATGCCAGTAGCTATTCTAAGGGTAAATGCTATCAGAATTGAATGTAGCATTACCACTGGCGCATACATTAATAATAAAAAGGTACATACAATTCATGAAATCTTTCCAGTTGTTCCTGATGGATATAAAATCGTGGAAGTACCATCTCACATCATTTATCTTCCGATCGCCGTAAAGATAATACATAATATTCAACTACGTTTTGTTGATCAAGACGGAGATTTGATAAATTTTCGAGGTAAAACTATAACAATTCGATTACATATCAAGTCAACATAATGGGTATTGTATACCATAGAAAAACTGGTGAAAGCTATATAAGTGAATCACCATGTCAAAAGACATTCAGGGGTTCGATTATGTAATATGATTTGACTTTGACGCCAAAGTCAATTTTTTTTGACAAATTTATTTCTTATTTTAATTTTAAGTCAATTAATTATTTTTCTTTGCATACTATCGCATTTAATAAAGGTTTAACATTTAAGAACTAAAAATAATAATAATAAAATTTAATATTTCTATTCTATTACAATTTTTAAAAAGTGTTGGTTACTTTTAAAGGGTGTAAAAATTGCTGACGAGCTACAAAATGAATTTGAACATTTCAACAAAAGGTAAGTTATGATTTTCAATTTAATTTAATTTAATTCAATAATTAACTTGGAAAAGTCAGTTTTTTATTTACTATCTTAAAATGGATTTTTCAGTCAATGATCATAATAAATTATAATAAATAATTATTTAAGTAAAATGTAAAACATGATGAATAAATTTAAAATAATTTAATAAACTGAATTTAAATTATTATCAAATACTTTAATTAACAGGTTTTTTTTTCTTTTTATTATATTTCATAACGTATTATTGTAACCAAAAAAATAATAATAAAAATAAATGAAAAACAGAAAGAAACTCTTTAACGACCATAATATAAATATAATATAATAATATAATATAATACAATATAATATATAATATATAATAATATAATATAAATCTTAGTAGCATTTGATTATTGATTGATGATTGATGATGATTGACTGATGATGATTGACCATTGATGATTCGACTATTGATTATTTATTGGAGCTGTTATAATTGTTTGAAAAATCTGTTGAAATACAGGAGATATAATTTTTTTAATATTTTTAAAATGGTTAAATTAAAATCATATAGTTCAATTGGTTGGTTTCGTAACCTATTATTTAATATTGAATTCTAACAAAAAATATATAAAATATTTAATTTATTTTATTGTCTCAACTTCTAAGTCTCTCAATTAGTTGTTAAAAATAAACTTTTAGATAATTTCAATATAATTTTCTGAATATTTTGTAACTTACAACCTAAATTCGTTTCTCAACCCGGCTACATTTTCTGAAAGTTCTTTCAAACAATTTATAGTTTCTCTATGGTTCTTCTTTTCAAATTCAAAAATTTCTCTCTTTAATTTTAGGTTTTTATCCGCTTGACTTACTTGGAAATTCAAAACTTCCAAAGCACTTTTGTCTACAGTATATATTTAATTATAATTATTTTCTGTTTATTTATGTTTATTTAATATTTATTTACTATATTACGAATTTTTAAATAAATTAAATATAGCATTAACCCTTTATTTTTGAACGTTTCGTATCCCTCTCTGAATTCCCTTTAATTGCTTCTGACTCATCATCACTTCTGTCACTCTCGGAAGAATCTAAAATATGAATAAAAATTATAAATTTTTACCCTAATTTATTGTCAATTGAATATTTTTTACGTTCACTATTATTATTTTTATTATTATTATTAATAAATAATATATTATACTATATTATGCAACAAATTTATAGTCCTTATTTTTTTCCCAAATCAGCCTAATTTTAAATTAAAGTTAATATATAAACTAATTAAACCCTATAAATGGTTTTGAAAAATTAGCTCTATTCTTATTTTATATAAGCTTCGTTTGTAACTACAATGTGTTTAATTTTTCAGTTTTTATGATGTTTATTTTTAAAAATTAAATTAAATTAATAAATAAATAATAAATAAATTATTAATAATAATAAATAAATTTAAATAATGTATTAAACAATTTTAAATTTAAAAGTTAATAAAAAAGTATAATATGGTTATTTATTTACGTTATGTCATATAATCAAGAATTATTAATTTAATATTAATATTAATATTACTGTTTAAATAGTAATTGAATTATATTTTATAATCACCCTCTAATTTTCTTTTTTGAAACTCATTTTGCTTTATTCCTGAAGGCCCGGGTAAAATTAATTTTTTTTCTTCTTTCGAGTCTAAAGCTAATATGTACAAGAAAAATATTATTTAATTGAAATAAAAATTTTAATTTCTAAATTTAAATTTTTTGGGTATAATTATTTTAAACTAATTTGTTTGTTTATAAAACAAACGGAGTAGACAAAAACCATTTAAAATAAATAAATAAATAAAAAACTATCACATTCTGTCTACAATAACTAAGATTAAAATCTAAATTTGATTATTTTATTAATTTGTTAAATTATAATTTGCTTAATTATGAATTTTTGTATTAAAAAAATAATTCAATTTAAAAAATATGTACCTCCAGAATTTTCAATTTTTTGAATTTGAATGCTTAATTTATCTTCTTCCATAAAAATTATATCTAAATTAATAAAATTATTTAATAACACCGTCCGACAAAATTCAACTTTTTTTTTCACACACGAAAAAATCAATGATTTTCAGAAACTAGGACCAAAAAAAAGATACCCGTGTCTGGCCGTTTTGCTAGATCAGGTTATTTTTTAAATATTGTTTTCTAATCTTCCACATTATTAGATCAATTTTGAATTTTAAAAATCTACCTTCAGATGTGTTCTCAGCGACCCCAAAAACCCAGAGATACGAAGTTTTATAAAAAATTAATAACATTTATAAATTTCGACCACCATATTGGATCCGCCATTTTGAATTTTGAAAACCCGACATAAAATTTGTAATCAGCAACTCCAAAAACCTTCAAGTAACAAGTTTCAAGTGAATTCGACAAAACTTTTATAAATTTGAAACGCCATATTGAATCTGCCATTTTGAATTTTAAAAATCTGACTTTAGATTCGTACTCAGCGACCTTAAAAACCCCTAGATACCAAGTTTTATAAAAAAGAATTAATATTTATACATTTCGACCGCCATATTGGATCCGCCATTTTGAATTTTCAAAATTTGACATCACATTCGTTATCAGCGACCCCAAAAACCTTCAATTAACAAGTTTTAAGTGAATTCGATGAACTTTTATAAATTTCGACCGCCATATTGAATCCGCCATTTTGAATTTTGAAAATCTGACATCATATTCGTAATCAACGACCCCAAAAACCCCTAAGTAACAACTTTTAAATGAATTGGTGAATTTTTATAAATTTCGACCGCCATATTGGATCCGCCATTTTGAATTTTGAAAATCTGACATCATATTCGTAATCAGCGACCCGGAAAACCCCGAGATACCAGGTTTGATAAAAAATTATTAATTTGTACAAGATTTCCTATCACCTTTCATTTAAGGGTTGTTTTTACCCCTAAAAGCAAAAAATGACCTGATCTAGCAAAACGGCCAGACACGGGTATCTTTTTTTTGGTCCTAATTTCTGAAAATCATTGATTTTTTCGTGTGTGAAAAATCGTGTCGGACGGTGTAATACTATATTTTTTAATATACTTAAAACAGAGGTAAAAATAATTTTTAAATAGCACTTGAAAATTTACATGTAAAGATTAAATTAAAATAATTATACCATCATTATTCAAATTTTTTAAGAATTCTTCAGGATCAAAATCTTTTTCGTCCTTGAAATCATTCTGAATAATCTAAATTTAATTTTCACATTTTATTTAAAATGTAATAATGGTAATATTTTATGTATATTATAAAACTATAACTAATTTGTTGAATTATAATTTTTTTTACAATTTATAATTTATATTTATTCAAAATTATTTTCATTTTCTTTATTCACACATTAACGAGCAATTTAATTACAAAATTTAATTAAATAAATAATAAATAATATATTTACGCATGTCCTTTGACTTATGAAAAGTACT
This sequence comes from Leptopilina boulardi, assembly GCF_019393585.1. Taxonomy (NCBI): domain Eukaryota; kingdom Metazoa; phylum Arthropoda; class Insecta; order Hymenoptera; family Figitidae; genus Leptopilina; species Leptopilina boulardi. The sequence goes on from NW_026137777.1 coordinate 422,292, forward strand.
AACAAGCGGAGATTTGTCGATGTGGATTACGGACTTAAAAATAAAGGGACAAAATACAAATAAAACAACAATTCAAATCAGACTAAGTCAAAACTATGAGAAGACCCTGATATATTATTAAGCTGCTCGACTCAATATATTGTTGTCTATCGCGAAATCTGAGAAACCGTTCATAGTCCCGCAGAATAGCTTTCCTATTTGCACAAACCGTATCCAACGATAGAGTTTTCCATGATTCCGACTGATCACTTCCCTCAAAAAACGCGCTTAGTTGTGAAAACCAGTTGGGCCTTGAACCGGGCCTCCCCAAAACTATTTCTCTAAGCTTCTCGAAACACTGCCTGGGAAACCTAGTATTATCCATTGAAGAAATTTTGCAAATCCAGTTCAGTGTAGCAGATAAAACTTTGTGAGAAAGATGAAGAGACCCAGTCTCTAGCCTTACTGCATAGATTGGTGTATTAACAGGCAACGATAAGAGACTCTTAATAAAAGAGAGTTGAACTCCCTCTATTAAATCTAAATGGTTAATACCCCATGTTTGGACACCGTACAAAAGAATACTCACCGCGAGACTCAAAAACAACTGTTCATAGGACTTCCAGGTATCCATACCAAGGGAATGAACAGTCCCCAGAATAGCCCCGACTGCTGACTTTGCCGCGCTTACAGATTTACTTGCCGCCGGGAGAAAAGAGCCTGATTCATTAAAAATTACTCCTAAATACAAATATTTCTTTACTACCTCAATTTTTTCTTTACCATATGTGAATGATTTGAATTTTTTAGCAGAGGATTTTCCAGAGCGTGTAAAAACAACAATTTTTGTTTTATTGGTGTTAACTATTAAATCGTTTTCCCTACAATAAGAATTCAGTGACGACAATATTTTGCTTAATTCAGTTGGGGAGTCTGCAAGGATAACATAGTCATCAGCATATCCCAACATTAATATTTTTTGAAATCTACTAATAGAGAGACCTCTGCATTCCCTTTTAATAAAATATTCCTCGAAATCACTAATAAAAAGTAAAAATAATAGCGGACTTAAAACCTCACCCTGTAAAACTCCCCTGGTAATTTTTACATAATCAGTACATCCATTTTGAGTTTTAATACAGGTAAAGGCATTCGAATAAAACTGAAACAAGATATTGATAATTTTCGTGCTCAATCCCAATCTTTTAAGTTTCATCCATAAAAGTTTATGTGAGACGGATGGAAAGGCACCCTTAAAATCAACGAACGCGGCATATACAACTGAACCCTTAGTGTTTAAATGAATTTGTATTATTGACATCAGAGCAAAAAGATTGTCCTGACAACTTCTGCGCCGTCTGAAACCGGACTGTGATTCCGGAATCAGATCGCGTTCTGTAGCCCAGGTCACAATTCGATCATGGATAATTTGTGTAAAAGCTTTTGGCAGACAGTTAACCAGAGCGATCGGTCTGTGACTCTCGGGGTTGTCAGTTACACCCTTTTTATGCAACATAATTGTAAAAATCTTACCCCACTCTTTGGGAATGGTTTCAGTGTTTAATATAATGTTAAAAAAATGTTGCATAAAAAATATCCAATTCTGCGGCAAACTTTTGTAAAAACCGTAGCTTATACCATCAGTGCCCGGTGCCCCTCCAACCTTACAACACTGAAGACATTTGGTAATTTCATCAGTGGTGATTGGCTTATCCAACAATTCATTTGTTATAATTGGGTTTGTGCAGAGTTGCGAATCAGAAACAATTGGAGGATAATTCTCTTGTAGAAATTCGAACCAAGTAGGAATGTCTATATCCGAAAATGGTGGGGAACGTGAATTCACCGAGTTAACAATTTTCCAAAAAATCGCAGATTGATTACAATTTGCTAAAGATTCGATAATCCTTTTACGATAATTTAATTTTTTGGATGTGACAATTTTGTTCAAATTTCGCTTTTCATTTAAATAAGCGAATTTGGTTTCCGCAGAAAAATCATTACACTTGGCATGGCATAAGGCCTTAGAAACACGCAGCTTACTTTGTTTGCATTCATCGTCAAACCAGGGTCTCTCTTTAATTGCTAAAAATTTATTACATGAACGTGATATGCCAAGTTCATTCGCTACCTTGATCCAACCGCGAGACTTCCCCTCTCCAAGCCATGTGCGAATGAAAAGTCTCTGCCCTTTTCGAATCGAAGAATAATTTATTCGTCGTGTACAATACCCCTGACGCCAAATGATGGTGGGGGAAAAACTTATACAGCAATACGGGTAGATGATCGGAGAGGGTCGCAATAGGTAGCACCAACAGATCACTGAGCAAAGGCAGGGCCACAAATGAGCACCAAATCAAATCAACGACACTAAAAACTTGATGTCCCGTAAAGGTATAGCTCGCGAGCGTGTCACTTAGTGAACGCCCGTTTAACAGAACAAAACCATTGGTTTACATATTCTCAACCAAGGTCCTGCCCCTTGCATTAATTGTCAAATCTAAAGATTGTCTCATTGAATCAAAGTTGGAGTTTTCGAAAATATCGGAGTTTAATTGATTTAGATTGGCGACACGACAATTGAAGTCACCACCCAATAATATTGGAAGATGTGGAAATTTATTTTTAAGATAAGATAAAATCATATTAAGATTGTCCAGGTATTGAGCAATATCAGAGTCGGGTGATATGTAAATTAGGCCCAGAATGAAGCAATCAGTTTGTAATTTAACTTTAACAAAAATATGGGAAGGAGAAATATCCAATACTGAAACTTTGTAAATTAATTTATTGTAGATTAATAATAGGCCACCCTTTGCTCTGCCAAATTTGCTTGTTTTGATTGCCGGGGAAATAATTAAATTAGTAGGAAATGACGTGACAATTTTGAGACTTACTTTTGTTGACCAAGTTTCAGAAACGCAAACAATGTCCTGCTCCTTAAGACAATTAAAAATATCTTGTAAGTTTTTTATTCCGTGCACATTCCAGAAAAGCACTCGCATTTGTTGAACAGGGGGGCTGGCTGAAGATGGGGCAAACTTAACGCGATTATTTATTGATTGCTATTTCTCAATCCGAAGCGCGGTATCGTTTGGATCTTGGTCAGATGAATTGACCCTGGCTGCTGATGTTGACGATGACGTGCTCACAAAATGGTCCAGAAGTCTTGTACCCGCCAAATTCTCGTCCCCCAAACGAGCGAAATTTGATTTTCTGCCTTTCTTTCTGGGTGTAATGTCAGAAGAAAGTTGACGTTTCAGAGACATAGAAGGAGTTTCTTTTAAACCTTTACCGATAGAATTTTGTTTCTCAGAATCCAGTGAAGATAATAGTGAATCAATTTTTTCAACAGGAACAATTGATCCATCAACTATAATTTTTTCTCCCTTTAATCTGGCATCAAGCCCAATACCCTTTAATTTGTGAACTTGATTCAACAAATTGCGCCGGTACAATCTCTCCTCTTTACTCCTATCATTAGTGATGGCAAAACCGGCTTTGTAAATTTCCTTCACTTTACCGAAAATCAACTTGACCCATTTGGCCGAGATGAATCTTATCAGAATAGGGCGTGCACCCTTATTTTTACCTAACAGGAAGATATCGTCCACGGCTAGCTCTGGGATTTGAAGACCCACTTTCGTGAATACCTCTAAAATAACATTGAGTAAGTTGTTATTAATTTTATCCGAGTCTTCCAGTTTAAAAAAAATCAGATTTTTCGCTCTAATTTGACTATTCAAAAAAGAAAGAGACTCCTCGATGTCAGATATTCTCTTGTCATGCGCCGTCGTTTTCGCGGTAAGTGATTCTACTGCTTTCGTAGAAACATGAATTTCCGAACGAAGGCCTTCGTGGGAGAGAGTAAGTTTGTCTATAGCTAAAAGAAGATTATTCCATCTCTCTTCATCGACCATTACACTCATGGTTAATTGATCACTAATAAATTTACACTGTTGTATAAATACTTCCAATCAATAGACAATTGATATTTGACAAAGACACTGAATAAAAGGCAACAAGGAAGGAATGAATACAAAACATCAGAGGCTATTCATGACTAGATAATGCCAAGAAATAAAACGATCAAAGTCAATTAATTTTAATATGATTAAAAAGTCAAACGCCCAAAAAAAAAAGTCATATCATAAGGGCCATAAGTAGAATTTCACTAACACTTGGAACATTAATCACAGATAAAAAACAAAGGGGAGAGAGCTGCACAAACATCTTACAATTGGTCAGATAACACAGATCAACAACACTATAGTCACAAAAAGATCAGCACAAAGCAACAAAAAAAAAATTTTTTTTAAATAAACCAGAGTAAATGCTCCTCATCCATAAACTGTGGGTGCACAGAGGAGTAAGACAGTAATAAACTGCAACAATAGTTAATAACGAGGCTTAAAATTATGTTCCGAGAGTAGACGGACAATATTTACGTCTGATCACCATGACAGCTCGATCAGCACTCTACCGTTGAATTATAATTTGATTAATTATCAATTTTTGTTTTAATTATTATTAAATTAATAATAATAATAATATAAATAATAAAATAAATAATTATTAAATTTATTATTAAATAATATTAAATTAAATAAATTAAAAAAATAAATCAATTTGAAAACAAGATGAATCTGTTTTTTAATTATTTAAACCTTTTCTGAATTTGAATTGACTGAATTTCCTTTTTTCGGTAAACCAAACTCAGGGACTGCATTGGATCCAAACCGTTGTCCTGGAATTAAACCATTCTCTAATACTATTTTCTCCAACTCAGTTAATTTTGTCGGTTTCAATCGATTCTTTATATCAATTCTTCTTTGATCTTCATTTGTAGTTACAATTCTTTTAAACTCATTCCAAGTCTGTAAAATTAAACATTTTACATATTCTTTGTTTAAATATGGAATATTGGTTAAAGTGTGATACATTATTAAAAAATCAACAATTTTTGAACATAAAAATTTCTCGATTTAAATTAGTATTATAACAACAATAATAATAAATAAAACATTGAATATTTGTTTAAAATAATAATAATAATATTAATATTAATATGAATATTAATATTAATAATTAATAATAATATAATATCTATATTAATAAAATCAGACTATTAATAAAATCAGACTTTTGTCTGTACATTGCTCCAAATTAATTTTTTCTTGCATAGTTTATCATTTTAAGTAGTAAAGATAACAAATATACCATAAATAAAAATTCTGTCTGTCTGTCGTCAATATTTTGTACCGGCACAACTTTAAAACGGCTCAACCGATTGAGGTGAAACTTGGCAGTGTATTCAGTCTTAACGTAACTTAAAATCTTAGCCATATTTGATTAAAAAATATTAACATGAACGAAAGTTATGACATTTTTTCAAAAAATTTAAAAAAATCAAAAAAATGCAAATTTTTTATTTTTTGTCAGATTGATTTGAAACTATTTGTACCTAATTTTTTCACATAAATACAATCAATTTTTTTATTAAATTAAGTAAATAGTCTGAATTTAAAAGTCTAAATCTAATTTTTGAATTTCCAATTTTTTTAATAACATTGTAATATAAGAATTCGTTATGTTCAACTTTTTATAAGTAAAACAATAATGTTTTTAGTCTGTTGGGTATTAAACGCAATCTTAGCTGCACACCAATGAAAAATATTAATTTAAACAAAAATATGACACTTTCAAAAAATTTAAAAAATTTAACATTTTTTATTTTTTGATAATTCTTTACTAAACGTTCTTTATTTAAAATTTTGTGACCAATTAAGTATGCTTTTAACAAGAAATTTTAAGAATTTTAATTTAAGAATTTTATCAGAATTTTAAAATTAATAATTGCAAATCTGAATATGAAATCAGATATTGTAAAAATAAAAAATCGAAAATTACTTTTTTACTCTTTGAAATTAACAATTATTATATTTAAATTACTATTATTATTGTTGAATATTATTATTATTATTATTATTATTATTATTATTATTATTATTATTATTATTATTATTATTATTATAGATACAAATTATTTTTACATATAATAAAACTAAATAAACTAAATAAACTTAAATATAATATAATAAATATAATAAAATTAAATTATTTTAATTCTATTAAAAGCAGTGAAAAAATTAAGGGGTTATACCTGCCTGAAAAATTTTTTTTTTCGATTTTTTTTTTTTTGCTTAAAATAGACTATAACATTCCTAGATTAATAATCAATGACGTCCTTGCACGAAAACAACTTGGAAATGTTGTTAAAATTATTTTTTCTGGAGCATTTCGGAAGCGTCATAATGCATAATTTTAATTTTTCCGAAAAAAAATGCTCGACGGAGCATAACTTCAGTGAGAAAGGAGCTGGAAGAGACAAATACGGCCACTGAGGGACAATTATATGGTGCTGGGATAGCAGAGTGAAGGTAAAAAAATTTTATTAACCAAATGCATGAGATTATTAAAAATTATAGTGTTGTGAAACTTCAAACGCGTTTTTCTCGAAACCATATTTTACAAATCGGCGAGCAGTAGAACTCGAAGAGTTATTGTCCGATTGAGCTAAAAATTTAACTGTAGCTTCTTAGTTAAATTATCTAGTGAAGTACACACGATTTTTAAAATTGATGAAGAGAATTTTTTTTTATAAACAATTAAAATCCATTTTTTTGGGTCAAAAATGCGATTTATTTTTATAATTCTCACAATTCTACAAAAAAAATTCTAAAATTATGATCATGTGTACTTCACTAGATAATCTTATGTAGTTTATGAAAAAAATTTTTTTGTGCTTCTAGATGACGATCCAGGAGACTTCAACTGCTCGCCGCGGAGGACTGCAAAAATACATTGCACTTTTTATGCAACCATACAGCCGACAATTTGTAAAATAAATTCGTAATAAAATTTTTTCTCATTATTTAAAAGTTGCTTAATTAAGTGGTATATTAGTTGCCAACGATTATTTAAAACTGTATTCACGAAAAAGCCTTTAAAAACATCCTTTTTTTAAGCCTCGAAACAGGTATAACCCCTTAAATTGAATTGAATAAATAATAATTAAAAATTTATAAAAAGATATTTTAATACAGGAGAACACGTATAGTTGGATGTAATTATAAATTTCAAAATTTATTAAATCTAAATATTATAACCGTCGAAGATGGGTGCGACAGCTAGTTAATAATAATAATAATAATGTAAAATAACAATAATAACAATGTAAAATAATAAGCAGAAAAAATTCACCTTTTTCCAGCTAGATGCATCTTTTACGGCACCACCTTTTATTGCATTTAGTTGATCACTCAATTTATTGAAAAGCTCATCCTATTTCATAATAAATTACAAAAAATGATTTTTTATTATTTCTATATCATTAAGAAGAAACTTACTGTGGTTTTCTTAAAACTGTTTCCTGACAATTTTCTTTGAGCTAGTTCCTTATGAGCCACCATGAATGCAACCATACATTTTTTTTGCTCTAGAGTACAATGTTTTTTTGCCTTTTCTGGTGCCATTTTAATATTTTCTTTTTAATATTAAATTTACCGAAAATCTGTCAAATTTTTATTTCGTCAAAAGACAATCACAGTTACATATGTATGTGTAGATTATAAAAATAAATAAATTATAGTTCGAGTGAAGTTGTACTCGATTGCGATAAGTAAATAATCTTTTAACCAAAAATATGGCAAACTATTTATTAATAGAAGAAATAGAGTTAATAAATAATCATGCGACAAGAGCTCTTAAAATAGCACGCAGGCATTTACGAGACACACAAAATCCTTTTGATTTACCGGAAAATGAATTCCGCAATATGTACCGGTAAAATAAGATTAGTCAATTATGAGATATTATATCTATGACAGTATAAATATTTTTTATGAAAACAATAAGATGTGAACAAAATATGATATGTAATTCACGATAGATTTAATCATGATTACTCGGATCTCAGACGCTTATTCAATATCCCTGAAATTTCATCATATTTTATATATACTGATTTACTATTTTTATACAAAATTCTTAATAATTATATCGATTGTCCTGAGATTCTGTCAAAAATTAATTTTTATGCTCCATTTAAACACCTTAGAGATCGCCCTTTGTTTAAAACAAATTTTCATAGATCAAACTTTGCCAAAAATTCTATTTATGATAGATTGTCCGAAGAGGCAAACTTATATTGTAACAATTTGGATTTTTTTAACTCTTCGCTAAGTAATTTCACAATGTCTTTGCGCAAACTTTTTCTTTTTGATAGTAATAACAACGCTACCTAGTTATAGTTATTTTTGTTATTCGGTTTTTAAGAAACATTATATTTTATGTTTCATTATTCTTAGTACTTCGGTACGAAAGGGCTAATTTTTCTTTCTTTGTAAGCCCGTTTACATGTAAATAAATAAATAAATAAAATAATTTAATTTATCTAATAATAATTTTCCATTTTATCTTTTCAATTTTTATATTAATTTTATATTTATTAATAGATATAAATTCCTAAAAAATAACCAAACAATAATTTAAAATTAATTGCTGCTAATTATTTTTAACTATATATAGTTCATGAATAAGTTTAAAAATTTTTTTAATTTTAAGTAATGAAATTTGTTTTTCGTTAATTTTTTAAAAAATATATTGTAATTTTTTTGACAATAATTATAGTTTATCGAGAATTGCGGCAAGAGATTTTATCAATCAACTTGTTCCTTTTATGCCTGAAACGCAAAGAATTACTGCTATCTCATCTCCCATGAAGGTTATTTGATTTTCTTTTTAGAAATAATTTATATTTTTTTTATTTATTATTATTTTATTTTTAAAAAATTATATTTATTATTATTAAATCATTATTTCATTTTAATACGACACTTATTTATTACTTAATTTCAGATACTTGCAGTTATAAATTTCCTAGCATCTGGTTCTTATCAACGCAGAGTAGGGGTTTCTTATCAGAGTTGTATGTCTCAAACATCCATTAGCAAAGCTCTACATGAAACTTTAAATGCTCTCCATCAAGCAGACAATCATTGGATAAATTTTCCGCGAACTGTAGGCGCAATGCAAACAATACAAAGAAGGTTATATTCAATGGTCTGTTACTCATAATATTAAAGTATTGTAATAACATATATTCACCTGACTAACAATGATATAGTTATATGTGGATGACTAGTAAAAAGTTTGATTAATGCGTTTTTTTTTATCAATTTAACCTAATAATCGACATGCTTAAAGACTCGTCAATTTTTATGATTTTGTGACTTAGATTTCTTTTTAGATTTTTTGAAAGATTCGGTTTTCCGAATGTTGTTGGTGTAGTGGACGGTACACATATAGCAATATTTCCACCTGAAGGCTAAATCGAAGAAGCGTACTTTAATAGAAAAGGATTTCACTCGCTAAACTCTATGATAGTATGTTTGTTTTAAATAGTTAAGGGGAGGGACGGGTGAAATTTCAACCCTTCGATATTTTTTGACAATTTTTCCTGACATTATTACTTAGGATTTAAATTTATTCTAAATTATTACAATTAAAAAAAATTTGTTGATTTTTAAAAATTTATTTATTTAAATAATTAAAATTTTTCAAAATCCATAAGATTGATTGTTTAGAATAGTAAAAAAAGGCTATAAAAAATTCGTCAAAAAAAATGTGGAAGAAGTTGAATTTTTAAAGTATTACAAGTAAAAATAAAGCGAATAAAAATTGACATTTTTCAGGGGTAATAAATTTTTTTTAATATTTTTTCAATACCAAAAATAATATTGAATTATAACAAATTAATATAAGTACTTTTTAACTGATTTACAACTTCGTTTATTTTTAAAAAATTTGCTTTTTTGAAAAAATTTAAAATTTTGAAATCCCATGCGATTGATTGTTTAGAATCATGAAACAAGCGTTAAAAAACGGCAATCAAAATTAGTAAAAATTGCAAAACTAGTTTGAATTTTTATTCAAAAAATTATCTACTAATTAATTTTTTTAAATTTTTTGAAGCATATTATAATTTTAAATACTCAAATTTATAAGAAAAATAATTTACCACTCATAAACAATAAAAATTTAGATGGGTTGAAATTTATTTACCGGTTTTTCCCCTAAAAAAATTTTAAAATTAGACAAAATAGAAATTATCGTCTAAGAATGATATTAAAAATCAATTGATGAATATCTATATAATATTAATAGTGTTTATTAAAATTAAAATTTACAGTAATATCCATATTAATTTATATTATCTTTCTGTTAATTTTTAAAGGTTTGTGGTCCTGACAATGAAATTTTATTCGTAAATTCAAGATATGGGGGAAGAACCCATGATGCGAGAGTTTATAGAAACTCAGCATTAGCTGCTTTTATGCAAGAAACATATAATGAAGGACTTAGAAACTTTTGGCTCATAGGTTTTTTAAAAAATTTAATTTTACCTTTCATAACGTTTTTCAAAATTATCGACCTATATCATAAATTTTGCAAATTATCACTCAAATAATCAAACTTATTTTAAAATTATTACATCAAAATTGTGCTGAAATATTAAGGCAACATTTATTGTGTCCTCCGCTTTACATTGCCTGACAACTGAGTATATAATAAAAAATATATAATAATTAATTAATTAATTTTTATTATTATTATTTATTATTATTACGTATTATTTATTTGTATTTATTTAATTAAATATATAACAATAATAATAATAATAATTAACAAACTATGATTTCCTAGCAATATATCTCTAACAGCAATGGATATTTTAGGATATCCGACGGACATCCTAGTCGTATCCGAAAATTAAGATATCTCTAGGATATCCATAGGATATCAACGGATATCCCTGGGAGATCCTATGGATATCTAAATCGCCCGATATTTATGGGACGTCTGTAGGATATCCTGAATATCCGGATGCTGTTAGGGATTTAAATAATATTTAGGTTATATTGCTGAAAGATATAATAACCTTTTAATTAGATGTCGTTCAATTATAGAAAGAGTCATAGGAATTTTGAAAGCGAGATGGAGATGTCTAAGGAAAGAAAGGGGTTTGCACTACGATCCAGTTACTGCTGGTATAAATAACAAAATTTTCATATTTGTAATTTTCTGATGGAGCTGGATTTAAATATTATTTATAATAATATGTATAATTATAATAATATATATTATAATATTATAATTGTATAATCTTATATAAAGTATAGTAATATGATACTATAATTATATAATAATACATTTCTAAAATTAAACATAAAATATATAGGTTTAATTGTTAACATGTGTTGTGTTCTACACAACATATGTAGGCAATATGGAATACCAGATCCAGCATTACCTCGTAATGTTGAAGAGGTAGAGGACATCGACGAAGAAGAAGATAATGAAATTGAAGACGGAGAAGATGTCCGAAATAGTATTATTCAAGATTTCTTTCAGTAGAATATTTTTTAATTTGATGAAATGATTATATTTAAATTTAAAAAAATTACATTTTGTTTTAGTTTTAAAAAAAATTTAATAATTCTAATAAACTTTGTAAATGTATGTTTTATAATTTATTATAAAATATTCCCCTTGTTTCCAATTACTCTAAATTACACCATTCTAATTTTTTTTTTAAAAAGTGTATTCTAATATTTTTTTTTGTCAAAATAAATAATATATTTTTATAAAATGATAAAAAAAATATATTTTGTTAAAATATATAAATTATTTGTTGTGGAAAAGATCAATAGCTCTAAAAAAATTTATTAAATAAATAAATATATGAAATATTCGTATAATTGTTATAAAATTTAAATCAATTAAAATTTATGATTTTTAGAAAAATATAAACAAAATATTTTTTTGAAATTATTTAATTTGAAATTTAAATTCTTTGACTTAGTTCACAGTAAAGAAAACAATGAAGTTTTCACTTAAGAGCATTTGAACCTTCGTGACGTCACAAATCATGGCGCATGACACGCAAACTTCTCAGGTATGTGAAAAGCACAATTTTGAATATTTTTTAAAAAAACCTTTTGGAAAATGTTCAGAATAACATAGACTCTGTCTGTTATATGCGGAAAATTCAAAATTTTGCGTTTAAAACGTTTTTTAAACAATGTTAAGGTCACAAATCATGGCGCATGACACGCAAACTTCTCAGGTATGTGAAAAACACAATTTTGAATATTTTTTAAAAAAACCTTTTGGAAAATGTTCAGAGAAACATAGACTATGTCTGTTATGTGCGAAAAATTCAAAATTTTGCGTTTAAAACGTTTTTTAAACAATGTTAAGGTCACAAATCATGGCGCATGACACGCAAACTTCTCAGGTATGTGAAAAACACAATTTTGAATATTTTTTAAAAAAACCTTTTGGAAAATGTTCAGAATAACATAGACTCTGTCTGTTATGTGCGGAAAATTCAAAATTTTGCGTTTAAAACGTTTTTTAAACAATGTTAAGGTCACAAATCATGGCGCATGACACGCAAACTTCTCAGGTATGTGAAAAACACAATTTTGAATATTTTTTAAAAAAACCTTTTGGAAAATGTTCAGAGAAACATAGACTATGTCTGTTATGTGCGAAAAATTCAAAATTTTGCGTATAAAACGTTTTTTAAACAATGTTTAATTTGGTTGTCACAAGTAAGGAAAAATACACGAATTGCTTATATGTAGGCATTGTTTAAAAAACGTTTTAAACGCAAAATTTTGAATTTTTCGCACATAACAGACAGAGTCTGTGTTATTCTGAATATTTTCCAAAAGGTTTTTTTAAAAAATATTCAAAATTGTGCTTTTCACATACCTGAGAAGTTTGCGTGTCATGCGCCATAATTTGTGACCTTAACATTGTTTAAAAAACGTTTTAAACGCAAAATTTTGAATTTTCCGCACATAACAGACAGAGTCTATGTTATTCTGAACATTTTCCAAAAGGTTTTTTTAAAAAATATTCAAAATTGTGCTTTTCACATACCTGAGAAGTTTGCGTGTCATGCGCTATGATTTGTGACGTCACGAAGGTTCAAATGCTCTTAAACAAAATAAAAGCCTGTCATTATGTATTTGACGTTTTCACTTTTGATTTGGTATTAGTCTTTCAGTTGAGATTTATTGAAAAGCATCGAGATGTCTAAAACTATGTCTAATTTGCAGCGCGCTATATTTTTACGCTTTATGAATAATCATAAAGCGTTAGCTGCAGGTGAAAGAATAGGGAAAGGTAGACAAGCTACAAATGTAAGAATTGTAAAATTTTATTCCGCTAAATTAAAAGTTTATTTATATTCATTATAAAAATAAAATTTCTATTTCTAGTCTATTTTTAATATTTGAAAAGTAAAAATTTATTTATGTTTTATAGAAAAATTTATGGCAAATGGTGGCAACAGTTCTAAACCTTGAAAAAAATGGTATTATGAAAACCGCAGAATGTTGGGAAAAGGTAGAAATATATCTTTTAATTCTTAACAGTGAGATTGTAGAGTAGAAATAAAAATTAAGCTATTTAAACTTATATTAAAATGTCCTCTTCTAGATGCTAAAATATTATACTTAATAAATGAAACTTAATATAAATTGATTTTAAAAATAATTAATATATTTGAGTTTACTTTTTTACTATATAATAATAATAATAATAATAATAATAATAATAATAATAATAATAATAATAATAATAATAATAATAATAATAATAATAATAATAAAATGAAGCAAACTTTATATTTTACTTATATTTTTATAAGTAGATATGGAAAGAATGGAAAAGTGAAGTAAAGAATAAATACAGACTTGAAAAAAAGAATTTACAAGCAACTGGTGGAGGATCTCCAATAGAAATTAACTTTGGGTACTTAGATGATCAGCTTATTAAGCTCCTAGAGAAAGATAAGGAAGATTTAATACTTCCACCCCCTGAAGATTGGGAAATAAATGCTCTAGAGTCCTTAATGAAATCAAATATTCCTTCCACTTCTGGCGTTAAAAGTCAAAAAGAACCAATCAAGGTGAAATATAAATAATAATAATAATTTTTAATTTTTAAAATAATAAAAATAATAACAACAACAACAATAATAATAATAATCATACCTAAAATATACTAATTATATTAATAGAAAACAGTTAACAATAAAGCTAAGTTTAAAAAGAAGTAAATTTATTATACTAAAAATATAAATTAAACCGATTTCTTTATTATCTGAAAGGCTCAATGTTTTGAAGTCAAAAATAATCGGGAAGCATTGAATTCTTCTGGATCCGAGTCAGATGGTAAATTAGTTTACTTTCTATTAAATATTCCATATTAAATGTAAAATTAAAATTGAATATTTCTATATTATGAGTAATTCATTTTTAAAAAATAGATTTAATTATTGTTGACGATGAAAAATTAGCTCTAGTAAAACAATCATCATCATCCAGTGCTAATTCTTTGATAAGACCACGATTAAGTAAGAAAAAATTTTTATATATAAATATATTTATAAAACTTATAAATATTTACTTTTTTAAAAATATTTTGAACCATTTAAAATTGTAACATTATAAAGAAATTTATTCTTTATTACAAATGAAACATAAAAAATTATTGAAAGGGAATGCAGAGGGGGATGAGAAACGTTTTAACAAAAATGAATTTAATTAATTTCAATAAAAAATTTTTTAAAATAAGTATAAATTCATGTATTATAAAACATTCAATGTAAAAATATTTTATTCTTTAAAGTTTTTCAGATATTTATTAAAAAATCATGTAATTATTAAAACAGATTTGTTGACAAGGAAAGCTCCAATATGTGACCAAATGTCGAATTATCAAAAATGTAAAATAAAAATATTAAATGACAACTTGAAAATTCAACAAGAATTCCTCGAAATCCACAAAAATACAACTAAAGAGATGATTCAAATCCTAAATAAAATTGCTGACGGATTTAATGATGCGTTCGAAGGATGGAAAGAGAATAGTGTGGAGTGATTTTATCTTAATTTGATTAAGAGAAATTCCAAATTAATTTTTTATACATGGATATCCGGCGATTAGGATATCCGTTGATATTCTATGAATATCCTAAAGATATCCTAATTTCTGGATACCACTGAGGTGTCTGTCGGATATCCTAAAATATCCGTTGCTGTTAGGGTAATTATTTTTTATTAAAAATATTTATATTTTTGTTTGGTTAAAGTTATTTCTATGCCGCCCTTTAAACATATTTAAACGGCTGATTTTTCAAATTTAATTTTTACATTTAAACAAATTCATTTTGTAGCTCGTCAGCAATTTTTACACCCTTTAAAAGTAACCAACACTTTTTAAAAATTGTAATAGAATAGAAATATTAAATTTTATTATTATTATTTTTAGTTCTTAAATGTTAAACCTTTATTAAATGCGATAGTATGCAAAGAAAACTAATTAATTGACTTAAAATTAAAATAAGAAATAAATTTGTCGAAATAAACTTGACTCTGATGTCAAAGTCAATTTGAAAAAAAAATTTGTCAAAATAAATTTGACTCTGATTTCAAAGTGAAATTGAAAAATAAATTTGACTTTGACGGCAAAGTCAATTCAAAAAAAAAATTTGTCAAAAAAAAATTGACCTTGACGTCAAAGTCAATTCCAAAAAAAAATTTGTCAAAAAAAATTGACTTTGACGTCAAAGTCAAATCAAAT
Organism: Leptopilina boulardi; assembly: GCF_019393585.1. NCBI lineage: Eukaryota > Metazoa > Arthropoda > Insecta > Hymenoptera > Figitidae > Leptopilina > Leptopilina boulardi. The sequence goes on from NW_026137777.1 coordinate 437,994, forward strand.
TACATAATCGAACCCCAGTATTCAATCAAATCACAAGAGGTTAACACCTCAGAACATACAGTTCCTGAAAAAACTCGGTCTAAGAGTTTATCAAGAAAAAAAAGTAAAAACAAAAAATTATACTTTATATATATTTTTGTTGTTGTTGTAGCTATAAAAATGGAAGAGATTTTAAACATTCAAACTCCTGTCAAATATGACAATTCTCTAGCACATTATGAGATTCATGCACATCAGCCATACGTTTCATCAACATTTAATAACAGTGATGCGATTCGTATTGCAGTTTATGCTGAGAATGCTGGTTATATTGACTATGATGATGCTAGTAGAGTAACTAATGATCATGGATATTTTGATGTAAATGTACCACTAAATATGATTCTTGGATTTGTTGAAGACTATCGAAAGATTGTTGTAAATGCAAAACATGAACTTATCTTAACAAGATCTCGTACAGATCTTAATGCTATAGTTAATATTCAAGGAGTAGAACGAGAAGAATTCAAAATTGTAATAAATAAAGTTGAATGGATGATTCCATACCTATTTGTTGGTGATCGACAGAAAATTGAATTGTTAAAATTTACTGAAAAAGATTCACCAATAACAATGAGTTTTAGATCATGGGATTTGTATAAATATCCTATGATTCCTGCTACTCAAAAACATGTGTGGACTGTAAAAACATCAACACAAATTGAAAAACCTCGATATGTTATCCTTGGTCTTCAAACAAATCGAAAAAAAAATCGAGCAAGATATTCAAACTTTTTTGATACTTGTAATTTAAATAATGTTAAACTTTTCTTAAATTCATAATACTATCCTTATGGTAATTTGAACTTAAATTTTAATCAGGGTCAGTATTCTGTTCTCTATGAGATGTACTGTAATTTTCAACATTCATACTATGGAAAAGATCCTGAACCTTTGTTAGCAAAAGATGCCTTTCAAGAGTATGCACCATTGGCTGTTATCGATTGTTCAAAACAAAATGAATTTCTAAAACAAGCATCTGTAGATGTTCGACTGGAATTTGAATAAAGTGATAACTTTCCCGCCAATACAGCTGCCTACTGCTTAATTATTCATGACCGTATTATTCAGTAGACACCAGTTAGCGGTCTTGTTAAGAAAGTATCATGAATGATGGGGGTAAATGAGAGAGGTGGGGATAAGATTATAAAAAGAGCAGCTGTTGGAGGTTTGAGTCATTCCTCTATTACAGATACCATGGCGTACGTCGTAGATATCCAATGCTTTAAGAGAGCCTACAAGGAGTTTGTTGTGAAGGAGCTAGCCATTCTACCTCTTCAAGAAGATGCTCATCCATTGGTCTTCCTATTCGAGCCACCATATGCCTGGGGCAAATTACCTTCAAGGTACAAGTGTGAGAACCGATGGCTTACGAATAATTATCATGGTATTTATTGGACTGATAGTGACATACCTTATGAAGATTTACCATCAATATTAAAAGAAATATTAGTCGGTACACCTACAGTTTATGTTAAAGGATTAGAAAAACAAAGATGGTTAGAAAAATATAAACTGAATGTAATGAATTTAGATGATTTACAATGTAGAAAAAACTGCTTTTAGATCCAGTTTACTACTACTATTACATGTACAAATCATAAACATAATTATAGTATTTGTGCTGTACAAAATGTATATAATCTTCGTGAATGGTTACTACAACCATTCAATGTACTACGACTACATATTCCACAGGGTACTGATGAAGTAGACAATTCTACATTAAAAGATTTTTATAATGATTGTGAACATTTTTTGCATGGTTAATAAATGTATTTAATAATAATAAAAAAATCGTTTATTTATTTTCCTTTATTGCGTAGTAATGACGTCACTATACAGCAACGTAATAGGTTAAGTGGGGGTACTGCGCATGCGTGAAAAATAAGAGTAGGTTATAAATAAAGGTAGATTTAGCTAATTTACTCATTATTCTTTAGTGAGTTCCAATAATAACAATGTCAAAATCAAGTCAAGACAAGCTAGTGCCAGCACCAAGAAAAGGGTAAATTGCGCATGCATTAAAGTAGGAGTGGGGGGAAAGTTTAATGCGCAAGCGTGGAATATGAGTGCAGGTAAATGGTGGGGATACTGAGTATAAATGTAGGGAGTTTTAACTAATTTACTCCTTATTCTACTGTGTGCTCATACGATATAGTCTCTAAAAAATGGATCTAACCAAAATCAACGCAGTTGGTCGACTAGAGGGTTTCCTGCCTACGAAGCCGCTCTCCGAGCTGACTCCTGGACACAAGTATACGATAACAAAGATCCAAGTTGTCAACACCAAATATGGAGGCAAGGTAGTCATTGAGATAGAACAAAAATATAACAGCTACCTACCGTCCAGATTTGTAACACTGTTCACTAGCGATCCAACATTAGTCACTGCAATCCAAGAAGCTGCTACTTCCGGTCAATTACGTATGAAATACATTGGCGGTCCATATAACCATGTAGAATTTAAGATTAAATAAATGTAATTGTTGTATAGCTGATGATGATAAATAAATGTATAAAAATGTTAAATAAATACAAAATTTTTTAGCTAATATTGGAATTTTTTAGACTTCCATTAATTTGTTAAATTTACCTTAAATGTATACTTTATATATACCAATCGATTCGTTTTCATGCAAGGAATACAATTATTTCATATATAAACTTCAATTTAAAAAATCACAAAATTTTATTGCGAAAATGTGAATTTTTGATTTTTTAACTTTCATTAATTCTTTAAATTTAAATTAAAAATATACTTTATATATACCAATCGATTTGTCTTGACGTAAGGAATACGATTTTTTGTTTATTATGTGCTATAAGATTAATTTTAACTATAAAAATCAGATTTTAAAAAAATCTTAAATGTTTTTTTTTTACAAAATGCGTAGTGTTAATTTTGATTTTAAAATAAAATATTTTTGCAAAGTTGTTGGACAGAATTGTCCCTTTAAGTCGAAGAAATTTTTTCTGTGCATTACACGCCCACTTGTATGAATTAAATTGTTATTAACAAAATACGGGTTAATATTTCTCGACTGCTGCTAGTATTTTCGCTAGTTTTGATTTAAAAATTTCTCCGAAGTGCACTTAATTATTTTAAGTAAGCCATAAATTGGCATTTGTGTGTTTTTTTATTGTCCCGGCTCTTACAAATACATGAAACTTAATCGGTAACAGTAACTGTATTCCCAGTCAAAAAAAAGAATTAGGCGTAAGCGATAAGAATATTGGTGGTAACTTAAGCTGAATTCGGTTTGTCGAAAAAACCGAATTGGAACGTTACGGTGAATTATTTTTTTCTTACCGTGAATTCTTTTCTCTTAAACATTTGAATTGACGTTTGTTTATTCGAGTTTGCATTATAAATGAATAAGAATAAATGTTTCGAAGTCTAAAAAAGCCGATTTGGAATAAGAAATATATAATTTTTTAAAAAGAAATAAAAGTGAAATGTGATAGATTTACCGACAATTTTACCATGTGAGTACTACTCATATGGTAAATTTATGATATGAATACTACTCACTCGATAAAATCGTCGGTGAATCTGTCACACTTCGCTTTCATTTATTTTTTTTAAATTATATATTTCTTATTCCAAATCGGCTTTTTTAGACTTCGAAGCATTTATTTTATTCATTTATAATGCAAACTCGAATAAACAAACGTCAATTCAAATGTTTAAGAAAAAAGAATTCACGGTAAGAAAAAAATAATTCACCGTAACGTTCCAATTCGGTTTTTTCGCCAAACCGAATTCAGCTTAAGTTACCACCAATTCTTATCGCTTACTCCCAATTCTTTTTTTTTACTGGGTTACTGAGTATATGTAAATAAGCTTTCTACTGACCTTTATTATTTTGGAGCGTGTGGATGAAGAGGCGTAAGAAACGCTAAAAACTCGACATTTGCCTAAAAATTTTAGGAATTTTATTTAAAAAATGGACCTTTGCTACAGTGAATTTGTCAGAATTAAGCCGACGAGAATGTTGCGAGAAAGACGGTCCATTGATCACAATGTAATGAAGAAGCAATGCTTCAACGTAATTTATTATGTACTTCATAAGTAAAGTTCGAGTTTTAGAAATAATATAATAAAAATATAACTAATAACAGTAAAAGTAGTTACTTAATAAAAAAACTTCCACTTAAATCTGTCATTTTAGCAATTTATTTATAACAACAGAAATCTTAAATTGAAAAAGTTGTAAAAATGACAGATTTAATAATTTCTAAGTTGATTTTTTTTGTTATTTTGCGATACTTTTAATTAGTAATTTTAGTGAAATTTATTGATTTTATAAAAAGTAAATAAAGTTTTCAATGATGAAATTTTGAGATTATGTTTTGACATTTAACGGAGAATGAGAATGTTTATACTAAAAGAGAATGTATGACTAATATTGTTTTGTTACGATAATTAATTTTATAACATTTTTCACAAAAAGACGTCATATTGTTAACCCATTTGAATAGACAACATTTATCAAATTCTTTTGCACTTGTGTGAAGTTTCTAGACCCGCCTATACTATGTATACAAACCAACTTGTATAAAACAACTTTGACAAATGTCTATGTGCTATTTTACGTAGCCACATGATACCTTCACACGTGTGAGAACTCACTTGCATGAGTGAAACCCAAATGTTACTCACTGTACATGAGTACAGCCATCACTATGTGAATGTGGTATGTGTGTGTTATGACACGCATTGACTGACTCGCACATCAAATGGGTAACGTGCGTCGCACAATTGTTATCTGGGAGCGACCTCAAAAACCCCCAGAAAACAAGTTTCAAGCAAACCGAAGTAAATTTTAAAAATTTTGTTCGCTATATAGAATTTGCCATTTTGAATTTTTAAAATCTGAATTCAGATTTAAAATCAGCGACCTCAAAAACCCCCAGAAATCAAGTTTCATAGAAATTGAATTATTAGTTTCCGAAGACCATAACATTTTAGTTCCTGTTTAGTAATCTCGCTCTACTGTAAAATTTGTTTTTTAAACTTTCTGTACATGTTTCTTCGAAACCAATAAACCGATTTCAAATTTTTTTTATTCAGTAAAGGTTCAAGATACTAATCAAATAGTTTGATTAATTAATTAATTTTTTTTTTAAAAAAGATATCAATATAAACATAAAAAAAAGTCAGTAATTTTTTTATAACTGCGTTTAAATGTTTATAAAGGCATTTGTTGTTGACCTGAAGTCTTGTAACTATTTCATTGAATAATTGACCATATCTGCAACTGAATGCAACAAGAACCGAAGCGATAAGTTAAATAGTTTTTGAGTAATGTGCCCCAAAAAATCGCTGTTTTTGCATTGATTTGAGGTGACTCAGGCGTCCTCTTAAGTAAAATGATTTTTTTCTAGTGAAAAATGTAAAAAAACAACGATATCTTAAAAACTGTTCTACTTTCTTAATTTTGGACTTCATTTTCAGATTCTGCAGGTTATTTTACATGAGAAATAAAGGTAATATCATTTGCAAATTAAAATTAGAATTCAAATTCGAAATTAGCGCCCCCAAAAACCCCCAGTAGTGAGTTTTAAGCAAATATGATCAATTTAAAAAAAACACCAATTTGGATCCGTTATTTAGAGTTTTGAAAATCTGATATTAGATTCGGAATCAGCGATCCCGAAAACCCCCGAGTGGTAAGTTTCAAGGAAATGTTTATTTATTTATTATCACAGTGTCCCGCAGTCCAAAAGGGACATATATGGGTAACGAGATATATATAATATAAGAATAAAAGAAACTAGTATAACAATATGATTTCGTAGATATAATTAATCAATTTTAACCACTACATAATGCAAGAACGAAATAATATATATATGGCTATGCGCAAAAATTATTGCAAATAAACCAATCTAACGACGCTTGGCGTGTCATGGGAGACTCTGGATGTAAGTATTTAGTGTTGGAATAAAAGTTTTTCTATTAACCACTTCACTGGCGGGTCGTTTCAAATGGCGTTCTATGGAACGCCCTGCCAGTGAAGGGGTTAATAAAAAATTAATCAAGATTTGGCTCAATTGTTGAAGTCATAGCATTAATATGCTTGCAGGCAAAATAAATTGGTGCCACTTCTCCACTTAAGTTTGACGGAGGTGTTAAGTAAAAAGGTTTAAAATTTCGCGACACACGTCTAGGCAGGGTTGCCACTTTTAGTACAATTGTTCTAAATTGATACAATTTACTCAGCATCAGTACACCACTAAACTCTATATATCTGGAATGCTGTCTGCCATTGAAAGTCGCGAGCCGAGAGAGAGGTCTGATTCCTGTATTCCCCTCTTTGTCGATACAGATCCATTAGAAAATATTTAACAGTACGTATACGTGAACATGACATAACACAGTCAGCAGTAAACTTTTGGAACGTATTGCACTACGAATGGGCAGTTTAGCAAGAGAAGGAGAGGGATACAAGAATCAGACCTCTCTCTCGGTTCGCAACCATCAATGGCAAACAGCATTCCAGATATATAGAGTTCAGTGCAGTACACTTAGTACCTATTTGATATTTTCAGTACAAATTTTTTTTTACTTTTTTTTAGTATATTTTTACAGATCTTCTGTGTTAGTGAAAACAAGAAACATCGTGATCAACCAATAAAATCACTCGAAAAGTGTGTCTGTGTATAGTTCCGTGACAGCAAGTATTTCTAACTAGAATTGGATTGGCTGCACGAGATAAACTTCCAAGACTTTGGATATTTTCTATAAGAAAAGCCAATCAAATCTGTTGAAGCATAAAGGTGCGTTATACCGCACTTGATCTACCACTTAAAGATGGTTTACGATATGAACTATTTTATAAAACAATTAGTTCAAAGGAAATTTCCGCATATTTAGAAGCGGAATTTCACAATCTTGATCAAGTTAAACAAGATGGGGGTCCCTTTTTATAAAAGAAGTTTATGTTCATTTCATGAACATTTTGCTTCCTCATTGCGCAAAGCAAAAGATTTGCTTCCTCTTGGAGGAAGCAATAAATTAATAATTTATATACATATTATTTTTAAAATATGATAAATGATTTCAAAAAATATATCTTTTTCCACCTTTTCCACTCTTTCAACCGTTTTATTGCTGTTATCGACTGATTCCGGTATAATCGCTTTTTCCGTTACAGCAGATTCCGGTTCAATCTTTTTAGTTTGAATTTGTTGAATTTGTTTATAAAAGAAATTTGTTATAAATTCAAACACTGAAAAATTCAATTATTTATTGTAGATAATAATAATGTAATAATAAATGTAATGTTTTATTTTATTTACCCATGTTTTATTTTCAACAAAAATCCTTTTGAAAAATCTTGACCCTAATTTTTTAATAAACAAGAAGTAATACAATTTAATTTTGAAAAAAATATATAGATAGAAGATAAAAAAAAAACAATCGGTTTGTCAACGTATAATCATTTAACCTTTTCTGCACATTGTAAATGGCAAATATGCTTTATTTATAAAAATTAAAAAATAGTAATAAAAAATAAAATAATAATAATATTATAAAATCAAATTATATTACTATTAAAAAATTCGGCTCAGGATTTTTCAACAGGATTTTTCTTGAAAATAAAACATGGGTAAATAAAATAAAACATTACATTTGAAGCAATATTAAATTTCTGTTTATAATTTTTATTTTTTTATTTCTGAATATTTAATTTTTGAATAAAGGTTTTTTATTATTATCTACAATAAATAATTGAATTTTGTGTTCATTTTGAGATATTAATGTGACAAATGTACATACCGAATTTTAGCCAAATCCGTTAAAACGTATTAACGATATCGTGTTCACAAAAACTTTTTTAACTAAAATATGAATTTTTGAATTTTGAATTTTTTAATTTATTCTTTAAATTTCAATGAAATATAAACTTTATATATACCAATCGATTCGTCTTGATATGAGGAATACGATTTTACTATGTATTGCCTTTAATTTTGCTTTCAATAAATATTTCGATTAAAATCGATTTTTTTGAAAAAATGCCAAAAAAAATTTTTTTGTGGGTATTTTCTAAAATCATTGTGTTCATTTTGAGATATTGATGTGACAAATATACGTACCAAATTTTAGCCAAATCCGTTAAAACGTATTAAAGTTATCGTGTTCACAAAAAAATGGATCCACACACACAAACATACACACACACACACACACACACATACACACACACATACATACATCCGGACAATTGATCAGGGACTTATATATGACATTTATAAATAGAAAAAAATTTGTTTGGTGCATTTCTAATAATTTCATAATTTGAAGGACTACATAGCTTCCTCCAGAGGAAGCAAAATGAAAATATTATCGATTTTTTTGCAATATTATATTATTATATTATTTAATTGCTAAAACAAATTTTAAAGTGTTAAAAGTAAATAATATTTTAATGATTTTATTAAAAATATTTTTAAAAAATCTACGTTTCTGATTAACCCTTTACCGCCTATAAGCTTTCCCCACTTGAGAAGCAAGCCTTTTTTTAATCTTTAAATGTAATCATAATGGCTGATTTATAATATTCAAATTTGGCGCGAAAATTATTACCTAGTATTACAGATTATACACTTCAGTAGAATTTAGTACATATTAGACCTAGATGTCAGTACAACTCTACATTGGAATGTGGCAACCCTGCGTCTAGGAATTCTAAATGGTATTTGAAATAATAGTTGAGGGGCATAGATTAGCGTAGACAATATTTTAAACAAGAATAAGGTAGCATTAAATATTCTCCTTTTAGCTAGCGAGGAGAAATTAAAACGGCGACACAACAATCTATAATGTGATTACCCTATTGAAAAAAACACGTATAATTATACGTATAATAATAAGTATAATTATACGTATAATTGTACGTATAATTATACGTATAATTGTACGTATAATTATACGTATAATTATACGTATTATTATACGTATAATTATACGTATTATTATACGTACAATTATACGTATAATAAGACATACGAATTTGAAACAAGAATTATACGTATAATTATGAGAGATTCTTTTTCAATCGCCCCAGCCCAAAAAGTCAATGTTCTGGGATTAGCTTCATACTTTGGTAAATTGTTCTCCTATATGATAGTAATAAATCCCTAAAATATAAACTCATTAAAAAAATATTTGTAGAAAGTAGAGGGGGTTGAAGTTTTGACGTTAAGGGTAACATTGTCATTTTCAAATCCGTATAACTATGACAAAAGTTAATGGATTTTAATTTATCTATAATGAATTTTATTGCATTTTTCACGTACTTTTCAAAAATGTATACGAAATTTAAAAAAAAAAAATTTAACCCCTTTTTTTTCAAAATCAACCCTTATTTTTCGATTTTCACCCCTTCGGGTATTTTTTTTTTTTTTTTTTTTATTTTCATTGGAAAGCTGAGGTTTTTTCCGATGAGCTATGTAAATATGAAAATGGGACAACAATAATTTTGTGAGTAACAGAATATTAAAGTAGGCGGTGCCGATAAGGGTGCCGTTAAGGGTAACATTGTCATTTTCAAATCTGTATAACTATGACAAAAGTTAATGGATTTTAATTTATCTATAATGAATTTTATTGCATTTTTCACGTACTTTTCAAAAATGTATACAAAATTTAAAAAAAAAAAATTTTGACCCCTTTTTTTTCAAAATCAACCCTTATTTTTCGATTTTCACCCCTTCGGGAATTTTTTTTTGTTTTTTTTTATTTTCATTGGAAAGCTGAGGTTTTTTCCCATGAGCTATGTAAATATGAAAATGGGACAACAATAATTTTGTGAGAAACATAATATTAAATTAGGCGGTGCCTATCTAAATCCTCAAAGATGATCTCCAGGTACACCCCTTATCGGCACCGCCTACTTTAATATTCTGTTACTCACAAAATTATTGTTGTCCCATTTTCATATTTACATAGCTCATCGGAAAAAACCTCAGCTTTCCAATGAAAATAAAAAAAAAAAAAAAAAAAATACCCGAAGGGGTGAAAATCGACAAATAAGGGTTGATTTTGAAAAAAAAGGGGTTAAAAATTTTTTTTTTTAAATTTTGTATACATTTTTGAAAAGTACGTGAAAAATGCAATAAAATTCATTATAGATAAATTAAAATCCATTAACTTTTGTCATAGTTATACGGATTTGAAAATGACAATGTTACCCTTAACGTCAAAACTTCAACCCCCTCTACTTTCTACAAATAATTTTTTAATGAGTTTATATTTTAGGGATTTATTACTATCATGTAGGACAACAATTTACCAAAGTATGAAGCGAATCCCAGAACATTGACTTTTTGGGCTGGGGCGATTGAAAAAGAATCTCTCTTATACGTATAATAATACGTATAATTAATTATACGTATAATAATACGTATTATTATACGTATAATTATAATTCTATTAAAAATAGAATAATAGAATAGAATAGATTAATTAGTAGCAAAATTGCGCTGAAAATTTTTAGAAATTTTAAAATGCAAATTAAATTTCACGAAAAAAAATATCGTAGAATGTCAATTCAAGCAGTCACCCATCCAAGTACTAACCGCGTCCAACGTTGCTTAACTTCTGTGATCTGATGAGAACTTGTTCCTTCGCCTTGGTGTTTCCGCTGTCTTGTCTTGATTAATAACTTTGTCGTATAAGTATCACTAAAAGTGAGGTTAGGTGCGATACAATACTTATACGCCAAAGTTATTAATCAAGACAAGACAGCGGAAACACCAAGGCGAAGGAACAAGTTCTCATCAGATCACGGAAGTTAAGCAACGTTGGACGCGGTTAGTACTTGGATGGGTGACTGCTTGAATTGACATTCGACGATATTTTTTTTCGTGAAATTTAATTTGCATTTTAAAATTTCTAAAAATTTTCAGCGCAATTTTGCTACTAATTAATCTATTCTATTCTATTATTCTAGTTTTAATAGAATTATAATTATACGTATAATAATACGTATAATTATACGTATTATTATACGTATAATTAATTATACGTATTATTATACGTATAATTATACGTATAATTCTTGTTTCAAATTCGTATGTCTTATTATACGTATAATTATACGTATAATAGTACATATAATTATACGTATAATAATACGTATAATTATGCGTATAATTATACGTATAATAATACGTATAATTATACGTATTATTATACGTACAATTATACGTGTTTTTTTCAATAGGGTATAGATTAAATGTGATTAATTATGAAAAAAAAGTCCGTCATATTAAATTCGCCATTTTGAATTTTGGAAATCTGACTTCAGATTCGGAATCAGCGACCACAAAAACTCGCGGGTAACAAGTTTCAAGCAAATATGAGCAATTTTGAAAAAAAGTCTTTTCTGTATCCCCTAACCGAAAGTACGATCTTCCCGTCTCAATTTTCTTCCGGGAACAGCGACTTTTGTGGCCTGCTCGAGCCAACGCGCGCTCTGATTGGCTACGAGATTTTCATGGCCAGCTAGCTTAGCAACCACATAGTAACGCTTATTTCAAGGCCTTTGTTATGACATGGGCTGTGAATAACCTCATAACATAATTATTTTTCAAGTTTATGTTTAAATATAATGCACTTAAACGAGTGTTTTTTCTATTTTTAAAATTTATAAACTAAATAAATTCTTTCCTTTTGTCAACTGTATAACTATAATAAACACTTCTTCTTGGAGGTTAATAGCACAAATGTACACAGGTGGTTAGATCCTTTGACAGAAAGACTATATTTCTCACATTTGATTATTACTTTTTCTTTTTTTTTGCATATTTTTTATGTTAAACAAATTTTTTCGGTGCCCGCCTCGGTTTTGCAAAAGTCGGGCGGGCGAGCTGTCAGCCGATCGAGGCTAGGAGCAGATACCAAGTACATTTCACCATACGCTTCGAGAGGTGACCACGAGAGCGCGCTAACGCAGTCCGCTACATTAGACACAATATAGATATGCTATTAATGACATTTTATTAATTAATATTAATTATTGAGCGTACTTTCGGTTGGGGAAACAGAAAAATTGTAAACGACACACGACCAGAAAGCTGGATGCCCTAGCAGGCGATATATAGGGCCTCGGCTTCGCCTCGGCCCTATATATCTCGCCCGCCAAGAAATCCAACTTTCTGGCCTAGTATCGTAACATACTATTACCAATATTATACCTATTGTTTATAATAATTATAATTTTTACTATAGTATTTACTATTTTTTTTACACATAGTAGTAACATCAGTGAACAAAATAAGCCAGCGTATTTGTTCATTGGTTCATATTTATAAGAGTTATGTCATATTTTGTAGCTGGGTAACAATTTTTGTACTTTTATAACCCCCTGTTTTTTATTGTTTTTGTAAATGTTTGAGTTAATGTTTGGCAAATTTTTGGAATTTAAAACTATTATTAATATTTTATTATTTATTTCTTTAAATGTTATTTACGATTTTTATTAACAATAGTTTTTATTATTTTCAATTTTTAAAACAAAATTTATATAATTTTTTAAAATTTCCAGCTAAAATTTGACCTACATTTAAGGTTATGTTCGTTTTTGGGTCATTTTCCTTCAAAGTTTGACCTAAATTTTGAGGTTATGTTTGTTTCTTTGTCTTTTTGCATCAAATTTTGGCCTAAATTTTGAGGTTATGTTTGTTTCTTGGTCGTTTCCCGCCAAAATAACTTAACCCTAAAATTTAGTTCAATTTAGGTCACTTTTGGCGGGAAATACGGAGAGATGAGAGGAGGTAGGACTTTCGGCCCTATTCAGTCTTGAAACGAACATAACCTTAAAATTTAGGTAATTTTTTGCGAGGGAGGAAAGAGGAGGGGGGAGAAGGGGGGGACTTGTGGCTATATTCATATGAGTCATTCCATATCAAGTGTAACGAACCATTGTACTATCTATGTCAAAAACATGGGATGGCTAACCCTTACCTAACTTTGTCAAAAACATGGGTTGGGTACACTTCAGATGGAATGACCCATCCTTGTCAAAATTTCTGAATCAGCGGCGGTGGCGAAATCTTTTTATAATATAGAGTGATAATTGTAAACACTATTTTGATGCCAAAAAACATGATTTTCGCAAAAACGGAAATACACTGGAATTTGGATCGGTGACACTTTTCGGGGGTGGCTTCTCACCAATCAAGCGGATCGGTCGCTTACGGGATTAGTCGACACTTATAGTCCCAGCTGCGCTCCCCACCTTTCCTCGCCCACAAACTAAATAAACATAGTCTCACCGATCCTGAGTTCACCGATCCAGAAATGTTTAAATTTACTGGTAGTGTTGAAAATTCAACATTTTTGATGTACCCATTAAGGTCTATAGATCACACAGCGTTCCTAACGTTAAACTAACTATGGGATTCGTAGATTCATAGTATAACTGAATAACCCCTATTTTTTCTGTTTTCAAAGTAATTTGTTTAAACAATTTAATAAAAAAAATTCCATTTTTAAAAAACCAATAGCCCCCTTCGAAAGAACGTGGAAAAATAAGCAACTTTTCTCTTCACAACTTTTTTATTCGTCCATACCTTTTTGCAATAAATAATTAGTTCCGTACCCGAAGGGGGAACCCTATTAATGAGACTAGTGAAGCAAGGCATGTACCCCCCCCCTAGCGGCCACACGAATTGATCTATAGGGCTGAAATTTGGTGCACATATGTATTTTTACGTGTAGATTACAGGAAAAATATAACGAATCTCATAGGAATTGATTACACAGCCCCACAAAAAAAAAAGTGTCGTGCGCGGCAGACCAGACTAGTCATTTCCCATGTATTTTGACGCGCTGAACACGAATCCGAAGTCCGTTTTGCTCCATCACGTCAGGATTTTTTTCTAACCTCCAAAAACCTGTCGGATTTTGAGAGGTAGGCTATTTTTTTTAAAATTGATGGATTTACTTCAAAATTGGTATCTAGGGGTTTTTTGGGTCGCTGGTGACGAATTTGAAGTTAGATTTTCAAAATTCAAAATGGCGGCTCCAATATGGCGGACGAATTTTGTAAAAATTGATGGATTTACTTCAAACTTGGTATCTAGGGGTTTTTTGGGTCGCTGATTACGAATCTAAAGTTAGATTTTCAAAATTTAAAATGGCGGCTCCAATATGGCGGACGATATCGACCCTTCAAAGGTGATAATTCCGCCCTTACACACGAAACTAGGAGCAATTAAACAGTTTGTCAAAGCCTTAGATAAAAAAGGAAACTGTTTCAAATACCTGGAACAAAAGTTTCCAGAAATCTCTGATGCGAAACTAAAAGAAGGGGTTTTCGATGGACCACGTATTCGCAAATTGTTAAAAGATGAGCAATTTATCACCAAGATGAATAAAAAGGAGAAACCCGCATGGCTTAGTTTTAAAGCAGTTGTCGAAAATTTTCTGGGTAATCACAAGAGTGAAAATTGGGAGCAAATAGTTAGTGATATGATTAAAACCTTTGGTAAGTTAGGATGCTTAATGAGCATAAAGTTGCATTACTTAGACTCGCATCGGGATCAATTCCCTGAAAATTTGGGAGATTACAGTGAAGAACAAGGAGAACCCAAAAAACCCCTAGGTACCAAGTTTGAAGTAAATCCATCAATTTTTACAAAATTCGTCCGCCATATTGGAGCCGCCATTTTAAATTTTGAAAATCTAACTTCAGATTCGTAATCAGCGACCCAAAAAACCCCTAGATACCAAGTTTGAAGTAAATCCATCAACTTTTACAAAATTCGTCCGCCATATTGGAGCCGCCATTTTGAATTTTGAAAATCTAACTTCAAATTCGTCACCAGCGACCCAAAAAACCCCTAGATACCAATTTTGAAGTAAATCCATCAATTTTAAAAAAAATAGCCTACCTCTCAAAATCCGACAGGTTTTTGGAGGTTAGAAAAAAATCCTGACGTGATGGAGCAAAACGGACTTCGGATTCGTGTTCAGCGCGTCAAAATACATGGGAAATGACTAGTCTGGTCTGCCGCGCACGACACTTTTTTTTTTGTGGGGCTGTGTTATCATACCGTTGTCAAGGAAAAACCATGAATTTTTACGAAAAATCCATAAAAATGACTATGTACCCCCCCCCCCTTGGTGGCCACATTTTTTCACATAGAGATCTCAAATTTGGTACACTTACGTATTTTTACGTGAAAATTACAGGAAAAATATAGCAAACATGATTCGGATTGAAGTTGTTGTTTTTAGGGTTCCGTACCCGAAGGGGGAACTCTATTAATGAGACTAGTGAAGCAAGGCATGTACCACCCCTCTAGCGGCCACACGAAAAATTTTGACATATATGTTTTCGAAAGGTTTTTTTGTGCTCTTTCGATTGGTGAAAAAAAAATTTTTAATTCAAAATTTGACCTTTTTTTTGTAAATCTATAATTTTTTTGACTTTTTTTTAACTTTGGTCTATTTTTTAAATTTATTTTTTTTTTTTTTGATAGTTGAAAATATGAATTTTTACCACAAAAAATATTGATATGTCTTTTTTGTTATTGTCGAGATATTAGTAAATTAATTAATTAATTAATTAATTAATGTTAATAATAAATGATATATTTTATAAACAAATAAAGTTATCGTAATTCTGACGTTACTAACGTTACTAACACTAACTAAATTTCGCATCCAACGAGGCATATATGAAGTAATTTGGATTAGTAGATTCTTAATAAACAATTGGCTAACATTGCAATTGTTTATAAAAAATCCTCTAATCCAAAATAGTTAATATATAAGGGCATATAGGCAACAAAACTTCGTGGTTAAAGTACTCACCCCTATGGCTAAACTATGTGCAACTTACAGCCCGATCCGATCAACTTTTTTTCACTTAGTACGCTACAGGAATTTTACCCCACATGTATATAGTGTATCCTGTCGCGTAAGGGGGTATTTTCTTGAAAAAGAACACGTTTTCGTAAATTCGTTTTTTCTCAAAACAACGTTTTTTGACCTGGCGGACATTGTAAAATAAACTATTGCACCGTTTAAGCTCAAATTTTTATGGCATATTTTACACATATACCGCTATCGACGGAACTAGAATCATAATTTTTTATTAATGTTTAACCATTTTTAAAAACAATTTAAGTTGAACAAATAAGGTCAAAAATTAAAAAAGTCCGCCATTTTGTTTTTTTATCGAAAATAGTTTATTGTAGTTCCGACGATAGCGACGAGCTTACGTTTCAAGAATAAACCAAAAACTAGCAACTTTGTCGTCCGCAAGCGGCCGACTACGTTGCTACTATGCATTAACCATATTTTTTATTCATTTTTTTTCAAAAAAATTTAATATTAGAAATATTGCTTGAATGTCAAGCTGATATCAACCGGGAATATTTTTGGGACATTCAGGCGATATCATAATGTCCTCTTCACGGGGACATTCCTCCGTGATGTTTCTATGGGACGGTCATTCAAACAAAAAATGTAACGCGTTACAAAACTTACATTCTACATTTATTATACCTAAATAATTCTGTGGAACTTTACTTTCTTCTAAATCTTCAAAAGACATTATTGCAACTCCTGCACTTTTTTTATTCCGATTATCGTTTTTACATGTGGTGAAATTTTGTTCACAGTATTATAAGTTGTACGAATTATTTTCTTTTCACTAGTGTCATTTAGAGAATGTTTAATTTTTAAATCTTGTGTTAATAGAACTCTGTTAATATTATTACTGGGAAAAGTATTAAAAACAGAACAATAGTTTAAAATATAATTTTGATGTTCCTGAGTTCAATTTATGAAAAGATGGTTCTAATTATTCTCTATTATCGAATTCCTATTGTGAGACGTTCTTACTGTCGGAAAATGATTTAAGCGATTATTTTCAAACATTGACTTAAAATGGTTTCTCATTTTGTTATTATCAGTTTCATAATTTACACGGTTTGGCATTACGTTTAATAATATAGATGTTGCAAATGCTATTGCATATACTCCACACTCAACACTACCAAAAGGTTGTTGATCAACAGCTTCAAAAACTACTGTTGGTTTAAAAGGGAACAATCTAATTAAATATTTTATTTGATGCACATTTAAACACCCCTCATTAAGGCTATCAAAAATATAAAGCCTTACTCTATCGTAATAGACACAAATTCAGTGACCATAATTATTATTACCGCTAAAAAGTATTTGAATTTGTTTATCACCGTCTCTAATTGGGACAATAAAATCAAGCATTTGTACATACATAGCACTTTGGATATTGAAAAAAGAATTGGAATCTTTTCTTAATAAATCTTCAAATTTGTACATATGCATGTAATTTAACAATTTATTTCTATTTTCAATAATTTTTAAATCTTCATCTCTTAAAATAACATACTCTTTTATGTTCGCCATAGTATACTTCGTTTGATTTTATTTTTGATCATGAAAATCTAAATATCTTTAACCCTTTCGCTCACTCCCTCTAATATAAGCAATATTTCCTTTTATTAAATATAACCAATTTTGCCTTTAATTCAATACAACCAATTTTACCTTTTATTAAATATAACCAATTTTTTCTTTAATTCAATATAACCGATTTTTACTTTAATCCAATATAATCAATTTTGCCTTTTATCCAATAAAACTACCAAATATCCAAAAGAATGAAAGAATTATGAGTAACTATGAATCAGTAACTACTGATCAGCCAATAAGTGCAAAAAGGACACTCTTATATGAGTAATCAGTAGTTCATTAAAAATAACATATATATATACATATTTATACCTGTATTAAAACTCCGAAAAAAATACCACAAAAAAACCAACCCTTGGACAATAGAACCTTCTGTTAATGAGGATTAACTCTGAGGACCCAGGTAATAATTTCTTTTTTCACATTTATTATATAGAAAAATAAAGATGTACCAACCATTGGCCAATAGAACCTTTGTTACTGAAGATTAACTCTGAGCACATAATGAAATGTACTGTAGGTTTAGATTGACATCGGCACGTCTGACGTCTCGAAATTTTTTCCGTGTATTATCACATGGAAATATAAAGATAAAGTCAAAAATTGAAGAGGTAATGTCACGGAGGAATAGTAAGGAGACCGATCTTGCTGTAGTAGCGCTCCTGAAAATGTCAGAAAAACATGCACGATAAGTGCCAGTTTCACTGCATTCTACTCAACCACTAAAGTAGCTGAGAATGCGCATTAGCCATGTGCTATCTCTTTCTCTCGCAAAAAGTGTGCGAGTGAGATCTGGCTGACTTATATTACTCAAGTCTTCCATGCGTGTTGTGCCCTATTGAAAATCCCCACATGGGAAACCACATGGGATCCTATGTCAAAAACTATGTAAAACCCCATTCCTCATATGGGAAACCACATGGGATCCCATATAAAAACTCATGGGAAATTGGGACAGGAATTGGCATAGGAAAATATCAAAACGAGGTTCCTCCATGTCATTTCCTATGTCAAATCCCATGTCAAATATCATGTTAAATACCATGTTAAATACTAATTGAGATCTTTTATCACTTTTTTGAAAAATTTTCCCATGTCAAACCCCATGTCATTTCCCAAGTAAAAACCTTTATCATTTTTTTGAAAAATTTTCCCATGTCATTTCCCATGTGAAATCTTTTATCATTTTTTTGAAAAATTTTCCCATGTCAAATCCTCTTTCGCCTTATCGAAAATACCCACATAGGAAAGCATATGGGAATCCACATGGGACACCATATGGGAATCCACATGGGAAATGGAATACGATTTCATGAGCATTCTTCCAAATGATAAAACAAATAGATTTAAGCATAGGAAATCATATAAGATTTCATATAGATTCTGAAATTTCAACCTAAGATTTCACATGGATTTACATATAGGAAACGATATAGGATTTTATTCGGGAATTTTTTAGTTGGCTGCTTTATGCAGGCGGCAGTTTACAAAAAAAATTAATTATTTGATTAAATATCAAATAATAATACTTCAACTCATCTGAAAATAAAAAAAGTTTACTTTACTTCTGCCTTAGACTCTCAGCTTTTATAGTATTCCAGACTCATCTCAACTGTGAGAGAAAATATTTTCACCATCTGATGGTGAAACAATGAAACTATAATGACGATCAACATCTATATTGAAATTTCCTATGTCATTTCCCATGTCATTTCCCATGTGAAATCTTATCATTTTTTCGAAAAATTTTCCCATGTCATTTCCCATGTGAATTCCTTTATCATTTTTTTCAAAAAATTTTCCCATGTCATTTCCCATGTGAAATCTTTTATTATTTTTTGGAAAAATTTTCCCATATCAATTCCCACGTCAAACCTCATGTCATTTGCCATGTGAAATTCTTTATCGTATTCCATTTCCTCTGTGGATTCCCATATGCTTTCCCATGTGGGTATTTTCGATAGGGCGAAAGAGGATTTGTCATTGGAAAATTTGTCAAAAAAATGATGAAGGATTTCACATGGGAAATGACATGGGAAAATTTTTCGAAAAAATGATAAGATTTCACATGGGAAATGACATGGGAAAATTTTTCGAATAAATGAAAGAGGATTTCACATGGGAAATGACATGGGAAATGACATAGGAAATTTCAATATAGATGTTGATCGTCATTATAGTTTCATTGTTTCACCATCAGATGGTGAAAATATTTTCTCTCACAGTTGAGATCAGTCTGGAATACTATAAAAGCTGAGAGTCTAAGGCAGAAGTAAAGTAAACTTTTTTTTATTTTCAGATGAGTTGAAGTATTATTATTTGATATTTAATCAAATAATTAATTTTTTTTGTAAACTGACGCCTGCATAAAGCAGCCAACTAAAAAATTCCCGAATAAAATCCTATATCGTTTCCTATATGTAAATCCATGTGAAATCTTAGGTTGAAATTTCAGAATCTATATGAAATCTTATATGATTTCCTATGCTTAAATCTATTTGTTTTATCATTTGGAAGAATGCACATGAAATCGTATTCCATTTCCCATGTGGATTCCCATATGGTGTCCCATGTGGATTCCCATATGCTTTCCTATGTGGGTATTTTCGATAAGGCGAAAGAGGATTTGACATGGGAAAATTTTTCAAAAAAATGATAAAAGATTTCACATGGGAAATGACATGGGAAAATTTTTCAAAAAAATGATAAAGGTTTTTACTTGGGAAATGACATGGGAAAATTTTTCAAAAAAGTGATAAAGGATCTCAATTAGTATTTAACATGGTATTTAACATGATATTTGACATGGGATTTGACATAGGAAATGACATGGAGGAACCTCGTTTTGATATTTTCCTATGCCAATTCCTGTCCCAATTTCCCATGAGTTTTTATATGGGATCCCATGTGGTTTCCCATATGGGGAATGGGGTTTTACATAGTTTTTGACATAGGACCCCATGTGGTTTCCCATGTGGTTTCCCATGTGGTTTCCCATGTGGGGATTTTCAATAGGGTAAAAAAGTGGAAATGGGAATGAAAATTAAAGAACCTGGAAGTGAGAATGGAAATGGAATTACATAATCAGGCCTCCGATTATACAACTTTTTCCAAATTTTTTAAAAAATAAGGCTTTTTCGACTTATTATAATAAAATGCGACATTTTTTACATTTTCTATTAAATTTTTTAAATAAAATACGTTTTTTTAGTAAACAATGTAGATTTTCTTCAGATTTTCTTTATATCAATTATTTCACAAATTTTTAATTAACATGCTTCTCTAAATTAATTATTTTTAATAAATTTTAATAAAATTCTTCACAAATTCAATTATCTTAAATTATTTTTTAATTAAAATTTTTATAAAATTTAATAAACATGCTCATCGGTAAGGGCTCCACTATGCGCGCTCTCATGGGCCCTCACGTTTGCCCTCATCTAGCCCTAAAGTTTGCCTTAATGTTATTTAATCAACAATATTAATAATAATAGTTAATTAATAATAAATAAGCTTAAATTATGAATAAATAACATATTTATTTACTAATTCTTCCATTTCTAAATTCAATTCTTACTCAAATTAAATTTATTAATTAACGTTCTAATTAATTAACTGTCGGATATAGATTAAAAGTAAAAATAAATTAATTAATTAAAAAATATGTTATGATCGGATATTTCCATTTTTCAACTAATTCATACATAGAATTAATTATTAAATGCAAACCTGAGAAAAAAATAAATCTAACGCATGGGGGGAATCGAACCTACGGACTATGAGCCTAACGCTTTACCAACTACGCTACGCACGCTACGTTAAAACGAATACTATCTTCTTGATACAATTAAAATTTACAAAATACCTAACTCAGAAAAGTGCTTAACATCATTTACTTAAAGTTAAGATATTAAATTATATTTTTCAATCAAATGCAATTTATAAAATACAATTAATTATATGCTTTATGATTATTATCATGAATCATCCCAGGTGAATTTTCAAAAAAAGTGAAAATATATTTTTATTAAAAACGCGTTTTTTGTTGTTCTGAATCATTGTAAACATTAATTTTTTGTTGATGACAAATTATTTGACATTTGGACTTAGAAAATTTTGCTAAACGATCGTGTGGGTGATCCATACGGCCCTCATGGATTCGCCGTATGGATCACCCCTCATGCACCCCCACCGGGGGCCCCAAAGTCTTGAGAGCAAGCTCGTGGCTTTTTCCACACGGGTTGTTTATAATTAAAAAAAATTAGCAAATAAAATTATCAAAAATTGTTAATACAAAATAACTTGAAATTAAATTATTGTCAAAAATTTTAATTATTTTTAATGATTTTTATAATATTCTTTAATTATTCAAATATCTTAAACCATTTTGCTTCCTCGTGGAGGAAGCTTTGTAGTCCTTTCGTTTATACAAATTTTTTTCTATATAGAAACATGTTAAATGAGATCCTGATCATACCAAATTTTTTTCTTATTCCTTATATGACTCCCATAACAAAAATTCACTTGAATTTTTGATTTTTGTTAATTTGGTTAATAATGACAAGCTGTCCCCATTTACCCCAAAAATTTGAAAACTCAGGGTAAATGGGAACAGCTTGTCATTATTAACCAAATTGACAAAAATCAAAAATTCAAGTCAATTTCTGTTATAGGAGTCATAAGGAATAAGAAAAAAATGTGGTATGATTTTTAAGTCTGTTTTCTTTGAAATGCGAGACAAAATAATGAAACAGTTTGACTTTGATTTTCAAGTTTTTATGCATTGAGCGATAACTTGAATTATCTTACTGCCAATTGTCAAGATAAAAGCTTGTCAATACTCAAAACCTCTTGCAGGTGATCTGAGGTTAAAATATTGACGTTGAACTTAATTTTAAAATTGTAAATTAAGCTCTAAAACCTCGTGTCCCCATTTTCCCCAACTGACCCTATTTATTTAAATTCAAGTTTAAATATTAAATAATTGTGTTCCTTGCATTGAAACAAACCGATATAATTGTAAATAATTATAAATTATTTTTCATTAATTTTTAGAAATTTCAGCTAGAATGTGAATTTCTGATTTTTTAACTTCCATTAATTTTTTTAATTTAATTTAAATGTATACTCAAATGTTTATATTATTATATTATTAATGTATGTTTATTTTAATGTTAATACTTTCTCCACGAGGAAGCAAATTTTTTTGCTGATCGTAAAGAGGAAGCAAAATGTTCATATAATGAACATCTGAATTTACATCTTGTTTCATTTAAAAAGTTTTCAAATTATTGTATTTTTGTCAGCAATTTTTAATAAATTTTTTAGTAACATAGGTCATCAATTACTTTTAAAAAATGTTATCTAAAATTATGTGATAAATAATTTATCGTTCTGGAAAATTTAATTATTACCTGAAAATTAACAAAATCTTTTGAAATTCAATTATTTCTAAAAATTTTAACTTTAACTCTTGCAAAATTATTATTTTAAAAAAAAATTATTTAAAAATCTGTAAAACTTGATTAAGTATTCCCTTAAATTTTTTTGTCCATCAAAACTAAAAACTATGACAAAATTTTAAATTCGAAAAATTGCTTATATCAGTCTTCAAAAAATTATAAAAATGTAACTTTAAGAATTTTTTTTAGAAATTCGTCCTACTTAAATAAAATTTTAAAAATTTTTCTTATAGTTAGTTCGATTCTGAAATATTCGCTACAAATTTTCTTGATAATATTGGGATCTGACATTCGTACACATGCCATCTGGTGTTAAAAAATGTAACTAGTTTTGGATAACTATTTGTGTCACTTGCAATTGTAGTTCCGCTGTCATTCCCTGTAAAAAAAAAGTATAGACAGTAAGGAAAAAGTATAGACTCATAGCTTAGTGGCTATACCGTTCGGCATGTAATGACGGTATAGAGACGTTACGGTGTATACTTTTTTCTTACCGTGAATACGGTTCACCTGGATTGTTTGAATTGATGTGTATTAACGCGATTTGACATTGTCAATGAAAAAGCCGATTGTTTTGAAGTGTAATAATGCCGATTACGAGGAGGAGCGACGAAATTTTATCTAAAAGTTAAAAAGGTAAATGTGACAGGCACGAGACCTGCGAGAGTTGTTACCACTGGATTGAGGAAATGCATCATTACTGACAAAAAGTATTCGACAGAAACTTACCGACAGAAAGTTACTAGGAAGAGCGGCAAATTAAATTCGAATGAATATATACATAATTTAATGTAGTTTTTTTATTTTAAATCAAGTATAGTATTTTAAATAATTAAATACCGATATTAAATAATTAATGTTTATTATAAAAATTGACATATAGACATGAAAATTTTTTCATTTTTAGCATTTAAATCTGTGAAATAATGAAATATTGTAATTTTATTTTTTAATTACAAAAAATTTTTATTTTTTATTAATTATTAATAATTAAATTTTTTTCATAAAAATAAAAATGTACTGCAAAGAATATGTTTTATGCATTGAAAAATAAAAATTTGTTAAAATATATTATTTCTATATTTTGTAAATAAAGTTATTTATTAAAATAATTTTTTTATTTATAAAATTGAAATAGATTAAAAAATTAATGTTTTAAATTAAAAATTTTTTATTTGAATTAATATATGTAATTAACTATTATGAAAATTAATTAGTCGTTAAATTTTTTTTTTTTTTAATAATAACTAATCTTTTTTTACCTATAAACAAATTTAATTTTATTTTGAACAAAATTATATTTTTAATGATAAAAACTTTGTTATTTTACATAGAGACGAATAATATTATACTTTTTTTATTTGTGAGTGAGAAGTGACCAAAACCAAATAATTGTAAATCATCGTAAAAATATTTTAAAAGGGATAGAAACAAAACAATACATTTTAAAATTATACAACACAAGAATACTCGCAAATGCGATTGTAAAACGAAAAGTACGAAAGTAATATAATTTTAGGTTTATTACGTCCTGCAGCCGTTAGGTGGCAGAAGCATGCAGGGAGCACAATGTCGCAGCTGTCATTATATTACTTTCGTACTTTTCGTTTTACAATCGCATTTTTGTATAGATTTGCACAATCTTTCGGATTTAAGAAATTTATAAGATAAGGATCCTTGGTATTTTTTCCGATTTTGAAAAAAGTGTCCGCGTTTTGAGAAAAAAGTATTTTAAACTCAATGTTTATCATTTTCACGTTCAGTGCCGTTTTTATAGGGCGATTATTGAATGCCAACGAATTTCAGAGACCGTTCGACACTCTTAAACGATATTTTTTTATTTGTGAATTTCTTTTATATTTAAACGCATTCTTTTATCCTACAATAATTTTTAATGCTTATAATTTGTTTCATACGCGTATATGCGATTTGCGAGTATTCTTGTGTTGTATAATTTTAAAATGTATTATTTGTTTCTATCCCTTTTAAAATATTTTTACGATGATTTACAATTATTTGGTTTTGGTCACTTCTCACTCACAAATAAAAAAAGTATAATATTATTCGTCTCTATGTAAAATAACAAAGTTTTTATCATTAAAAATATAATTTTGTTCAAAATAAAATTAAATTTGTTTATAGGTAAAAAAAGATTAGTTATTATTAAAAAAAAAAAAAATTTAACGACTAATTAATTTTCATAATAGTTAATTACATATATTAATTCAAATAAAAAATTTTTAATTTAAAACATTAATTTTTTAATCTATTTCAATTTTATAAATAAAAAAATTATTTTAATAAATAACTTTATTTACAAAATATAGAAATAATATATTTTAACAAATTTTTATTTTTCAATGCATAAAACATATTCTTTGCAGTACATTTTTATTTTTATGAAAAAAATTTAATTATTAATAATTAATAAAAAATAAAAATTTTTTGTAATTAAAAAATAAAATTACAATATTTCATTATTTCACAGATTTAAATGCTAAAAATGAAAAAATTTTCATGTCTATATGTCAATTTTTATAATAAACATTAATTATTTAATATCGGTATTTAATTATTTAAAATACTATACTTGATTTAAAATAAAAAAACTACATTAAATTATGTATATATTCATTCGAATTTAATTTGCCGCTCTTCCTAGTAACTTTCTGTCGGTAAGTTTCTGTCGAATACTTTTTGTCAGTAATGATGCATTTCCTCAATCCAGTGGTAACAACTCTCGCAGGTCTCGTGCCTGTCACATTTACCTTTTTAACTTTTAGATAAAATTTCGTCGCTCCTCCTCGTAATCGGCATTATTACACTTCAAAACAATCGGCTTTTTCATTGACAATGTCAAATCGCGTTAATACACATCAATTCAAACAATCCAGGTGAACCGTATTCACGGTAAGAAAAAAGTATACACCGTAACGTCTCTATACCGTCATTACATGCCGAACGGTATAGCCACTAAGCTATGAGTCTATACTTTTTCCTTACTGTCAATACTTTTTTTTTTACTGGGTTGTTAATTATTTTATCACTAGCTAAAAGAAACGCGCGTAAACGCGCGCGATATCTACAATTTTTTATGAAAAATTAAAAATTTATTTTTATTTGACGGACACTTACTGGAATTTTGATCTCACAAAAATAATAATATTATTTTTAATAATAATATTATTTTTGTAATCGTTACTGTATTACTATTTCAACATTATGGTGTTATAATAATATAATACCTATTATTGCCCAGTCAATATGACCTTTCAATTTTGTACTCAAATATAGATTATATGCTACGATCGTCGAATTGTCAGCAATACATTTAAATGACCCATCTCAGGATCCATGCATGGTGAATTCCTATTTTGTTTACCACAAGGCCCATGAACTTAAAATCGCTTTACAATGTAATTACTTTTAACCAATACAGTTTTAGTTTATTGCTTTAAAAAATTTACTTACATGTGTTTCACCTATAAAAAATTTCATTAACTATAATTCAGCTAACTAATGCAACAATGATAGTCTTATATGAACGTGAATTAGCGTTGTTTAATCTTTTTCCACATTACATTATTTTCGATAATGATTATTATTTAACTTATTTTCCTCCACACTTTTTATTAATATTCAAATCAATATTCAACTCACAAACTATTATTTAACCCATAAAACAACTTCAACCCTTAAAACAATATTCAAACCTCTTTCTATCTATTTAAATACTTTTCCAAAAGCCAGCATCCTCTGTTATGAAACAGTTAAAATTTTTTTTCCAATATCAAAATATATTCGTTCTGCAATATCATTTTTTGTCCTTAAAATCAAAATATCTTTAATGCCAAAATTATCTAATACCAAAAAATTTTTCCAAAAGCCAGCTTCCACTATTATCAAACAATCAATATTTTTGTTGCATTATCAAAATATATTCAATACTAATGTTATCCAATATCTTATATTATCCTCAAAATCGTAATATCTTTAATGCCAATGTTATCAAATACCAAAAAACTAAATAGATTGAAGTATTTTTTATATGAAACATTTAAGACAACCAAAAGAAACAAATATCTTCTATACCAATATTATGCAATATCCATATTTTATGCATAAAAAAATTATTTAATAATCAATGTTTTATCCTCAAAATACATATATAATTATTAATACTATACAAAAATAGGAATTTATTTTTTGGGCCCAATACAAAAATGAAAAAGACAAATATAATATAAGAAAATTCAACACGTGCAGTAAGTTATTGATCGACAAATTGCAGAAAAATAATATAAACTATATAATAATCAAGTTAAGTTACCTGAGACTATTAGAAGCTTTTTTTTAGCCACACTACTACAATGTTGTTGCAACGGTAGACGGTTGCTCTATGTTTATCTTACATCAGCAGTAGCCGTTTCACTCCATTGAGGAGAAGTGTTATATCCCCATTCTTACAACCCGGGCCTATGTTGAGTTCTCGCGTGAGGCACATATTACGGTAGGCTTGAGTGGCGTCCTCAGGGATAGGTGTTAG
The DNA here is from genome assembly GCF_019393585.1 of Leptopilina boulardi. Classification (NCBI taxonomy): domain Eukaryota; kingdom Metazoa; phylum Arthropoda; class Insecta; order Hymenoptera; family Figitidae; genus Leptopilina; species Leptopilina boulardi. Next base: position 465,529 of record NW_026137777.1, read on the forward strand.
TAAGTTAAATATGGATACACCACTTCCACTCACGAGAATTAAACGGTTATCATCTATATCACATATACAATAATAAAAAAATTTTCCCTCAACCCAAGGCTGTTAGGACGAATCGATCGATCACGGATTGGGTCCTGAAAAGGGAAGTGGTATATCCTCACTCTATCGGCCTATCCCGGGCTCAGACCTTGAGTAAGTCAATTACAGCGGGGGCCTGTGCGGCGTTATCGGGCTTAATGACAATATTATTTTATGACGCTTAATGAGTTTTTCAAAAAAAATTTTAAATATAAACATTGTTTAATTTATTTTGACATATTCGTTTTCCTCAGAAGTTCACGATTACGAGCATATATTGCTCCAATAATAATAAATGTTAATATTGAAAAATTTTATAATTTTAGTTCAATTCAATAAACCTACATGATGTGTTTTAAACCGATTAACCCAAAGGTGCTGGCACCAAAAATTTTCTTCTTGCTTTTTATTCCCCAGTACATATAACCACATGGTGATTGTTCGAGCCGGGCTGGTAAAGTGGGGGACACAACTTCGCCTTACAGGACAGTATTTAAAAGGTCATCGACCATCTTATGAACCCTCAACCGAAAGCTGTTTTGACAAAACAAATTTCAGGTAGAAACCTTCAAGAACAAGAAACAAATATCAAATAGTCAATATTTTTTTAAATAATAATAATATAATATAATTTAAGAAGATTAAACACATGCACTAAGTTATAATGTAATATCTATATAATAATCAAGTTAAGTTACCTGAGACTATTAGAAGCTTTTTTTTAGCGACACTACTGCAATGTTGTTGCAACGGTAGACGGTTGCTCTATGTTTATCTTACATCAGCAGTAGCCGTTTCACTCCATTGAGGAGAAGTGTTATACCCCCACTCTACCAATCTGGGCCTATATTAAGTTCTCGCGAGTGGCAGATATTACGGTAGGCCTGAGTGGCGTCCTCGGGGATAGGTGTTGGTAAGTTAAGTATGAATACACCACTTCCACTCACTGGGATTAAACGGTTATCATCTATATCGCATATACAATAATACAAAAATTTCCCTCAACCCAAGACTGTTAGGACGAATCGAGCGATCACGGATTGGGTCCTGAAAAGGGAAGTGGTATATCCTCACTCTATCGGCCTGTCCCGGGCTCAGACCTCAAGTAAGTCAATTACAGCGGGGGCCTGTATGACGTTCTCGGGCTTGATGACAATATTATTTTATGACGCTTAATGAGTTTTTCAAAAAAATTATAAAATTTTTAAATATAAACACTATTTAATTTATTTTGACATATTCCTTTTCCTCAGAAGTTCACGATTACGATCATATATTGCTCCAATAATAACACAGGCAGAAAAAAAAATTCAGGTCCCAAAAAACACAACCCCATATTCCTATGTTTTTGGGGTCGCTGAAACCGAATATGACGATGAACAATTTTTTTGACGACCCATTTTCCCGCAACCACCCCTTGCACCTACTCACGGGGGTTGGAATTTCAAATTAAAAAAAAATTGAGTATGGTGTCTATTCCAATGTTTTTTGGGTCTCTTCATCCCAAAAACACCATTGAAAACAAATCCTTCCTTTCCTTAACCCCGTACAACCCTCTGGGAGGGGGTTAAAATTTTAAATTTCACAAAAAGTCAAGTTCGGTGTCTAATCCTACGTTTCTTGGGGCGCTAAAATCAAGAAACACCACCAAAAACAAATTCTTTACCCCCTTAACCCGCTAGAACCCCTGGGAGGAGGTTGGAATATCATTTTTCACGGCGCTAAGTGTAGAAAAATAAATTTCCTTAAGACTTTGTAGGTGCGTATTTGTGTAATCATAGGTAACTTTCTAGAAAACTTTATTGTTGGTGATGTTTTTTGGTTTCAGCGACCCAAAAAACATAAGATTAGACACCGTACTCGACTTTTCGTGAAAAATGAAATTCCAACCCCCTCCAGGGGTTGTAGGGGGTTAAAAGGGTAAAGAATGTGTTTTTGTTGGTGTTTTTTGATTTCAGCGACCAAAAAAACATAGGAATAGATACCGTACTCGACTTTTCGTGAACAATGAAATTCCAACCCCCTCCCAGGGGTTGTAGGGGGTTAAGGATTTGTTTTTAGTGGTATTTTTCGGATTAAGCAACCCAAAAAACATTGAAATTGACACACTACTCGATTTTTTTTTTGAAACTCCAACCCCCGTGAGTAGGTGCAAGGGGGTGGTTGCGGGAAAATGGGTCGTCAAAAAAAATTTTCATGGTCATATACGGTTTCAGCGACCCCTTTCATTACAGTATTTAAAAGGTCATCGACCATCTTATGAACCCTCAACCAAAAGCTGTTTTGACAACAAAAATTTCAGGTAGAAACCTTCGAGAACCCTAATTATCAAAGTAAAGATATATATGTATATATAATCTAATAATAATGAGAAAATTCAAGTACTAAGAAAATGTGAATGAATGACGGAATGAATACAAAGATTATTATACTATAATTATGAATGAAGCTACATTTTTACCGCGTGAGAAATCTTCCTGCAGAATTAAGTGTTCTGTGAGAGGCTGTGGCAGTACTGTAGCGAAAAATTTAAGCGTAATTTTCCATAAATTTCCGAAACCAAAACAACGAGTAGTGGATGTGAAAAATACGTTCGATAATTTTGAAAAAGTCGATCAATTAAAGGCCTGGAAAAATGCTTTAAAAATAAACAGTATAAAGCCTTCTATGAGAGTATGTTCTCTGCATTTCAAAAGAAGTGATTACATTTTGCCATGTAAGTTTAAGATTTTTAAATTTGGAGGTTATATAATCTTTCATATTACCCGTGCATGTGAACATTTTGAAAGTTAATTTATCACTGTAAAAACGGATAAATTAATTTTTTTTCACTTCTTGTTACAGACTTTCACAATGAAAAATGAAATACATACATTTATAAATTTTCATATAATTACATGAAATATAAAGGAAAATAAAATATTTTTCTTGCACATGTATCGCTGGATTTGAGAAAATAATTTGTATAAAAATAAGATTTCTTTTATATTTTTATTCATGTTTGTAAATAGGAATGTAAATAGTAATTTTGTATTAAAAAAATTCACTTATACATTTATTAAATTAAGCAATATTTTTTAAACGATTTTAAAAACGATTTTTAAACATGCATCCCATGTTATTCCCATGTAAATTCACTAAAAGTGTTACCCAATTTACGCCATATTGCTTTAGGCCCCGCCCCCATGTCAGATCCCAATATTTATAGAATTGTTCTCATTACAGAATTAATAAAAAGAATTTAATATCTAATAACATTAGTTATTTAAAGTAAAATATTGATCAAACAATTAAATTTTGTTAAAATAAAGAAATCTGGTTTTCCATCTTTCTTAACCCTTTCATGGCCAGTGGGACACATACGTCCCACCTACTTCAAAAAATCATAACTTTCTTAAAACTTAATCGAATAACTCCACTAAGATCTCATTTTGAAGGGGAGGGATAGAGTAACAAATGTAAATACATGTATTTTTTTAAAAAACTACCCTCTTTGAAATACACCCCTTCAAAAAACCCGAAAAATGAGAAAAATGAAAAAACAGGTATAAATTTCAGAAGAAATTTTTTTTTCAGGCTTTCATAGTAACATATGTTTAAAAATATTGCAACCTTTGTAAAAAAAAATTAATATTAAAAATTCAACCCGAGGGTGCAGAAAAATAACTAAAACTACCCCTAAAAACCAAAACCTTTAAAAATTAATAAATTCGCTTGAAAATTGTTACTTGGGGGTTTTCGGGGTCGCTGATTACGAATCCGATGTCCGTTTTCAAAAATTCAAAATGGCGGATCCAAAATGGCGACCGATAATTATAAAAAATTACTAGATTCGCGTGAAACTTATCACTCGGGGGTTTTCGGGGTCGCTGATTACGAATCCGATGTCCGTTTTCAAAAATTCAAAATGGCGGAACCAAAATGGCGACCGATAATTATAAAAATGTACTACATTCGCGTGAAACTTATCACTCGGGGGTTTTCGGGGTCGCTGATGACGAATCCGATGTCCGTCTTTAAGAATTCAAAATGGCGGATCCAATATGGCGACCGATAAATATAAAAATTCACTAGATTCATGTGAAACTTGTCACTTGGGGGGTTTTCGGGGTCGCTGATTACGAATCCGATATCAGATTTAGAAAATTGAAAATGGCGGATCCAATATGGCGGACGAAATGATTAACTTTCATTAGATTCATCTGAAACTTATTACTCAGGGGTTTTCGGGGTCGATAATTACGAATATGATGTCAGTTTTTAAAATTGCAAAATAATGCTGGTGTCATTATTGCCTATTAATTTTGTAGCTTTTAGTGCCTGTTGTTAGGAGTTTAGTATGAAAATGAAAATTACAGACCCAGGCTCAATCGGTGAGGTAGTGGGAGAACGCTACACAGAGAAAACGAAACGACGCGCTGATTGCCTTATAACAGCAGTTCCACATGGGAGCTTCTTTGCTACTGTCGTACCCCCCCCCTTTCATTTACCCAATGCACTCCCCTCTACGCCATCGTGGAGGGGAGTGCATTGAGTATGTACTCAATGCATTACTCAATATGATAATAATCAGTGAAAATTATTTTTTTGATTGTTGAAAACTGAATCCAGTATCTTATAACTTATGAATTAGGGGTGGATTTCAAGGGTAGGGGGTGAGTTTATTATTATTATCCATATCTGTGAAACATTGAAATACTTTTTTACAATTCAGAAGCACTTAGAATCCATATAATTTTTTCATTTATTCACAAAAACATTTATCATTAAGGGGTGGTTATTTGACTTAAGGGTTGTTTTTCAGGGGTTGTTTATATTCAGTATTAATACTTAGTTATCATAGAAAATTTTTTTTTTCATATTTTCGAAAATCAGTGAAAATTATTTTTTTGATTGTTCCAAACTGAGAATAGTTATGAATTAGGGGTGGGCTTCAAGGGTAGGGGGTGAGTTTATTATTATTATTATCTATGTCTGTATAACTTTCAAATAATTGTTTATAATTTAGAAGCAATTAGAATCTATAGATTTTTTTTAATCATTTACAAAAACTTTCACCGTCAAGGGATGATTATTTGACTTTAAGGGTGTTTTCAAGGGGTTATTGATCCTTTTCAATTTTTAAGCAACCAGGCAATGTTTATAAATAAATAAAAAGTAGATAAGAGCTGAAAAATATTTAATTCATCAATTTGGTTAAATATCAGTTTTTTGGGGTAGTAATGTACCGTGGGGGTGGTTTTAAGGGGTGAGACATGTTAAAAAAAATTTTTTTCTCATACTGAATACTTTAGTAATTAAATCTAATATACATTATAAGTCTAAAGTAACGACAAAAAACTCGGCCATTAAAGGGTTAACTTAGGTTAATTTCTTTGTAGAAATTGAGCAAAATTGACCAAGACACCTGTCCTAGGTTCGATTCCCCCCATGCGTTAGATTTATTTATTTCTCAGGTTTGCGTTTAATCATTAATTCTATTATGAATTAGTTGAAAAATAAAAATATCCGATCATAACATATTTTTTAATTTTTCAATTAATTTATTTATTATTACTTTTAATCTATTAATCTATCAATTCAAATTTTGATTTATTTGAATAAAAAAATTCTTACATTTTATGCAAATAAATTATGTATTTGGATCAAATAAAATTATAATTGCAGCAATAAAAGAGGTTTTAGTTTGAATTAAAACATTTACTTATGATAAATAATCGAATATATGATTCAAGAAATTTTTTAGTTTTTTCAAGAAAAATATTTTATTCATGCAAAAAAATATTTATTTGAATAAAAGAACATGCTAAATTTGTCATCTTAAAAAACCGTAAAAATTTAATTTCAAAACAATTTTATGAATTAAACTTACCTCAATCTTGCTGCTTTAGTTTTTGACAGCCTCCTTCCTGCAGTCCTGTAGGATCCACTGCTGCGTTTGTTCCACTTATTTAAGATGTCTTTAGGCATGTCCTCTTGGTTGTTGTAAACCTCCACTTTATTTGAATTATTTTCCATTGTTTTATTCTTGAACTGCACTAAATCACTAAACTAATGCTCCTGTCTTCTCTTAACTTTTCACCGTCAATAAAAATATAGAAAAAAATAAAAAAAAAATTTCACTTTAACATACAATGAAGCTACCATACGAGCTTTCTGCAGGTTGAAACGGGTACGTAATTCACAGCATAACACTGATGAACGAAACTAATTTCTTCGTATACTTTATGTATATATAATATATTACACGATTTAAACTAAAACTTTTGCTATTTCAAAAGAATAGATTTATTCGTGCGTTCTGGCGAGCTTTGTATCTAAGCTTACCGGCCGACTACTTAGCTTGTTTCTCTCTCTTCTCAACGTCTCTCGCGCTCTTGGTGAACCAAACGTTTGAAAACAAAAACATACAGTGCCGTACAAAGTATTTACTTTTTGTTTCAACTTAATTTAGATTATTTGATTTGAAAATAACTTCAATTATTTGAATAAATATATATAACAATATTTTCAGAAACACGATTTTTAGGACGTGAAAAACATTGATTTTCATTAACAATGAAAAAGAAATAAACAAATTATTCTAATTGAAAATTTTTTAAAATAAAAATTATTTTTGAACAATAAGTTTCACGATGAAATTTTTTTTTGTTTTTTTAAATTGGTGATCTGCTTTTAAAACAAAAGTAAATTTTTCATACAGAATGTATTGTCAAAAGTAGTCATTTTAAACATTTCATTTTTTATAATACATCGGGTGAGTATTATTTTGACATAAAATTTTTTGGTACAATTATTATATTGTACTACCGATTATAATGTATAAATACTATTTTGCATTGCAATAATAACGAAAATAACCCTTATTGGGTGTTTACGGCAAACACTCCGAGAGCGCTCCAATTATCTCCAGGGGTGCTCAAACGATTTTTGTCAAAAAAGAAAAATTGCACATGTGAACGGAGGTTTATTTGTTTTTTCGCAGTAAACGTTTGTTTTCGAAACTTCGCGTTCTGTTTCTCGAATTTCTTTAAAAGTTTCACGTATTTTTTTAGAAAAATAAAAAATGAGTGCAGGTCCGTACAATATTATAAATTTAATTCAGGATCCAGAAACAGGAAATTTAGTTGTGAGAGAGGAAGACGAATATTTACTGCACTCGTTGCTGGGAAATGACGGTAAGTACATTAAAATAAAATTTTAATAAATTAAAGGAATTACAGACTGTTAAACTCCTCACTAAAAATTTATTTCATTTTTTCCTGGCGTAAATGCAAAAAAAATTGAAGACGTTTTCAATCATATTTTTAAAAGTAAAATAATTTAAATTCAAATTTTCAAAAATCAGAATTTTCTTAGCATTCCTGAAAAGTTTATATTTTTCCAGTACTTTTCGGAAAATTGCCTTCCTGACTTTTGACTTTTTTGAAAAAAAATTTTTTGTTGGGGATATTTTTGAAAAATTGAATAAAATTTTCTAGAGTAGAATATTAATAAAATGAATTTGAAAATGTTTTTAAGCATTAATAACATTAAATTTTCTCAATGTCAGGGAAATTGAAAAACGGATTATTGCGGCAAGCCTATAATCTCATTTTCCCTGACTTTTCTTTGATTTCTCTGACTTGTGGCAACCACGTTTAAGTAAACGTAAATTACTGTTCACTTTTTCAAATTTATACGTATTTTAATGAAAAGAAGTGAAAACTATTTGTTATATAGGGCATTCCAAAAAGTCACATATATTTCAAATTATTTTCACTCGCACAAACCCTGTCATTAGAAACAATTAAATATTTGTCATATAAAAAAAGTTAAGTAGAAATAAGTAAAAACTTTTTTCAATAACTTAATTTCTTCTAGGCAAGGAGAAGATCCGGTATATGAATCCGAGTGATGTCCAGCGTGAAATTTCTAACGGTAGGTTTTAATATTAATAAATAAGTATTTCCGTTTAAAAATTTTCTAATACAAAATCATGTTATTAATTTAAAAAAGTATTAGACAGCAGACTTCTTTGCAGAATGTTAATAAATAATAACGATTTTTATTTTCAGCTGTCATCCCAGGAGCCTCTTCACCAACTTGCGATTTCGAGGAAGTTGAGTATCTAGAAAGTCTTGATGACGAAAAGGCCGAGAGCGGCGAGGAGGAGGATGATATACTCAGCTCCGATGATAATGATGATATTGTTCAACTTGAGAAACAAATCAAGGAGAATGAATCCCCAGGTAAATTTCAACTTAACCAAAGTCAGGGAATTTTGTTAAAACAACTGAAAAAATGTAAAAGTTTTATTTATTTGTTTGGAAGCTTTTAAAAGAAAGGACCGATGAAATTTAAATCCATCAAAATTAATTTTGTTTAGAGTCTATTTTTTATAATATTTTGTATTTAAAATTTTAATATTCTATGAGAAATTAGAGAACAATTATTATTTTAATAATTTTTAAAATAAAAATAAATTTTTTTTTTAAAAATGAAATTTGAATTTCTCTCACATTTTCTTTTATTTTTTTCTGACTATTTTTCATAACTTTTTTCCGTGATTCTGAATAATGATACGCATGGATTTAAAAAACATTCAATTTTCTGAAAAAATTAAAATTTTCAAGAATGTAGAAAAATTTGTAATATAGTTAAAAACTACTTTTCTTACTGGATCATGTTTTTCAATATTTATGTTTAATATGAATTATATACATTTGCCTTTTATAATGGATTCTAGCTTAATTATGTTATTTCACTATTATTTATTAGAAACTAATCCCAAGAAATTCAAGTGGACCAAAGAGATGGTAAATGTCATCGTTACGAAATACGTTGAACTCACACAAAACAAAAAGGTTGCTCCATCGATGATGAAAATTTCGAAATCAATGTCTCAAAGTTTGGCTAAAAAAGGATATACTGCAACTCCAGAGCAGTGCAATACGAAATGGAAGTTGTTAAGAGCATTTGAACCTTCGTGACGTCACGAATCATGGCGCTTAACACGCAAACTTCTCAGGTGTGTGAAAAGCACAATTTTGAATATTTTTTAAAAAAACCTTTTGGAAAATGTTCAGAATAACATAGAGTTTGTCTGTTATGTGCGGGAAATTAAAAATTTTGCGTTTAAAACGTTTTTTAAACAATGTTAAAGTTGCTTGTAAGAGGTAAGAAAAAAATGCACGAATTGCCTATATATAGCCGTTTCTTTGGAAAAACCAGGATAAGAATTTTAAAATTCTTATTTAATTTATTCAATATTTAAATTGATTTGATTATAAATAATAACTAAAATTATTTATTAATAATTAAACAATAAATTGTTGTTGTTTCTTAATTTTTTTTTCAAAAAGAACATATAAAAATGCAGTTTTTTCCTAATTTTGAAATTTTACAATTTAAAAATTGTGAAACGTAATGTTTCAAAATTAAATTATTTTTCAATTTTTTAAATAAATAATTATTGTTTTTTATTAAAAAAAACACATATAAAATTACATTTTTCAAAAAGCACATGTAAAAATGCAGTTTTTTCTTAATTTTTCACATTACTCATCTCAATGTGGTAAAACATAAATGCTAAAAATTAATTTATTATTCAATAATTTTATAAACAATGAATTGTTGATATTTATGTACTTTTATAAGAAAAACATACAAAAATTTACTTTTATCCTAATATTTCAAATTGTTCGTCTCAATGTTGTCAAGAAAAAAAAATTAAATTCCAAATTATTTTTCAATTTCTTAAACAATTAATTATTGTTTTTTATATACTTTTAAAAAACAAAACGCCAAAAATACAGTTTTTTCCTAATTTTACTATTTGCAAATTTCACATTTGTAAAAAATAATGTTTAAAAAATGAATTATTTTTTAAATAAATAATTATTGTTTTTTACGTATTTTTTTCAAGAAATCCCTAAAAAAATGTATTTTTTTCTTAATTTTGCTATTTCTAAATTTCAAATTTGTGAAAAAAATCTTTGAAAATTGAATTTCTTTTCCATTTTTTTAAAAAAATAATTATTGTTTTTAACATATTTTTTTCAAAAAGCACATCTAAAAATTAAGTTTTTTCCCAATTATTTAAATTACTCATCTAAATGTTGTAAAAAAGAGGTTAAAAATAAAAATATTTTTTAATTTTTTAAATAAATAATTATTGTTTTTTATGTGCTTTTTTCAAAAAGCACATATAAAAAAGCAGTATTTTCCTAATTTTTCATATTACTTATCTCAATGTTGTTAAAAAAGAGGTTGAAAATCAGATTATTTTTCAATTTTTTACATAAAAAATCATTGTTATTTATCTCTTTTTTTTAAAAAGCACATACAAAAATTCAGTTTCTTTCTAATTTTTCAAATTGTTGATCTCAACTTTGTAAAAAGTAGAGGTTGCTTTTTATGTACTTTCTTCAAAAAAGTATATATAAAAATGCAGTTTCTTCAGAACTCTTCAAACAATTGATCACCATGTTGTATAAAATAGTGGTTAAAATCCAAATTATTAGTCATTTTTTTAAATAAATAACTATTGTTTTATATGTATTTTTTCAAAAAACTTTCAAAAATATAAAGTTTTTTCCTAATTTTGAAATTTGACAATTTTAAAATTGTTAAACATAAAGTTTATAAATCAAATTATTTTATAACAATTTTTTAAACAATAAATTGTTGTTGTTTATTTACTTCTATGAAAAAGCACAGAAACACGCAGATTATTCAGAATTTTTAAAATTCATGATCTCCATTATATAAAAAATACAAGTTACAAAAAATTTTTTAAATAAATAATTATTGTTAATATATGTACATTTTTCAAAAAACACATATAAAAAGCATTTTTCGAAAATTTTTCAAATTACTGATTTCAATGTTGTAAAAATAAAGGTTAAAAATCCAATTATTTTTTACTTTTTTAAATAAACAATTATTATTTTTTATGTACTTTTTTCAAAAAGCACATACAAAATTCCAGTTTTTTATTAATATTTCGAATTGTTGATATCAATTATGTAAAAATAAGAGATTAAAATTCAAATTATTTTACAATTTTTTAAATAAATTATTATTGTTTCTTATGTCTTTTTTTTAAAAAGCACATATAAAAAAACATTTTTTTGAGAATTTTTCAAATTACTGATCTCAATGTTGTAAAAAAAGAGGTTGAAAATGAAATTATTTTTCAATTTTTAAATAAATAATTATTGTTTTTATGCACTTTTTTCAAAAAGCACATATAAAAAAGCCACTTTTTAGGAATATTTAAAATTATTCATCTCAATGTTGTAAAGAAAAGAGGTTAAAAATCCATTTATTTTTCAATTTTTTAAATAAATAACACAGGCCTGCAAATTTTGGGTCACTTCTGTTACAAAGAGAGGGGAAGTTGAGTTTTATAGGTTTTTTGACGTAGAATACGAATCCAACCTCCAAAATGACCCATCACGTCAGGATTTTTTGTAATATTGGCTTAAATGGACAATTTTACCATTTTTGAGAAATTTTTTGGCTAACCAAAATTCTTTTTTTCATTTTGCGAAATTATATCGTATAGTACTATGTCTAAGCATTAAAACCCAGTTTTAAAAATCGCTCTACGATTTCTTTAAAAAAAGTTATGCAGTTTTAAAAATTTTTTCATTTAGGCAAAAATGTATACAGGGTGATTTTTATGTTCCGGACCCCCAAAATATCTTAAAAGGAAATAGTTTTTGAGAAAAATGTTGTATACAAAAGTTGTCGGGTTGAAAAAAATCTATTAAATTGTATAATTAAAAAACGGGCCCAGGGCCTTATGTGGGCCCTACAAACAAAAAAGTAAATTTTTCAAATGGAACCAAGTATTTTCAAACTCAGATTCTTGTAGCCAGTGATTTCCTCTTTTCAGACATGTGGTAACTTGTGGGCCCAAAGTTAAATTTGGGGCCAAAATTCGATTTTTTGTGATTTTAAAGGTGATTTTAGTGTAACTTAGTTCCAAGGGGTTTTCGGGGTCCCTGATTACGAATATGAAGTCAATTTCTAAAAATTTTCAATAACGGACCCAAAATGACTAATTAAAAATGAAAAAAATTAAGGAAAATTATGAAACTTCTTATTTTAGACTTATTTAGCCTTCTAATTGTTAATTAAATGTTACTTTTATTGCTTTTAAATTCGTATCATAAACCTTGGGGTAAAAATTAAATTTTTACAAATTTTAAATTTAGGGGCTTATAAGTCCCAAAATTCGATTTTTTGTGATTTTAAAGGTGATTTTAGTGTGACTTAGTTCTAAGGGGTTTTTAGGGTCCCTGATTACGAATCTGAAATCAGTTTTAAAAAATTTTTAATAACGGACCCAGAATGACTGATTAAATATGAAAAAAATGAAGGAAAATAATGAAACTTCTTATTTTAGACTTAGTTAGCCTTCTAATTGTTAATTCAATTTTACTTTTATTGCTTTTAAATTAGTATCATAAACCTTAGGGTAAAAAATTATATTTTTACAAATTTTAAATTTAGGGGCTTATAAGGCCCAAAATTCGAGTTTTTGTGGTTTTAAAGGGGATTTTAGTGTGAATTAGTTCTAAGGGGTTCTTGGGTTCCCTGATTACGTTTTAAATTCATTTTAGTGTAACTTAGTTCCGATGGGTTTTCAGGCTTCTTGATTACGAATCTAAAATCAATTTTTAAAAATTCAAAATAGCAGACCCAAAATGACTGATTAAAAATTAAAAAAAATTAAGGAAAATTATGAAATTTATTATTTTAGACCTATTTAGCATTTTATTTGTTAACTTAATGTTACTTTTACACAGCTCTAAATTTACTATCCTTTGGGGGCAAAAAGGAAGATTGGTTTATTTTTCAAAATTAAATTTTGGGGGCTTATCGGTTCCAAAATTGGATCTTCTGTGGTTTTAAGAGTTATTTTAGTTTAAAGGAACTTTCTGATTTAGAATTGAAAAAAGACACGTTTTAAGTATTATGACGTGTGGAATAACCGGTACACTTAACCTGATCTTAAATTCAATTGATCTAAATTTTAATCTATTCACATTTTAAACTAACTAAATTTTAAGTTGTGTAAAAGTAATGTGCAATTATCAATCAGCAGGATAAATAAGATTAAAATAAGAAGTTTCACAATTTTTCTTAAGTTTTTCATTTTTAATCAGTCTTTTTGGGTCCACTTTTTTGAATTTATAAAAACTGTTGTCCGATTTTTAATCAGGGACCAAAAAAACCCCTTGGAAATAAGTCACACAAAATAACTCTTAAAACTACTGAAAATCTAGTTTTGGGACTTATAAGCCCCTAAATATTAAAATTTGAAAAAATCTAATTTTTTACACCAAGGTTTATGATACTAAATTAAAAGCAATAAAAGTAACATATTGTATTTACAATTAGAAGGCAAGTCTAAAATAAGAAATTTTATAATTTCCCTTAATTTTTTTCTTTCTTAATTAGTCATTTTGGGTCCGCTATTGAAAATTTTTAAAAAACTTAATTCAGATTCGTAATCAGGGACCCCGAAAACCCCTTGGAACTAAGTCACACTAAAATCAGTTTTAAAAACAAAGAAAATCTAATTTTGGGCCTTATAAGCCCCTAAATATTAAAATTTGAAAAAATCTATTAATTATTTTACCCCAAGTTTTATGATACTAAATTAACAGCAATAAAAGTAACATTGAATTAACAATTAGCAGGCAAAGTAAGTCTAAAATAAGAAGTTTCATAATTTTCCTTAATTTTTTTCATTTTTAATTAGTCATTTTGGGTCCGTTATTGAAAATTTTAAAAAACTGACTTCATATTCGTAATCAGGGACCCCGAAAACCCCTTGGAACTAAGTTACACTAAAATCACCTTTAAAATCACAAAAAATCGAATTTTGGCCCCAAATTTAACTTTGGGCCCACAAGTTACCACATGTCTGAAAAGAGGAAATCACTGGCTACAAGAATCTGAGTTTGAAAATACTTGGTTCCATTTGAAAAATTTACTTTTTTGTTTGTAGGGCCGACATAAGGCCCTGGGCCCGTTTTTTAGTTATACAATTTAATAGATTTTTTTCAACCCGACAACTTTTGTATACAACATTTTTCTCAAAAACTATTTCCTTTCAAGATATTTTGAAGGTCCGGAACATAAAAATCACCCTGTATATATATACGTGCATATATATTTTATTACTCATTAGTCATATTTTATTCATGCCAAAAAGGAAGAGCTCTTTATATTATTGGTTTCTACTATATCGACATTTCAATTATAATCTTATGTCTATTAATTATCATACCTATGATAATAAGTTGAGGCTATTTTAATTAATGTTATTGATATTATTTTCCTGTTGCCAGAATGTTTTCAATCACAAATAATGTTATTATAATTTCATTTTATGAATAATAATCACGTTATTCAATCTATTTTTGAACCATTATTAGTATTTTGAAATTACTTGTGCTTGACTATTCTGTTAATCATGTATGCATAACGGTTAATCTGCATTAAGGGGTATTTAACTTGTAACCCTGGCGGATCGCGAAAACCGAAATCTAACTGAGTTGGGTTAGATTTCAGTTAGATTTCGGTTAGACGTGAAAAATTGCCTGAAAAGCATGAGAAACGGTAAAAACAACTATTGGAATGAATAAAGGGTAAATCACAGGTTTTATTTATGCAGTAGTTTATTTAATTTAAGTTTTATTTAATTATTCATTAATGTTGAAAGTGGAAATGAGTTCACCTGTCACTTTAATGTGCGTGGTATTTTCTCAAGTTTAAAGTGAAACAGTGATAATTGTGAAAGAAAACAATTGCATTGTATAAAAGAGTGTTTATAGTGTCCAGAATGCATTGTTTTAATTGTAAGAAATGCGTATTAACAATAAAAAAAACATTTTGTACTATTTGCGTACTGTATGCATGCGATGCACAATGCGACTTTGCCGACATTGACATTGCCGCGCTCAAAGCGCGCTAGATGTCAGCACTGATTCTTTCTTTTTCGGTTGATAAATGTAGATTTGCTGATTAACAGCGCAGTGGAGAAAAAAAACAAGTTGCTGCTTGACGAGGACCCACGCTTATTTCGGTCTTGTCCGCGACGCCATAAGTGAAAAATCTCGATGTACGTCGCAACCCTATTGAAAATCCCCACATGGGAAACCACATGGGATCCTATGTCAAAAACTATGTAAAACCCCATTCCCCATATGGGAAACCACATGGGATCCCATATAAAAACTCATGGGAAATTGGGACAGGAATTGGCATAGGAAAATATCAAAACGAGGTTCCTCCATGTCATTTCCTATGTCAAATCCCATGTCAAATATCATGTTAAATACCATGTTAAATACTAATTGAGATCCTTTATCACTTTTTTGAAAAATTTTCCCATGTCAAACCCCATGTCATTTCCCAAGTAAAAACCATTATCATTTTTTTGAAAAATTTTCCCATGTCATTTCCCATGTGAAATCTTTTATCATTTTTTTGAAAAATTTTCCCATGTCAAATCCTCTTTCGCCTTATCGAAAATACCCACATAGGAAAGCACATGGGAATCCACATGGGACACCATATGGGAATCCACATGGGAAATGGAATACGATTTCATGTGCATTCTTCCAAATGATAAAACAAATAGATTTAAGCATAGGAAATCATATAAGATTTCATATAGATTCTGAAATTTCAACCTAAGATTTCACATGGATTTACATATAGGAAACGATATAGGATTTTATTCGGGAATTTTTTAGTTGGCTGCTTTATGCAGGCGGCAGTTTACAAAAAAAATTAATTATTTGATTAAATATCAAATAATAATACTTCAACTCATCTGAAAATAAAAAAAAGTTTACTTTACTTCTGCCTTAGACTCTCAGCTTTTATAGTATTCCAGACTGATCTCAACTGTGAGAGAAAATATTTTCACCATCTGATGGTGAAACAATGAAACTATAATGACGATCAACATCTATATTGAAATTTCCTATGTCATTTCCCATGTCATTTCCCATGTGAAATCTTATCATTTTTTCGAAAAATTTTCCCATGTCATTTCCCATGTGAATTCCTTTATCATTTTTTTCAAAAAATTTTCCCATGTCATTTCCCATGTGAAATCTTTTATTATTTTTTGGAAAAATTTTCCCATATCAATTCCCACGTCAAACCTCATGTCATTTGCCATGTGAAATTCTTTATCGTATTCCATTTCCTCTGTGGATTCCCATATGCTTTCCCATGTGGGTATTTTCGATAGGGCGAAAGAGGATTTGTCATTGGAAAATTTGTCAAAAAAATGATGAAGGATTTCACATGGGAAATGACATGGGAAAATTTTTCGAAAAAATGATAAGATTTCACATGGGAAATGACATGGGAAAATTTTTCGAATAAATGAAAGAGGATTTCACATGGGAAATGACATGGGAAATGACATAGGAAATTTCAATATAGATGTTGATCGTCATTATAGTTTCATTGTTTCACCACCAGATGGTGAAAATATTTTCTCTCACAGTTGAGATCAGTCTGGTATACTATAAAAGCTGAGAGTCTAAGGCAGAAGTAAAGTAAACTTTTTTTTATTTTCAGATGAGTTGAAGTATTATTATTTGATATTTAATCAAATAATTAATTTTTTTTGTAAACTGCCGCCTGCATAAAGCAGCCAACTAAAAAATTCCCAAATAAAATCCTATATCGTTTCCTATATGTAAATCCATGTGAAATCTTAGGTTGAAATTTCAGAATCTATATGAAATCTTATATGATTTCCTATGCTTAAATCTATTTGTTTTATCATTTGGAAGAATGCACATGAAATCGTATTCCATTTCCCATGTGGATTCCCATATGCTTTCCTATGTGGGTATTTTCGATAAGGCGAAAGAGGATTTGACATGGGAAAATTTTTCAAAAAAATGATAAAAGATTTCACATGGGAAATGACATGGGAAAATTTTTCAAAAAAATGATAAAGGTTTTTACTTGGGAAATGACATGGGGTTTGACATGGGAAAATTTTTCAAAAAAGTGATAAAGGATCTCAATTAGTATTTAACATGGTATTTAACATGATATTTGACATGGGATTTGACATAGGAAATGACATGGAGGAACCTCGTTTTGATATTTTCCTATGCCAATTCCTGTCCCAATTTCCCATGAGTTTTTATATGGGATCCCATGTGGTTTCCCATATGGGGAATGGGGTTTTACATAGTTTTTGACATAGGATCCCATGTGGTTTCCCATGTGGTTTCCCATGTGGGGATTTTCAATAGGGTGATGAAGGGGTTATGTGTTATTGTTATGTTATTATTTTAATAATTATTATTAATGTTTATTTTACATACTTAAACATGATTTTGGAGATACAATATCGCAATGGTAAATAAAATTTCTGAAATAAACACCGAACACTAAGATTTTTTGTGACATATATGTATATCGCATAACCACACTTTTCATCTGTCTAAATTGAGGTCTAATGCGCATGCTCAACTACTTTGGCCAGTTGAGTACAATGCACTAAACCTGGCACTTATCGTACATGTTTTTCTGACATTTTCAAACTCAGAGATCGGTCTCCTTACTATTCCTCCGTGGGTAATGTATATCTTTCATTCTCACATCAAGGAATATAACATATAAACATTTTCATTTAATATTGCATTTCCCTATCTAGAGGATTCAAAATAACATAAGAATATCTTCGCCTAAAAATCTTACTCTTCTTTTTTTCTGTTTTCAAAATAAAAAAAAATATGTATATACCAGTATTAGACCCTCAGAACAATTACCACAAACAATACCAATCCTTGGACAATAGAGCCTTTGTTAATGAAGATTAATTCTGAGGGGCAAGGTAATAATTTTTAAATTTTTTTATTAAAATTTTCTGGGGCTCTAATACAGGTAAGGGAGAGTGATAAACAGTGGGACAGTTTAAATAGTAGGACACTTTAATTTTCTGAAAAACTACTTAAAGAAACTCGACCAAAATTTAAATGTAAAGCATGTTTATGACAACACACTATCTCCAAAAATTTTAGCCACATTGATTCATTATTTACAAAGAAAATTGAAAAAAACTGTTTTTGACGTTACGGAGTAAATTTTTTCTTGAAATACAATGCTGATTTTTATATAAATAGGACAGTTTTAAAAAAAAGTTTAATTGTTACTTCGTTTACTCCTATTTTTAAGTATACACTAAAAGGTCAATCGAGAACACGTCAGTCGAAAACAGAGCAAGGGAACACTTGAGGGGAATTGGAGAAGCGGGTAGAATTTAGGTTATGACTGAAGCTATACGCATGCGCATTTATACTTACACAGCGACTAAAAATGTGATTTTTTATGCTAAAAAACATTAAAAAATTCAAAATTTATAATTATTACAATTGTTGTTCGTCAACATTTGAAAAATAACACTTGATAAGAGAACGACTATTCAAATTTTCCTCCAAATTGTTTTTAGGTTATGACCAAATTATGACGTATGATCAGCAGTACTGTAAACGTAAAAAAAATAATAGCAATTTTTCATATGAAACTTGACATCGTATTATAAATATGTAAAATATTATTAAATTATGAGTGTTTTGCAACATTTGTTAACGTTATTTAATGCAAAACATATATATATATATTTACAAAGTATGAAGCAGAATATTATTATTGAAACAATTATTCATTATTTAATAATAGGTGTGACGGAATGAGTCAATGAATGAATGAATACCAAAATTATTGTTATTTAAATTTTATTTTACGATGACCTGAATTAGAGATATCATGTCCGCCAATCACAAGTGGTGGTATTTTCTGGCTGCCATGACAACAAGATAATCCATAATAAATTAGGAATAAATTTTTTTTTTTGAAAACCCCACTTTCAACCCTCTTGGCCACCCACCACCCCCTAATTTGCATATTAACCCTTTGGTCACCTCCCACCACCCCCTAATTGAACCCGTTTGATCACATCTCACCACCCCTTACCACCCACTTTCAACCCTCTTGGCCACCCAACTTTTGAATTTTAACCCTTTTGGTCACCTTTCACCACCCCTTACCCTCCACTTTCAAACTTCTTGATCACCCACCACCCCATAATTTGAATATGTCTTTTTTAAATATTACCACGCACTTTCATCCCTCTTGGCCACCCACCCCCTTCCTAATTTGCATATGTATTTTTAAACTTTCACCCTTTTGGTCGCCCACCCACCTTCCACCCTAATTTGCATAACCCTTTTCAGTACAAACATATACAGTTTCCAAAAATTCAAAAATCATAATTAGAACCTCGAGAAACAAAGGGTTCGCGAAATACCGCTCGGGACTGTGGGTTCCAGAATCAGCATCAATAACATTCTATTCTACCACTTTGCATTGATTTTACTAACATTTTTTAAGAGATGGCGCCACTGTAGTAGATCATAGGATAAATCGATACATTACCAAGCTATTTTGAAAATATCAATGGGTAAATCAATGGGGACCATTATATGTAAAGCTGAGCCCAGAGGGCAGCACCATAGCAAGATCTAGATTCTTCCCGATTACGTATAATCGACCTCGCGTGCACGACCCTAGTTACCGTCCGTACCGTCGTCTAGGGGGTAATTCTATTAACTCCCCGCGCAATGAGTTATCGGTCATCCTGACCCATGTAATCGTGATATGAATGTATAACCCAAGATATCTTTCTTTCTTTTACAGTACAAGAGCGAGCGAGACAAAGGTGCGAACGAGCGACACCTAGTGATGCTAGCTATTCCCTTTTGTTATATATATTTATTCTTTATTATATTTTTTTTCCATTGTATAGAGTCTTTTATTTTTTTACTATTGTTATTTTTCTTGTATAAATTCTTTATTCTTTTTTTATTATTTTTGGTAAAATATATATTTCTTTCGAAGGTTTAAATCATGTTTTGTCACTGACTTCACCTTCCTTTCCGAAATCACAAAAACTCCCACTACGATTTAAAAGCAGATTAAATAAACGTAGATGGCGCCTCACGCCATCTAACGAGAAACTAGAGAAGTACTGAAAATTAGGTACCCGGACTCCATCCGGCGAGCAAATCCTTAGGCACAAAATACGAATCATTACAACTCAATGCGATTAAGCAAGATTGAATTTGAACGTTTTTTATGCAGAATAGACAATTATTGAAAGTAATAGTTTTTTTACAACTGCCGTCTTGATACCGTTATCTTTTTTTTATGAAATCTTGACCTTCAACGCGAAGACTGTACATTTTAATCCGCAATCCAACAAATTCTGTTTTGATTTTTCCACTGCACTCATCTTTCATGAGGCCTAAGATTCTTATGTAAGCTTGCGGAATGTCATATACATTATTAGCTGATTAATCCGATGTATCAAATTTGCAAATATTTACCTTCATATCAGAGTAGATATCTACACATTTAATTTTATAAACAAGGTTATTGGTATCAGTCGAGGTATTAGTTCGAGTGTGAGTGAGCAAGTATAAGAATGTTTTTGAAAAAGGATATACACCCAACTGGACAACTGAATATATTCACCATCATTTAAGTAAAATCAACGAATGCAGTAACATACAAGCTGAAGGATTATCAAGATCAACCCATCAAAGGTGGTTTCTATGAAGAAGAAATTTCCAAAGTCAAATATTCAAATGTTTATCTTGTCGAGAAAGTTCTCAAAAATCGTCATAATAAAGTCTATGTGAGGTGACTTGGATTTGATAATTCTCACAATAGTTGGATAAATAAATCAGAAATTTAAAATTTTTTAAAAGTTAAAGTTATCTTTTTGAAAAGTTAAAGTTAACTTTTTGAAAAGTTAAAGTTAACTTTTTGAAAAGTTAAAGTTAACTTTTTAAACAGTTAAAGTTAACTTCAATAAACATTATCATATCAATGTCAGTGAGCAGTTCCAGTTTTACATTTGTATATTTTAACATAGCATCCCAAGTAAAACCAGGTGTCGTGTAAAAGTGTACAGGAACTAAAGCGTATGCTTTTAAGCATTGTTCACGTAAGGAAAAACTCTTTTTCCGGTTAACAAATGAACTTTATCATCACTATAGGTTGTAAAGTTTGATTTAACAATTTTGTATTCGTTCAAATAAGATACTTATTTGTGTAAAGATGATGCCATAAATCTAAATGAATCAAAAAATCTAAATTTAACGAGACTTGTTTCAAAATGTTTTGTAAAACTAATATATTTTTTCTTATTAATGGGAAGAACGTCAACTTTACCTTCAAACTCAATCGCGATTGTTTCAATAATAAAATGCGCATCATAACCACTTAAATTATGGAAGACTACAGGAACTATTTTAGAATCTTGATAATTGACATTACAATCTTGATGGGCTGCACCTCCATACATTCCAGTTAGATGGCAATGATCTTTAACTTTTACTTCTCCATGCTTGATAGTTTTCATGCAAATATGACAAATATTAGCTGCTTTAAATGCGGCTTTTTGATCTGCATTTAGAGTATCCATTGCAATATTTACCATAAATGTTGGTTCAATTTTTCCGCCAACTTTTTCAACTCTTTTGCAAACCTTCACGCCGGAGCTTCTTCATTCCCTGGGTGCTGCCCTGTATTCATTTAATGAGTCATCATAACTCTTTAAATAGAATCCTATGCTGAGAAGTTGATGTTGTTGAACTACTTCTGTGTGACATCCCATAGATAAAGAATTCTCCCCTGGAACTAAAAGACTCTCGCAATCTGCATATATGATGAATGATACTTTTTCTTTATTACTAAAGTTCTTGAATTGAATATTATTAGATCCGGGTTTCGGTAAGATGATTTTGGTGTTATTTATTTTCTGGCAATTCTTAACGTGCTCGGTTAGTTTATCGTTACTTCTAAAATAGTGAAGACAACAATCACAAATAAATAACTTGTGCTCATTTGTGGACACTTGGTTATTTATTAGATGAGATGAAGATTTTATCCAAACATAGTGGTATTTTTTGGAAATTGAGGAATCTTCATTTTCTTCTTTATCATCATCCTGATCAATGTAGTGATCATCAACGCGTAAAAGATTTACATGATTCAACCGTTTCTGCGAGGTTAGGTGTATTGGTGGGACGATGAATTTTCCCTTTCGTTTAACAAGACAATAAACGTTTACAGAAATATTATTAAGCACTTCAAATTTTGCAACGTCATTGAATGCTACAGGGAATTTAATATTAGTAAAATTTAAATGATGTTGAATATTTTCATAGTAATGCAAACGAAATGGGTTTGACGAAGCTTTATACAATGCCGATAATATTGCCCACTTGAAGCATTAATTATCCTTTTCATTTTTAACCTTGACACAGGCACGTTTAGCTTTAATAGATGTCAGTAGATCAATGAAAGAACCAACACTCAATGGATTGTATTTGTTAATATTGACATCTAATCTATGGATTGAATAGAGTTGCCAATTTGATTCTTTATCTTAAAAATCTTCAATTTCTTTAAGTGTTTTCTGCTTTACATAATCATTATACCAATCGCGTAACTCAGTTAAAGGGAAAATTGACTCTGACTTATTAATGAAATATTTTATATAGAATTCTGTAGTACCGTCAGGTAAAAGCTCTTTATATTTTGCATTGAATACTGTATATACTTTCAACGGACCGAACGTGTCTAAGCAAGTTCTAATATGATTTTTAAAAGGAACAAAGGCATCATCTAGGAATTCATTAACATCTGACTTAAATTAATGACTGTACCGGTTTGTAGTCGATTATTAAAAGCCGAATCAGTTAGTGCACATTTAATTTTTTCATTTGATTGATTAAGTCCTGCACCGCGCTTCATCAGCGAATCCAAATGACTTGTGATGCCACCGAAACGCGATGAGTTGACCGTCATCGGATTTTCTAGATCATAACTCTATATTGGCAGCATCAATGAAATTGTCTGAGGCTACACAAATCTCATTGAAACTATCAATAGAGGTGTATGGTTTAGAGGTTTCGATATGTCTACAATTAGCCATTTTTTTAATTCTGAAAGGATTGTATGAGGAAAAAGCTGAAAAAATCTGAAAAGAACGCTGATAAGAATGCAAAAAAGAACGCTCAAAATAACCTAAAAAATTTGAAAATCCTATCAAAAGAATTTGGAATAAGTTGGAAAGGAAGTAGTGGAAGTGAAGGGTGGGGGGTAGAGGAGTACACCTCGATGACAAATGCTTTTTAAAGATGTCTGCCGAAGATGATGTTACGAAGCTTCACTTTGATGCATATCTGAAACAGAAATAGAATTACAATCAATTTGGTGAAAATTAAGAGAAATGTATGCAAAGATATGTAATTTGAGTAAACTTACAATACTGCTCTAAAATTTAGCAGTGCAAATGAATGTTTGTCTCTTACAGGAAGATTGACTTTCTTTTCTTGAACTAAGCAGTGTATCTATAACAGAAAAAAGGATTATGATTAATTTGATATAATTTATACATAAGAATATAAAAATAAGATTAACTTACGCTGATGCTCTTGGTACTGCTTCTTCAACAAAGTTTTGTACTGGAATGAGACCTCTGAAGAGGATTTCTATAGATATATGGCTAGTGCCAAAGGTCTGATGCTGTTGATTCTGGAAGCTGGAACAGAATGACTTTTCTTGCCATGGGAATCGTCTGAGGTACATGTACTCCCCACCATTCACAACACCCCACCACTGTACTCCACCCCCACTTGACGCATAGACTACCAACGGGCCCGGTGACCGTACGCGGACATCTCTCGCGCACCTTTCACTTTTGAATCATACACTGTGCACAACCCACAGCCACCCACACTCCCGAGCTGTATCTCACGAACCCTTTGTTCCTCGCGATTCTAATTATGATTTTTGAATTTTTGGAAACTGTATACATATGTTTATACTAAAAAGGGTTATGCAAATTAGGTTGGGAGATGGGTGGGATACCAAAAGGGTGAAAGTTTAAAAATACATATGCAAATTAGGGGGGTGGTAGGTGGCCAAGAGAGAGGAAAGTGGGTGGTAAGGGGTGGTGAGATGTGACCAAACGGGTTAAAATTCAAAAGGTGAGAGGCCAAAAGGGTTGAAAGAAGGTGGTAAGGGGTGGTGGGAGGAAATTAAAAGGGTTAAAATTTAAATTAGGGGGTGGTGGGAGGTGACCAAAGGGTTAATATTCAAAATAAGTTGGGTGGTGGGAGGTGATTAAAGGGTTAATATGAAAATTAGGGGGGTGGGAGGGGACCAATGGGTTAATATAAAAATTAGGGGGCGGTGGGTGGCCAAGAGGGTTGAAAGTGGGGTTTCAAGGTCAACTGTTTTAGAACCGGCACAGTCCTACTACTACTACGGAAGTGATTTTAATGAAAATTTTAATGAAACTTGGTATGGATGTAGTAAGCGGAAAAATAAGAGAGTCGTATAGTATTATATTTGCCATGATCCAGTTTAAAGGGAAGAAATCACCCCTTGAAGTGATAAGGATGTAATGTCATAATTAGAGGCTGTGGTCAAACTATTACAAATAGCTAAACAGTGAATACCGCAATGAAAACATTAGAAATGAAGATAATTTTCCATAGAAAAATATTTAAAAAATTCAATTGTTTAAACAATTACTTGAGATCAACAAAAATCTTAAAATCTATTAACGCCATTCGATTCAACGAAAAAATACAACGAAAGTGTATTCAATTGCTTATCACTAATTAACAATCTATTAACCCATTTATGCTTATGGACAGAGTGAAGCAAATATCAAGATTTTTGTTGATCTCAAGTAATTGTTTAAACAACTGAATTTTTTAAATATTTTTCTATGGAAAATTATCTTTATTTCTAATGTTTTTCATTGCGGTATTTACTGTTTAGCTATTTGTAATAGTTTGATCACAGCCTCTAATTATAACATTAGACTAAGAAAAAAAATTTAGTATTTGCAACAAAGTTGTTTGATTAGTCAATTTTGGTTCTTGTAACCAAATTTTGGTTGGTTGAAATAAAGTCGTAGAGTTATCTCAACCAAACATTTGGTTAGGCCAACAAAATTATTTGGTTTAACATTTTTAAATTCCAACCAAAATTCGGTTACGACAACAAAATAATTAGGTTAACACAACAAGATAGTTTGGACTAAAAAACCAAATGATCGTTTGTTGTCCTAACCAAAATTTGGTTGCGACATCCAAATAATTTGATTCGCTGTCAGTAGAGTTCTTATAAGGAGAGTTGAGACGAACGATCCATCGAATTCGATTGGTGTCAAACAACCAAAATCGGAAGTTCTTAAATTGGCGCGGGAAATCAATTCAAATTCAAATATTTAAAAAGTTATTTTAAATTAAAAGTAAGAAATTATTATTTTAATAATTAAAATTATAATTACAAATTAAAATTATTATAAACTGTTTATAAAGTTAATAATTTTTTAATAATTTGTTAAAAAATGATTAACTTTTACTTATAAAAAAAGATTATGATCAGGTTGTACATAAAGTTATGATATAAATAAATAAATTGTATGCACTAAAAATAATTATCAAAAAAGTTGCATATTTCTTATGTATTAAAAAATTAGAATACCGAGGAATGAATTAAAGATTAAAATAAATGAAAAATAATTTTATTATATACATTTACTGCAACTATGGTACATATATACATACAATATAAATTATCGGAAAGTAAGATGCATTGCCATGCTTTTACTGTCAAAAGCTTTTGCATATTCTTTTTCGGTATTTTTTGCACAGTTATTGATTCTGAGACGAAATACTATGAAGCGACGCAAAATTTTTTCTCTCAAATCGTGACACGGTAAAATGTGATCACTTTCAATTGATGCAAAATGACATGAGTAAAAGTTAAAAATATTAACATTATTTAAAACGCTAACAACTGGATCCAAAGAACGAAAAATGTTTTCCATATAAAGAAACATTTTAAATGTCTTTTCATTCACATAAAATAGGCATCTCTTTAAATTCTTTCAAAGCTGTAAACGCGGCAAATTCTAAGGTACTGTAAGCATCAGACTGTCTTGATCCGACTGATGAAATGCATGATTTACAATTTTTCGTATTTTTTTCGATGCTGTTAAGTATGTACCCAGCAATGTTGTACAATGCATTTTTTTCAATACAATTTAAAGGCTCGGCCACTACTGGATATAATTGGTTTACTACATTATTTACAATTTGAGACTGAGAATTCGTTATCGAGGAAGAAATTGTTTTCAAAGGTTGTCTCCTTTTTTCATGTTCGTTTTTTTTCAAAAAGTCATTTAAATAATAAGAATCGTCATACTCATAATTGCTTGAATTTATCGGTTTCGTGTACTGGGCAACTGAAATGATTCGCAGATCATATTTAAATTGTAACACATTTGGTGTTACATGTTTTGATCGGATTACGCTAAACAAATTTTCAACTACGTCTTGAGTGAATCTTGAAGTTAGGACAAATTAAAAATTTTTTTCTTCCAATAAATGTTTGCTCAACTGAATAACGGACGTAGTTGATATCATAAAATCTTTTTGTATCGGTTTGAAAATACCTGCATCACCGATTTTAATTTTTCTAAAAAGGTTTATTATTTCAGTTAAAAAAGAAATTGTTTCGTTGTATTTAACTTGATCAAATTTGCTAATTGCGCTTTGCATGTTTCTAGATGTCATTAATCGGAACCACTTAGCTAAAAGACCAACGAACCATGAAGTAGTCTGCAATTCCGGCTGATTTTTTTCTTCGGATAAAAAATATAGAGCAGCACTAACGTCGGAACTTAAAATTTTCGTGGCTCTATTCACCTTCATTTTTTGAAACGAATTATTATTTGAAAGAGAAATGTCTTGCTTTCTTAAGTTCGGTGTTAACGTAAAAACTAAATCTTCTTGTTCCTCCAATAATTGAATTAAATGTTCCGCTTTTACTACATTAGTTGGTAAACTGTACTGCTCTTGAATATCAGTAGGGATGTAAATCTTTTTATTATTAATTATGCCTTGCACTATATTTTTCATCACGTGAGGCACATCTGTATAAAAGTAAAATCTTCGATTACAATCGCCGTGAGGATGTGGATGCGGTATAGAATTTTTTATTTCAGCATTTTTTCCGGCCGTAATACCAAATGATGATATAAAATAATATCTGATATTATCTGCAAAATGATAGGTTTTAGAAGTGTGCCATCGAAACTGCCACCAGTAAATTCATATCCGACTATTTGCTTCCACCTTGAATGAGTCCCGGATAAAACATAAACCAAACCATGCTTTACTGTACTTTCAGCATTGGGTGGAAGGGTGATGTTTCCTATGATTTGTTTTGTTTGTGAATCTTACATTTTTCCTCCTAATATGCTTACTTCGTCCAGTGCTATTGAGCATTCTTTAGCACATTCATCAAAACTGGCGACTTTATGCTGCAGGTATTGTAACATTTCATGAGAAATTCCTGGTTGAAACTTAATGTGTTCGATTTTTCTGCTTAAAGTTCTGTGCGAAGGTAAAGGAAACCCTTGTTTTAAAAGTTCTTCATATCCAGTATTGCCGCAAGCAAACTTCAATCGCAATGCTTTTTTGACTGTTGTGTTTGACCAATTCGTGCGAGTAGAGCTTCCTGCTCTTTGCTTTTTAATTAAATGACTAATTTGATCCTCGGTGAATAAAGTAAGTAACACTGCCTTTAACGTATTGTGTTGTTCTGTTTCCAATTTTCTTTTTTCTTCCAAAACTCGTTGCAATCAACTTTGTAATTTTTTAATTTTCTCTTTCTGTTTACAGAATAAATTTTCAATATCTTCGGAATTTTCGCACTTAGAAAAAAGCATACTTTTCTTCCGGGTAAATCTTTGATTTTCATTATTTTAATTTTCAATATTTTCCTGTCAATTGAAATAAGGAAACGAAATTATTATATTGTTAATATATTGAAACATATAGATATAAGTTTTGTTAAAAACATTTAATCTTACCTGATCTTCAATTGTGTCATTTTCTAATCCAACAGATGAAGGCTGGTCTGTAAAATTTGTGGGATTGTTAGATATCGATGATTCGTCAGAAATTTTATTTGAAGCACAAAGACACATTTCGTCCTGTAAAACAGTTTATTTTTTGTTGCTTATTTTAAATTATTGAATTTTTGTAAACGAAACGATAAGAGCAACTAAAAATTCGATTATATAAATTATTTTAATAACACATCATATTTTTTTATTTACCTTTTCGTCAATTTCCATACTTTCAAACTGGGAAGATTCACCTGCATTGCTGACATGTTTATCATCTTTGTTTTCTAATGTAGAATTTTCCAATAATTCCTTGAAAGAAAAATGTGCGAGTAATAATAATATATATTTTAAGTTTGAAATGTTTATATATACATATGTTATAGAAAAAAAAACTAAAATAGTGGTCAAATTTTACAAATTTCTGAAATCTGAAAATTTTTTAAATCATTATATAATTAAAAAAATTAAATCATACCATTTTTTTGCCCATTCTGAGAAAAATTTTGTTAGGAAATCTCTTTCGCTCTGGTGGAATTGGAAAGATTGTGGGAATAGTGTCTGCTTTTAACCTCTTCTTATTATTTGCAATTTCCCATATATCAGATGAAAAGTTCAACTAATTAGAAGAATGACTATATTATAAAATAATATCACTGTTTCATGTTCGATTTTTAGGTTAACTCTTTATTTAGAATTGCATATTTTCGTATCAAAATTTATGTTTTTTTTAAATCTTATATATATTGCTACAGTTATAATGAATTTTTTTATTAAATGTCATATTAAGAAAAAATTACTACTTACATCACAAATATTTTCTTTTATTGGTGGTATCCAATCTGGTCGATTGATATTTTTTACCCATAAATTTTTTAGGTTTTCATCTTTTGGAAAACTTAGTAAAGCAAAACCATTGATTGTTTTACTTTACAATGTAAAATGCAACACTTTGTCATTTTGAATAAATCAAATTACACGATATTAATGTTGAAAAAGTAAATGACACTATAAACTCAATGTAAACAAAATCGTGACGTACAACCAACATAACCTATTTTTCACAGCTGTCAATTCAAATTTTAGCGGGATTTATAGAACATCCGATTCCGGTTGTTTGAAGTAGTAGTAGAAGGGGAAAGTGGTCAGAGCTCCCAATCTTCAGTTTTAAAACAAAGGTTTATCGGTCAAAAAAAATTTTTTTTCATAAACTATTTTTTTCTTGAAATAGCATTTTTTTGAGAAATTTGAAAAAAATTGATCCCATTTGCATAACAAGAAAAAAGGTTACATGGTTTTTTTTAAAAAATGACTCATTAGTTTCTCATTAGCTTATTACGTCCGGACCCCTACTGGGTTTTCGGTAACAGAGAAAAGAATAAATGGAAGAGAGAGAGGTAATGAGCTCAGTAGTTTATTACTTTTGAAATATATATATATATATATATATATATATATATATATATTATATTTTATAATATAATATAATATTTTCTATAATATTAGAAACATTTACTTTAAACCAATAAATACGACAACCATTGAATGCAAAAAATTTTCATACAATAACAAGTCGATAATCAATACTTTGTTCAAAGCAAAAAAAAATTAACACTCGATTGTAAAATGTAAACAAAGGTATTAAATAAATCAATCGATACATATTTTTTGTTACCACATCTAAAATAGGGTAAAATTCATTTCTCAAAAGTACTGATATGCAGGGTAGGCCTAGGCGTCGTTTAACGTTCGTGTCACTCGCGCAGCATTGCTTGCGCGCAATATACAGTGCTCGAAAAAAAGTCAAAATATAGAAAACCGTTTCATTTGCCCTAAAATGTCTTTTCATTTCTTGTTTAACTACATTTTAAAGAACACGAAGCAAAAAAAAATTTGAAAAAATCTCGTGTAGAAAGCACTTAAAATTTCTATTGTTTATAAAAAAATTATTAAAAATTAAAAAAAAACTAGTATTTGAAAATACATAGACTTATTTTAAATTTTGCAACTTTATAAAAATAGGGGGGGGCACTTCAGGAATTTTTACTCAATAGTGATAAAATTCGTATTCCAGTTTAAAATCAAGATCAATACATTCTACCCTCCTGAAAAAGTACATTACACGTAACAAGGAGATTACAAGCTAATAATACAATAATAATAATACAATAATAATAATACAATAATAAATAATAATACAAATAATACAAGCTAATAAACAAGCTAATATTACTAATGTGACTAATACAAAGTTAATTAGTAATAGCGTTAGTTTTTTATTCAATGAGAATTGTTATGAATTGAGTGGAGTGAAAATTGATCGCTGTAAAATTGTTGGTTTCACAACCACTATAAAAGCTTACATTTCACACACACCTAATCAATCGACGGACTGCATTTAATTATCATGGCATTGATTGGAATGCTGATAACATACCTTATGAAGATTTAGAACCAATTCTAAAAGAAATATTAATAGGTTCACCTACAGTTTATATAAAAGGTTTAGAAAATCAAAAATTGGCTAGAAAGCTATACACAAAATTTATTAAATTTAGATGATTTGAATTGTCCGTCGTTGAAAAAATTAGCTTAAGATCAATATACTTCATGAACAAATCACACACAATAATTCCCATTCTTCTGTAAGAAATGTATATAATATCCGTTACTACAACCATCTAATCTACCGACAAATACTCCTTTAGGTCAAGTTGAAGTTGATAATAATTCAACAGTACAAGATTTTTATAACAATTGTGAACACTTTTTATTAAGTCCATAAATGTACATTGTTATTGCAAATAAATGTTTTTTTAAATAATAAAAATTGTTTATTTATATTTATAAAAAAATCAAACAAAATTTTTCATTCACACACATCTGGACATGTTTAAACTTGTCTAGACATGAATTTGTGACGTCATAGAATTGAAATTTACTGCGCATGCGTACTATGAAAGTGGGCGTTGTTATTTAAATGCTCATGCACAATTGGATAAAATAGGGTGGGGCTTTAAGCAATTGCACATGCACGACTAAAATTTTAGGTACAAATTTAGCGTGCATGAGTAGTTTTGCTCATTCTGTTTCTGTTTTCTCATATATCATCTAGTCTCTAAAGATGGATCTAAGTAAAATAAATGCTGTTAGTCGTATGAAGCGTTTCCTGCCTACGATGCCGCTTTCAGAGTCGTTCGGCTTGTAAGACTTAATACCCTTTACATTACGCGCTCTTTAGGCTACAAAGTATACATAATTTCAATATAATATTCATTTCGGTTATCAAAGAATTTGGAACTTTTTAGTATATTCCGTGGACATTTTAAGCATATTTTTGGTACATTTTCAGGATGTGGTTGGGACATTTTTAGGATACTCTGAGAAAATATTAGGAACATTTTTTGACATTTCGGTGATATTTTTAGGACAATGTGGAGACCTTATGGAGACGTAATTAACACGTTTTGGGGACAATTTCAAGACATTCCTAAGGTGTTTTTTGACAATTCGGGGATATTTTTAGGACATTATGGGGACTTTCTGAAGACGTAATTAATTAATTAAAGTATTCAAAAACCTCGTTATCGTGAAGGTACCTACGTATATGAGACAGGGAAAGGATCATGCCATTCGAGTACAGGGCGCTGCGATCGATCAAGAGAAAACCCATTGTTAACTGCGACACTAGTTAAACTCAGCTTCTTATGTTTTAATGTTTTAGATTTATTCTTTATCTTTTGCATTATTTAGATAATTTATTATTCTTTTATTTGAACAATATATTCTCTTTCGTAGGTTTTAAATAAAGACTCGTTAATAACTACACCTTTCCTCTAGATCATAGTAAGAAATAGTTCCGAAATTAATCCAAACATAGATGGCGCTTCACGCCATCTAGCGAGAATTAAAGAAACTAGTCAAAATATGTACCTGGACTCCATCCGGCGAGTAAATCCTTAGGCAAATAAAAACCAGATCATTACAGAACATTTCTCAAGAATTTGAAAAGTTGCATATTATTAAGATGGCGGGGTTTTGGCCAAAAAAGACGCTCCTGGCCCACTGTGCACTGTGCGTCTCAACCTGCATACCTCGGCGTTATTGTTTAACGTTATGGAATTGTTTATACATGTTAATGTATGTTCAAAATCGCGTTGCGATATTAAAATGGAACAAAAACTGAAAGCTGTACTATAAAGAGTAGGAGATACCGCGCTTCTATTGTATAAAAAGTTTGTTACTAACGATGCGACAATATATCAATTTACCTGCTCATATTTCTCTACTCAACCCTCGAATTTACTTTTAGAGCCTTGATCTTAAAGGCGCTCAAAATCTTGTTTATAGTATTAAGTTAAATTACGGAGAATGTCATGCATGTGAAAAAAATTTCAAAACCAAAATTCAAAATCAAAAGATAAAATAAGAATGGTTTTGAGGCAAGTTCAATATTGTTTCCAGTTAAAAATTATACATTTAACTAGCTAAAACAAACGCGCGTGTTTTTCTTCTCCCACATAGCATGATTTCTTGCTGTGAAGTTACTGTAAGGATATGAGTAGGATTTGTAAGGTTACCGTGTAAGACTACAGTAAACTTGAGGTCATCTTAAAACTTCCGCCATTACAGTAAGTTTACACAGTAAAGCTAAGGTAAGCTTACACAATAAGGTCGTGGTAAGTTTACATGGCAAGGTTTTGATAAGCTTATACGGTAAGGCTGTTGTAAGCTTACTGTAAGGTTACTATTACAGTCATATTAAAGTATTTACCTCATGTTAATCTTACAGGTAAATATTACACGCTTATTTGAAATACATAAAATTTTAAAACTTTTTATGATAAAGCAAAAAAAGATAATAATTAATCAGTCAAATATTTTTAAATGGAGTTTGACTTTTTTGTAATATTACATTAATATTACGTGCTACATAGGCATTTTCAAAGGTACACATATGTGACCGGGTCTGAGAAAACGGTGCTATTGACCAAAATCAACCTTTCGAGAAAAACTCGTTTAAAGTTTTACTACTAATTAAAATAGATTTCTTAAAACATTTTATATTTCAAAGGGTCTAGATCAGTGTTCCTTATGTATTTTTTTATGCTGAACAAGATTGTTATAGTTAAATAATTTTTTGAACATCAGTGTTATTGTTATAAACAATTTGTTTTGCAAAAATCAAAATAAGAAATTTTAAAATTTGATTTAACCGACTTGCTGATGTCCTAGAGTACCGAAATTTTTTATGCACATTCAGAACTAACAACCACACAATAATCCATGGTTAGTTTTTACCTACAGAACTAGGTTGCCTATGATGGGTATACTTTAGAATCATCACCGAGAATTTAGCTCCATTTTTTTTAATGATTTTGGCATTCATATTTGAGGTTTGAGAAAATATCCTTAACACTTAGACAACCAGGTTTACGATAATGGATATACCAGGTAATCATCTTCGAGGA
Organism: Leptopilina boulardi; assembly: GCF_019393585.1. NCBI lineage: Eukaryota > Metazoa > Arthropoda > Insecta > Hymenoptera > Figitidae > Leptopilina > Leptopilina boulardi. The sequence goes on from NW_026137777.1 coordinate 499,126, forward strand.
TTTAGGTCGAATTGTTCGTTAATTTTTGAAAATTTATAAATTTTTATTTCTTATTTTAAACAAAAATACCAAAAGTGATTTATATCTTAGAATTACTTATATTTTAATTAAAAAAATTTGTCGAAAGATTTTTTTTTTAAATTTGTTTAAACAAATAAAATTACGTTTTCTTATTCTCCTGAATAATTTTCTTTTCACTAGTGTCATTTAGAGAATGTTTAATTTCTAAATCTTGTGTTAATAGAACTCTGTTAATATTATTACTGGGAAAAGTATTAAAACAGAACAAGAGTTTAAAATATTATTTTTAAGTTGCTGAACTCGATTTGAGAAAAGACGGTTCCAATCATTCACTATTATCGAATTCCTATTATGAGACGTTCTTACTGACGGAAAATGATTTAAGCGATTATTTTCAAACATTGACTTTAAACGGTTTCTCATTCTGTTATTATCAGTTTCATAATTTACGCTGTTTGGCATTACGTTAAAAAATATAGATGTTGCAAATGCTATTGCATATACTCCACACTCAACACTACCAAAAGGTTGTTGATCAACAGCTACAAAAACTACTGTAGGTTTAAAAGGGAACAATCTAATTAAATATTGCATTTGATGCACATTTAAACACCCCTCATTAAGGCTATCAAAAATATGAAGCCTTACTCCATCGTAATAGACACAAATCCAATGACCATAATTGTTATTACCGCATAAAAAGTATTTAAATAGGTTTATCACCTTCTCTAATTGGGACAATAAAATCAAGCATTTGTACAAATAAAGTACTTTGCATATTGAAAAAAGAGTTTGAATCTTTTCTTAATAAATCTTCAAATTTGTACATATGCATGTCATTTAACAATTTATTTCTATTTTTAATAATTTTGAAATCTTTACCACTTAAAATATCATCCTCTTTTATGTTGGCCATAGTATACTTCGTTTAATTTTCTTTTTAATTCATGAAAATCTAAATATCTTTAACCCTCTCTCTCACTCTCTCCAACATAACCAATTTTGCCTTTTATCCAATACAACAAATTTTGCCTTTAATCCAATATAACCTTTTTTGCTTTTTATCCAGTATAACCAATTTTGCCTTTTATCCAATAAAACCAATTTTGCATTTAATCCAATATAACCAATTTTGCCTTTTATCCAATACAACCAATTTTGCCTTTTATCCAAAATACTCAATTTTACCATTAATCCAATATAACCATTTTTACTTTTTATCAAATATAACCCATTTTGGCTTTCATCCAATATAACCAATTCTTCCTTTTATCAAATATAACCAATTTTGCCTTTTATCAAATTTAACTAATTTCGTCTTTTATCAAATATAACTAATTTTGTCTTTTATCAAATATAACCAATTTTACCTATTATCAAATATAACCAATTTATTTTCCAATATAAATATCAATCAATTCGATTTTTTTCAATAGTAAATTGTTCCAGTAATTAATTTACAAAATGAGGTAAAGAATCAGATTAAAAATGTAACAATACTTATTATATTACTTACTTAATATATTCACGAAGTTGACTTTATATTCACTACGAAGTTTACTTTATATACACAAGAGTCACAATATATACACTAAGTTTACTTTGTATTCACTCACATACAGTGAGTGAATTTATGTATTAATTCAATGAATTAAAAATTAATTCACTGTAATACTGTATTTTTAAATCGAAAATATTCTACAAAATGCAATGTGACGAACTGGAACTGGTCAGAAGATGGACATTTTATATCAGCAATTCCATGGGATGTGATCACAAGAATTTTTGAAGATTGGATCAATTTTATTGAAACCTTGTGAATATGTTCCTTTATTTGTACAGAATGAAAGCCCACAAACAATTTTTCAAAATTTTCAAATTTTTTTTAGATATCTCTAATTAAAAATTTATGTCATTTTTTTAAAAAAAACATGTAATTTTTTTTCTTGTTATCCAAACGAGATCAATTTTTTTCAAATTTCTCACAAAAAGATGCTATTTTAAGAAAAAAATATTTCATAAAAAAAAATTTTTTTTGCCCGGAAAAAAGTCAAAAAAAAATTTTGAATTCATTTTTTGAAAAAACTACCTCTTCGATTTTAAAAATTTTTTTTTCTACTTAATGTCTATGATGTTAAGAATAACTCCTCTAATTTTCATAATGGGACAGCAAGAACTTTGCGAGAAATAAATTAAAACGTCCCGTGCGGCGCGACGGGACGCGCGCATCTTAGTTTTCACGTCCATTATATAGTATGGAAACTTGCAAATATCTCGAAAAGTACGAATTTTCGTAAAAAATGTTTAAGACAAAAGTTGTTCCAAACAAAAAGATCTACATATTTGAAACCAAAAAATTGGGCCGGGGCCCAATGTTGGGTCGTACAATAAAAAAAGAGGTTTTCTTAAATAAGACCACTAATTTTCAGTATCATGTTCGTAATCCCTATGAAATTCTGCGCTCAGACATGTTGTATAAGTGCTCAAAATATTGGTCCCAATGTCTGAGATTGGGCCCAACATTTTTTGACAAACAAATAAATAAATTTTAAAAAATCTTATTTTTGGGGGCCCAATGTGAGACCCACAGTAAAAAAATTAGTTTCCATCCATTTCGTAATCGTTATGAAATTCTGTGCTTAGACTTGTGGTACAAATTTCAAAAATATTGGGCCCAATCCCAGACATTTGGCCCAATATTTTTGGCATTCGTACTACAAGTCTTAACCCAGAATTTCATAACGATTACGAAATGGATACTGGAAATTAGTGGGTTTTATTTAAGAAAACTAATTTCTTTACTGTGGGTCTCACTTTGGGCCGTGGAATCTTACATTGGGTTCTGTGCCTTATTTCAAAATTAGCTTCGAATTTCTAATCCTGTGACCCCAAAAACCCCAAAGATAAGATTTTTTAAAATTTATTTATTTGTTTGTCAAAAAATGTTGGGCCCAATCTCAGACATTGGGACCAATATTTTGAGCACTTATACATGTCTGAACGCAGAATTTCATAGGCATTACGAACTTGATACTGAAAATTAGTGGTCTTATTTAAGAAAACCTCTTTTTTCATTGTATGGCCCAACATTGGGCCCCGGCCCAATTTTTTGGTTTCAAATATGTAGATCTTTTTGTTTGGAACAACTTTTGTCTTAAACATTTTTTAAGAAAATTCGTACTTTTACAACTTCACCTTTCAGGACAGTATTAAAACAGTATGGTCATCGACCATCTTACGAACCCTCAACCGAAAGATGTTTTGACAAAACAAATTTCAGGTAGAAACCCTCCAGAACCCTAATTATCAAGGAGCTTCTACAATAGCTCCGTTTCGCAACTCCAACTCCAAGTCCAAGTCCAAGTCGGTTGGAGTTGGTTGCGCACGCATGGTGTTGCCAACTGTCGCCGAGTTGAAAATGAAAAAAAAAATTGTGCGTGATCTCGTGCTCACGAAATACATAGTTGAGGTTATGTACCTTTAAAGCTGTAAACACGCTGTAAAGTTTAATAAATTATTTGTTGTTGTTGCTGTTGATGTTGCCGCCGTCTCATCGTTTTTTAAAGAGAAGAAAAATATAAATTAAATTAAATTTTTCTTTTATAAACAACAAAATTTTTTCCCCGAATAATACACACATGCAATGAATTTAATATTTGTAATATATAAATATAGTAATAAAGAAATATACAATAAATGAGATGAACTGTCAATACAAAATTTTTTTTATGTTTTTTATTGACATTATAATAAAAGTTTTTCATCATTTTGATTATTTCACAATATATTAAAAAGGTATTGTCATGAACATAACCTTACAATATTTTTTGCTTATTTTAATATTAGAGAATGCAGATAATTTTCAAAGTTTAATATTTTATGAATGAATTTTTTCGTCTAAAATTCATTGAATATAATTACTATATGTGATAATTCTTTAAAAAGTTAATTTCTTCATGCGTTGCCATAATATTTTTGTAATCCAATTTCCTGAATTCTCCATTTTTCCATGTAAATAATAACTTTTTCCCTGACAAACAGATTTCTTATTAGAAGAAAAAAAAACATTTAAGACTCTACAAACATTTTAAACACTATAATCTAAATACTCTAATCTGAATTTAATTCTGAAAATAACATTAAAATAGTATAGTAAAATAATCTGTTAATGAGAATAATGTAATCTTAAGTTAAGTTATTTTTAAAAATCGTATTTAATTAAAAATATAATAAATATGTCAACGCACGTTTTCCATTATTTTTCAAATATTTTTAAATTTAATACCATTTTATGATTACGCCCTTCTCATGTGATGAAATGTAAAAATATTGTAAGGTTATGTTCATGAAAATACCTTTTTAATATATTGTGAAATCAAAATGATGAAAAACTTTTATTATAATGTCAATAAAAAATATAAAAAAAAAATTTGTATTGACAGTTCATCTTATTAATTGTATATTTTTTTATTACTACACTGAGAGACCTTTTGCACCGCATCAGAACTACGTGTGTGACTGCAGCGCCACTATAGGTTTTGGTGCGCTGCATTCTAAATTTTGTATCGTGACTGCCCAAAAATGAAAATGAACCTTTCGGCCGTCAATTTTTTGGACAGCTACGCTCCAAAAATTGTACGGCTGCAGACCAAAAACGTAGTTTCATAGCTGACCGCTAGAATGCTCCGCAGCCGTCTGTCGAAAGTCTGTTACGGTGCAAAAGGTCTCTCAGTGTATATTTATATATTACAAATATTAAATTCATTGCATGTGTGTATTATTCGGGGAAAAAAATTTTGTTATTTATAAAAGAAAAATTTAATTTAATTAATATTTTTCTTCTCTTTAAAAAACGATGAGAAGGTGGCAACATCAAAAGCAACAACAACAAATAATTTATTAAACTTTACAGCGTGTTTACAGCTTTAAAGGTACATAACCTCAACTATTTCGTAAGCACGAGATCACACACAATTTTTTTTTTCATTTTCAACTCGGCGACGGTTGGCAACACCATGCGTGCGCAACCAACTCCAACCGACTTGGACTTGGACTTGGAGTTGCCAAACGGAGCTATTGTAGAAGCTCCTTCAAAGGAAAGATATATATGTATATATAATCTAATAATAATGAGAAAATTCAGGTACTAAGAAAATGTGAATGAATGAAGGAATGAATACAAAGATTATTATAATATAAATAAAATAAATTGCCGTTTGTTTTACAGAATATTATAATAATAGTATTAGATTATAATAATAATATTAGAATAATAGTAGTATTAAACATAACAGAACGCAATTTTTAGATTTCTTGAGAAAACGATCAGCTACTATTTGAAGCACAGCAGTTTTTAGATCTACGAATACTCTTCTAAAAACCCATTAAAACAGTTTTTGGAACCATTTTAGTTGAACCTATTCATGCTTGAGAAGCACCGTGTTATGTACGTAGGGGTTAAAAAAATACGTTTAAAAACGTAATTTTTTAAATTGTGGTAAACATAAGCAATAATCTATTAGAAACTTCCTACATGATTCTTTAAAATGTATTTAATTCTACGTAGAATGAGGTTTTTTAATAAAATTTGAGAAAAATATCTACTTTAATACTAAATTTAACATACTTATGAATTTGGTCCCTTTGTTGCTCAATACTCTCAAGTTGAATTACAGTAAACAGTTGCATTTCCCCTTCCCGTCCAAAAACTCCTCCAGGGATTTTACGTAGAAACTTTTTTAGAGCACTAGCAATTGTATAAACACTAAAATTATCCATATTAATCAGTCGACCAGTCTGTAAAAAATATATAAGCTTCTTCATGTTCCCTTGATGTCCTGGAGCACGAAATATATCTTTCCTTAAAGGAGCTTCTTTATTTAGTTTTAATATTAATACCTAAAATATAAAGTATTTGATAAAATTCAGAATAGAATAATTAAAAAACATATGACAGAAACTGAATGACATGGGTAAGATATTATTATTGTCTCTTATGCTTATACAAATCTCATTGCTGCAATAAGATAAAACAACTTCGAGTATTAACTACTAAACCTACGTTATGTAGTATCTACTATAAGATCCTATATATGTTCTCACATGGATTCCTACATCGGATCTCATGTAAGAATTCAACGTATAGGAATACCGTCATGTATGTAGGAATCCATGTAGAAGCTTATGTAGTATCTTACATAAGATTCTATATATGTTCTCACATGGATTCCTACATCGGATCTCATGTAAGAATTCATCATATAGGAATACATATGGGATGTCATGTATGAATATCACTGTTTTAGTTGTCCACATAAGATACCAAGTAGGAAATTATATGTGAATTTATATAGGAAATTATATGGGAAATTTCAATATAGATGTAAATAATCATAATTCCACTCTTACGCCCCCAGATGGTGATAATTTTTTTTCCACAGTTGAGATCATTCTTGAATACTATGTAAGCTGAGACTTTAACTCAGAAGGTGTATTACAGAGCACAAATTTTTTTCTTTTCAGATAAATCGCAGTTTTTATAAAGGAACCCATATGGAATCATATATAGGATCCCATGTGGGAATTTTTAATAGGGTTACGTATAAAAAAAGTAAAACATAAATTATGACATTTATTTTTAAAATATTAATAGGGTTAAATTTAAGATTATTATCCGCGACGATTTTGAACTAAAAACTGAAGATTTATGCATAAATAATAACAATTAAATTGCTTCGACCAAAAATTTTATTTTTTATATTCATTTGCACATTAAATATGAACAAATTTATGCAATAAAAGATGAAAAAAAGTTCTAGGATATCAATTCATTGTCATAAAAACTATAGTGGCGCGATGATTTTGAACTAAAAACTGAACATTTATGCGTAAATAATAACAATTAAACTGCTTCGAGCTAAAATTTTATTTTTTCTACTCATTTGCACATTAAATATGAACAAATTTATGCAATAAAGGTTAAAAAAATTTTTGAAATATCAATTAATTTTCATAAAAACTATAGTGGCGCGATGATTTGGAACCAACCCTAGCGGATTGTGTAAACCGAGAAGTTGACTGAGCTCGGTCAAGTTTCGGTTCGTTTAGGTTTGAGGCCATATATTGCAAAAAATAATTGAAATATTGGTAAAATTGCTATTAGGAAGTAATAATTAATGTTTTTGAGTCGATTTATGCAATATTATTGGATAATTAAACTCTTATTATTAAATAATTAACTTTTTTAAAGAGTAGTGTATTTACCTGTCATGGTATACTCTATTTTGTAATTGAAAAAAAGGAAAATGACAGAAAATTAACTTTTTTTCCTATTGAATTAATATTAATTATTTTTGTTATTTATACAATAAACTAGTACTAAATAATTAAATATATAATATATAAAAAATTTTTGTTGTAACCTTAATATGTGACGCGACGCGAAGAAAGGGACCTAAGAGTCCAATTTTTGATTTTCGGATTATGATTGATTCAGATAAATTAAGGATTGCTTTTTAATTATGTGAAGTCAAAATTAAATTTTATCAAATAGTTTTTTTGCAATAACAATTTAAACATGAGCGATTCGTGTAGAGAATTGACTCTCTTTTTCCTCACACACACATGCGTACGCTCCCCTCTCACTGTGTCCATGCGTCACTTGAAGTTCGGGTCGGTATTCGTGATTTAGAGAGAGATGCGCTGACTACACCGTTCTCTCTCACTACGAAAGCACGTGTACGAGGTGCATCTCTCTTTACTTTCCGAAGACGCCCGAACACACAGACGCCAACTTGAAATAGTAGTGGGAAGCAAGAGAGAGTAAGAGATATCGGAAACTCTTCGCCACGTTCTTGCCTACTCTTTTCTCTCTCCTGTGAAATTGCCGTTTGGACGCTTAGGTCCCTTTCTTCGCGTCGCGTCACATATATGCATATTACCGGCGTAATACACGCGTTGATCAGTAGATGGTGTTAAAAAACACTTTGTGAATTTTTTTTGTCATTTTGTGTTTTAAAGAAAATTCAAGGATTCCCGAAATATTTTATAAAATAATTTTTATTTTTTTTATATTTCTTAAAAAATTCAACTAACAAAAATATTTTACATAATTTTTAAATTTTTATATCAAAATTATAAAAAATTATGTAAAATATTTTTATTAGTTTAATTTTTTAAGAAATATTTTTTTAACTCATAATTTTTTTATTTAAACAAAATTATGTCAAAGTAAAACAAAAATGTAGCATAAAAAAATAAAAAATTTAAAAGACAAATTACACATTCAACATTGTAGTTTTGAAGTGAAAAAATTTTTTTAATAAACGTAGGTTTTCAGTTTTTCAAAATATTAAGGTTTCCAGGACACTTTGATGACATTAAACATTTAATTGATTAAAATATTTTTTTATTTGTCTTGATAAAATAGTGTATTAGTATTAAATAATTAAGTTGACTTGAATCAATTAAATAAAGTTATTGTATCAAATAATTTTTATTTGTTTCAATAAAACGAAATATTTGAGTGAAATAAATAAATAAATTGTTGTATTAAAAGTTTGTATTAAATAATTCAGTTTATGGGAATTAACTACCTACATAAATTTATTGTGTCAAATACTTTTTATTTGTAACAAATAAACGAAATATTTGAGTGAAATAAATGAATGAATAGTTTCAAGTAACTCATTATTTGTATTAAATAAATTTATTTATTCAATTCAATTAATTATTTAATTGAACCAAATACGATTTATTTGGTTCAAATAAATGCGATTCAAATAATTCAAGTTATTTGAATCAAATACATATATTTTTTATTCAAATAAAAAGTATTTGAACCAATTAAATATTTTTCAAATAATTTGAAGTATTTGAATCAAATAAATTTTTTTTGAGTGTATACAAGGGCACTAGGCTTTTACTCAAAGACTGTCAAATTCAATAATCAAGGGAAACTCAAAGCACAGGGAAATGATTCAAAATTCCAATTAAATAAAAATAATCTTCCTTTTTACTCGGCCTGCTGCAGTAGCAATTCTTGGTTAACAGTAGAGAGGGCGGTTCGAAAAAACCATATTCGAAAAGATTTTATTTTTAAATTAAATAAAACATGCGATTTTATAAACAAAAGGTTAACAAATTTCTTTATTTAAATTTTGAACATTATAAAAATTTGAGTTCCGACTCGATATAATTTTAAAGAAAACATTTACTTATTCTTTTTAAAGATTCTTTAATTCGAGGAATGGAGAAATATGGAGAATGGAAATGGATACAATAATTCATTATAATAATTTAGTATTCCGTTAGCAAAATCGATTGTCTTTTGTTTTTTCCTGAAGTTAGGTTCTTTTGATATATATATATATCAATCAAAACAACCTATATATATATATATATATATATATCAATCAAAAGAACCTAACTTCAGGAAAAAAACAAAAGACAATCGATTTTGCTAACGGAATACTAAATTATTATAATGGATTATTGTATCCATTTCCATTCTCCATCTTTCTCCATTCCTCGAATTAAAGAATCTTTAAAAAGAATAAGTAAATGTTTTCTTTAAAATTATATCGAGTCGGAACTCAAATTTTAAATTAAATAATTTTTAATTAAATTAAATAAATTGTGTCACTTATGGTTACTTTTTGACAATACAATTTTCGACATTTCTTTATTAGAAAGTTTGGATTTTATCAGAAAGTGAATTGCAAGTTGTGTTGTGCAATAAATTAATTGTGTTCTCTTCGCGAATTCGAAGTAAAAAGTAAGTATTTTTTTTAATAATAATAAAAAACAAATTATTTTATAATAATAATTTACATTGTAAATATATATATATATATATATATATATATATATATATATATGTATATATATATATATATATATATATATTAAATTTGTTATTAAAAAATAATATCTAATTAAATTAAAATAAAGTGTTTAACTTTTTAATTATAATTTAATTTCAGACGCGAAGAATTTAAACGATTATTTTTGGTATATTCCTTGTTTGGTAGAAGCCAGAATTGTAATTCTGAGCCAGGTATGTTTAAAATTTTTATTCATTTTTTACTCATGAATTATTAATGTTAAAATCTTTTAGAAATAGAAATTTCAATCTTTCAGTAATAATTTATTAAAATAAATTTTTTTTTACATATTATAAATTTAACATTTTTATTTATTTTTTACTCATAAAGTATTAATGTTAAAATCTTTTAGAAATAGAAATTTCAATCTTTCAGTAATAATTTATTGAAATAAAATTTTTTTTACATATTATCAATTTAACATTTTTATTTATTTTTTACTCATAAAGTATTAATGTTAAAATTTTTTAGAAATAGAAATTTCAATCTTTCAGTAATAATTAATAAAAATAAAAATTGAAATTTTATTTTATTTTTTCAAATTAGTAAAGGATACTTTTTGGAATTTTTAAAATTATTATTATAAATAAATAAAGCAATAAAAAACAATAACTGACATATTTGATATAACAATATCTGACCTTTTAAATTTGTTCCAAATTGAAAGAAAAAGAACTCATATTTTTTTATTTTGAAAAATAACAATATTTAGAGGTCGCTTAAAGACCATGAAATTTACTATTGATTCTTTATTGGGAAATCTCACTTTTCGTAAATTTGCTATAAAATCGTTAAAAGTCATTCAAATCAGTAATGCATTGGGCCAGTTTTTGAAGAAGATTCAAAAAACAGTATCCATACTGATTTTTATGGATTTTATTCTTATTTAATTATTTATCAATATTAATATTAATTCGGTTATTAACTAAATTGTTGTAATTTGACAAATTATGCATTTTTCTTAATGTTTCAATGTATTTTTAATTTGTTTAAAATTTTATTATTATTATTTATAACAATTATTCAAATAATCATAGAACGTTGTAGTTTTTTCTGAATTTTTCTACTATTTATGTTTATAATATTAAAATACTGTTTTTAATTAGTCACAGTAATCATTAACAATTGTTTAACCAATTAATTAAAACTGCCGCTAGGTGGCAGCTACTAAACACGTGTTCACATGTGTCTCGGTTGATTTTGTTTAAATAAAACGGTTTAAGTTTGGTCTGTTCTTTTACAACATTAAAGTTATAAACATTATTTTGTGCTGGTTTTTAGTGAAAGTTTTTTATTGTCTGCACCATTTGCCTTAACTTGGCTCTCTGATTTGAATTTTTTCTAACCTAACATTGGACTGATATACTTGTGTGAAGTTTTTTGTTTATGTAACTTAAATTGGAACTGCTTTCGCTCAATTTACTTTTTATTTTGTTTTGAATAATTATTTGTGTGCAAAAATGGCCTCTAGTGTTGAAAATTGTGCAAAATGTGGTAAAGATATTACACGTGCTATTCCTACTTTGTGTAGGAAGTGTAATCTTCCTTATCATCCCAGTTGTGCATTACAGCTGTCTACTTTGCCTGATGGGTCGTTCACCAAATGTTGTAAACCTAGGTCATTGTCTCCTTCAAATAATTCTCAATCTTCACAAACCTCTGTTAACTTGGATAGTATTTTGAGAGCTATTAAGGTTTTATCAACAACAGTTTCTGATAATTTTGCCAATATGACTGAAAACATGTCAGATATCAACAAAAACCCTGGCGGATTCGATTTGCGTAATGTCTACTTAACTAAGCGGACTTTAGGTAGACATTAGGTAGACATGTAAAAAAACGTATAAAAAAGCTATTAATCGACTTATTATGATAAAAAAAAGTTGATAAAAGGGTAAATGAATGTTTATAGAGTAAATTCGTACAAAATTTGTAATTAATAAAGCAATAAATAATTATTAATGAATGGAAATGTGCGCGAGGTACCTGATCAGTTCAGCTGTACAATTATTTTCGTGCTATTTTCATGAAAAGAATATAAATTAACTGCAAAAACAATTGATATTTATAAAAAAGTGTAAAATTGATTTAATTTTATTGTTTGCAATACGAATTATTAAATAATAATTAAGTTTTTATCAAATGTGAATAGTGTTGTGAAAACCTGTGAAAACTAATGAGTTACTACATTACCGATCGCATATGAGAGATGGCGCCACCAGTTTTTACAATACAGTGCGAGCATGTTTTCTTCCAAGCTTTTGCTTTGAAAGAAAATAAAAAGTGAATTTTAAAATGCAGAATAAAGTTATACAAATAATTATTGATTTCATAATTGTTTCTCGTCCAAAATTACGGACATGATTGCAGCTTTTTTGTTACACTCATCGAGAACTTTTTATTATCATATGCGATCGGTAATGTAGTAACTCATTAGTTTTCACAGGTTTTCACAACACTATTCACATTTGATAAAAACTTAATTATTATTTAATAATTCGTATTGCAAACAATAAAATTAAATCAATTTTACACTTTTTTATAAATATCAATTGTTTTTGCAGTTAATTTATATTCTTTTCATGAAAATAGCACGAAAATAATTGTACAGCTGAACTGATCAGGTACCTCGCGCACATTTCCATTCATTATTAATTATTTATTGCTTTATTAATTACAAATTTTGTACGAATTTACTCTATAAACATTCATTTACCCTTTTATCAACTTTTTTTTATCATAATAAGTCGATTATTAGCTTTTTTATACGTTTTTTTACATGTCTACCTAATGTCTACCTAAAGTCCGCTTAGTTAAGTAGACATTACGCAAATCGAATCCGCCAGGGAAACTTGATGACACACTGTGTAGGCTGACTAATATGGAAAGCAGAGTTGTTGATTTGACGGAGCGTCTTAATGTTGTCGAAGAGAGACTTGATAAATCTGAGGCAAATGGTTCTACAAATATTGATTCTAATTCAGTAACTAATGTTTGTATAAATGAACTTGTTGATCGAAATGAAAGAAAGAACAATCTTGTTTTATTTAATCTTCCAGAATTTGACACTTCGTCAAATAATAGTTGTTCTTTGAAATCTGTGGTTACGACTAAATTAAAAAAATTCATTCAAACAGATGATCTTGAAAATATACGCACATTTAGAATTGGTTCTAATGCGCAGGTTTCTCGTAAGCCTCGCCCTGTTAAGATTGTATGTGAGACGGAAGAGAAGGCACAAGTAATTCTCAAAAAATTTGTAAGTGTCAAAAGAGACTCAACACGTTCAAGGGAGTTGGAAGATCTTTGGATGTCGAATGACAGGACGGTCATGCAAAGGGAGGAGATTAAGAGAGTGAGGGAGGAACTAGAGACCCGTCGATTAGACGGAGAAATGAATGTGTCAATGGTCTACCGGCGTGGGATCCCTACCATAATTAAAATCCCCCCTAGAAATCGCACATCCACTCTTACAGTCCAAATAGATGCGTGTAAGGAGAATCTGTAGTGATTTCCCCACTTGGTGCCCAAGGTTGTGTCCGTTTCTAGAGAAACTTATTTTATTTCTATCAATGAAAGTGATTTAAGAAAATACATACAGAACTAAATGTAGACATTGTGATTTAAAGAAAATCAGTATTATTGAACAATAACAATTATTTTTGAAATTAATTGATATAATGGTAAAGCAGATTCAATTTATCAAAATTTAATCTTCTCCTTTGATAATAATGTAATTTGATTTATGTTACTCTTTACTGTATAAACTTATACTGAACTTTAACCATTATAGCACCTACCTAGATTTAGTTAATATTTTCTATTTTGTATTGTTACTTACGTAACTATTAGAATTTAGGAGTACTTTTGTACGAAAGGGCATGTCCCGTTAATAAATGAAATTGAAATTGAAATTAATTGTTTTAAATTGTCGACTTCTTTCATAAAACACCTAAAAACATAGATCTTTTTACAAATTATTAAATTTTACGTAAAAACGTTAAAACACTGACTGTGTAATTATTATTTTAATAATAAATGTTGTTAAGATCTGGCCCGATGCATTACTGATTTGAATGGTTTTTGACGATTTAATAGCAAATTTACGAAGAAATGTGTTTTCTTCATAAAGAATCAAGGGTAAATTTCTTGGTCTTTGCGTGTCCTCTAAATATTTTTTTTTCAAAATAAAAAATACAGGTATCTTTTTTCAATTTGGAACAAATTTAAGGGGTTTAAGCATAACATTTTTAACTTTTAGTAAAATTTAAAACTTATCAAATATAATAAATCTAACTAATTCGAATTATTTGTTTGTTTTCAGGTGGTCGTGAATAAAGCAGTTCCAGAAATCATTTAAATTGCAAATTAATGGCTAAAAATTAATGGCATAAAATTAATGGCATATTAAATCATATTCTCTTAGATTAACCTTTGTAAAATATATAAGTGTCTAACATTGGTATTGTTTACTGTAAATATAAAAATTAAAAATCAAAATGTTGAATAATCTTAAAAATGCAGAAAATCATTTCTTTAATTTAAGTGAAACTGATTCAAATATCATTCTTACAGAAGGACAAATGTTAAACGACAATCATATCTATAAATTTCAAAAACTATTAGAAATTCAATCTGATGGTAATTTTAAAATGCAACATACGACATATTTATATATGCTAGATGAAATTATTCCCATTGACAGAAATCAGAAGCACATTCAAATACTTTTCAGTGGTTCTACGAAATATGGTAATTGGATTTGCACATATTATAATGGAGAAAATCTTTATGTTTACGATAGTCTTAATAGTAAATGTTTAAATTCAGATCAACAAAATTTTTTAAACTCTTTGTATCCATTTAAACCTAATGTAGTTTATTTAGATGTTCAACAACAACCTAACTCCATAGACTGTGGTATATATGCTATTGTATTTGCTACTTCAGTTTATTTTAATGTGATGCCTGACACAGTTATATTTAATCATAAAATGATGAGACTCCATTTATACAAAATGTTTAAAAGTAATCGTTTAATGCTTTTTCCTTTTTATTCAAAAAAGCAAAATGATTTGGTATTTAATAAAGAAGAAGAAACAACGAAAAATAAATTAGACAAATGCATACAATCTAAGGATGCTTTGAAAAAACGGCGAATTGAAAGTAACGAAGAAGAAAAATTAGAAATAAAAAAAATCATTGTAAATAAAAAAGACGAAAAATTGCGAGCAGAGAAAAAGATAATAAAAGAAAAAATCAAGCAAAATTAATTATGAGAAATAAACGATCTGAAATGACAGAGCATAATAAATTAGAAACAAAAGAAAAAGATAAAAATAGAAAGCGTTTAGCAAAATTAAATAATAGAAATTTTGAAATAAAAGAAGAAGAAAAAGTAGAAATAAAAGAAAAAGATCAAAACACTCAGAATGCAGTAAAATCTATAGAATTTTTGAAAAATAATCCCAAAAAAGAAAAATTAGAAATAGTGAAAGAATATAAAAGTCGACAAAATAAAACAAAATTTATTGAATTTAAAAACAATTATGAAAATAAAGAAGAAATGGAAGTTAAAGGAAAAGATAGAAATATAAAAAGTAAGGTAAAATTTATAGAATTTCAAAAAAATGATGAAAAAAAGTTTATACATAAATAGCTTAAATTAGAAACAATAGGAATTGCCTTAATTGCAGATATAAAAATAGATGAAAATGAAATTACTCAAAATTATTTAGGACCAATGAATGTTAAATGTACTTTTTGTAATTCGCTTAATTTTTTATGTGAGAGACCACAGGATAAAAAATTTTCTATTTGTTGTCATAAAGGAAAAGTTAAATTAACGGAAAAAGTTTTTTTTGTGTCAAAATTAATCTTTCTCATTTTATTGAGAAAATGAATTTTTTTATTCAAAAATTCAAAAAAAATTTATTCAAAAAAAGAAAAATGAGAAAGATTAATTTTGACACAAAAAAAACTTTTTCTCATTAAAAAACTTTTTGTTCGTTTTTAAAATTTTTTTTTTATATTTGTAGAAATCAAAAAAGTTGTTTTAATAAATTGATCTATTTTTTTAAAACTTATATATTTATTTACACATTTGACACTCAAGGGCTTAATTTTAGAAATTCATTCACAAAGTCATCCTTAACGCCATCTAGGGTTTAATGCGCGTATCACAGCTGCCGCTGATGGTAATATACATATATATGGTAATTCAACAACTGTATGCACTGTACACTTAAAACACTTATTATTAATTAATTATATCTTAATTTATTATTATTATTGCATAAATAAGCACTCTAAATGTATATTAACCATTCCTAATAGTTATTTACTACATATTTCGTCGATTAACGATAAAATTTCACAATGAACCGAAACGTAACCGAATCGTAACCCAATTCGGTTACAACTCGGTTTTCCTAATCCGCCAGGGGAGCAAAACTGGAAATTCCAAAAGGAGTTGGTCCATTTGTATTTCGTATACATGGACAAATATATCATAATACTTTTTCACTTCATCCAAATGAAAATGACAGACATAAGTATGGTCAATTGTGTATTCTTTATTCCAATTCAGCAGTGCAAGAACGATTAAGTAATAACTATAATAAGAAATGTCTTCCTGAATTAATGCTAGAATTAGATATTTTGCTTAGAGATATAAATCCCTTTGCTAAAGCATTTAAAATGATACGGGAAGTAGAATTAGAAGAAGAAAAAAAAACAAAAATGTTAAAGCAACCTGTGAGAGATATTCAAATGTGGATAAAACGAGATAGAAAATTGAATCAAAAAGTATTTAATTTTCCAACTTGTAATGAAGTAGCAATAATATTTGCTACTGAGAACGGAGAACCACCAGTAGATCGTGATATATGTATTTATCCTAGAAATGCTGAAAGTATTCCAATTTCAAATCTGAGTCCAAATGTTGATCCAATGATATATCCTTTAATTTTTCCTGCAGGAGGTCCTGGTTGGATTGTAGATATTAAACAAGTTTATGGTGGTCGTAATGTTACTCCATTACAATTTTATTCTTATAGATTATCATATAGAGGACAATTCAATCCATGCTTATCTTTAGGAAAATTAACTCAACAATACGTAGTTGATGTTTGGTGTAAAGTAGAAGGAGAGCGTTTGAAATATATTCGACAACAACAAACTAAACTTCGTACAGAAATGTACAGTGGCTTAATGGATTACATAAATAACAAAGCAAATGAAGAAAATGTTCGTCCAGGAAGAATGGTTATTTTACCTTCTTCATTTAATAGTGGTCCACGATCATATCAACAATCTTTTATGGATGCTATGAGATTAGTACAAGTATATGGAAAACCAGATTTATTCATTACTATGACATGCAATCCAAACTGGCCTGAAATACAAGAAAATCTATTAAAAGGGCAAACAGCCTCAGATCGACCTGATATTGTAGTTAGAGTTTTTCATGAAAAAGTAAAAGTTTTAATGTCAGAATTAAAAGAAAAAAATATTTTTGGTACAATGGTTGCTTTTGTATACGTCATAGAATTTCAAAAACGTGGATTACCACATATACACTTAATTGTATTTTTAGATAAAGAATTTGCAATTCATGACGCTGAAACTATAGATAAAATAGTATGTGCGGAAATTCCCGATGAAAAAACTAATCCAAGACTTTATTCAATCATTAAGCAATTTCAAATTCATGAACCATGTGGACAACAAAATTTGAATTCACCTTGTATGGATCCTGATAAAAAAGTTTGTACTAAATATTACCCAAAACCATTTTCTTCGGAAACTAATTATAATTCTAAAGGCTATTCTACATACAGACGGAGAAATGATAGTAAACAAATTGTATTTTTTGATAAAGACGGAAATATCAAAACTATTGCGGATAATTCGTTTATTGTTCCATATAATCCATATTTAAGTTTATTACTTAATTGTCATATCAATGTAGAAATTTGTACTTGCGTAGAGTGTATTAAATATTTATTTAAATATTGTTTCAAAGGACATGATTGTGCTATAGTAGGTTTTGATGATAAGAATAAAGAAATGCAATACCATGAAATTTATCAATATATTAGTACACGATATGTAAGTCCACCAGAAGCAATGTATAGGTTATATGAATTTAATATTCATGAACAATCGCATGTTACATATAGATTAGCTGTGCATTTACCAAATCAACAATCACTGATATTAATTAAAGAAATATTAGGAGTTCATGGATTTTCATTAAATCAATTTGGATTACCGATTATTGATCACCAAATTTTAAATAATTTCGTTTTAATAGAGAAAAATAATAATCTTGTAGCATTGCAGAAAATGAAAACAGAAGCTAAAACTTTAATTCAGAGTTTAAATAGTCATCAACAACAAACTTTTGATATTATCATGAAGGTAGTTTATAACGATAATTGTGTTGATAGATATATTTTTCTTGATGGTCCTGGAGGCAGCGGAAAGAGTTATTTGCATAATACGATTATTACAGCTATGGAAAGTGAAGAACTTGAAGTTATAGTAGTTGCATGGACTGGTATAGCAGCTAATCTTTTGAAAGGTGGTCGAACTTCACATTCTGTGTTTAAATGTCCATTGTTGTTTAACGAAAATTCAACTTGTAATATTACTGGTACATCTAAAGCCGCTCAACTTTTTAAAAGTGCAAAACTTATAATTTGGGACGAAATAACCATGGCTCCAAAATATGCATTAGAAGCAATGGAATCCATGTCGAGGAATATTACGAATTGTAATAAACCATTTGGTGGTAAAGTCTGTTAAAGACGGATGTTAATTAACAAAAGAAAAATAAAATAGATAACTTGACGAGAAATAATAAATATTTTAGAAAAATACTAATTTTTATTACTTAACAATTCCGCTTATTTGGAAAGCGTAAATGCTCTTCGCTAAATAATTTTAGAATAAGGTAGTGGACTACCTCTCAGTAAATTATCAATTCAATAAACCCGGATAGACGGTATTTCAGAGAAAATGTTAAAAGAAATATGAGACAAAGTAATTCAATGTGAAAAATAAATAAATAGAGTCAAATTAAATTAACACTCAATTTATTACAAATTATTCTCAAAGTATTTGTTTTATACATGCAAGGAAAGGTTTATTACAAAATTCAATAATGAAGCTACTTGACTTACGTCAAGTCTCACAAATATCAACAAGATAGATTCGAAACACAAGAAACTGTTTTATTAAACACAATTATTTAAAGAGACTCACCAGAATTATAATCGTTACAGAAAAGTATCGTATTACTCGTTGTTTGTCACTTGATATTTAGGTATGCGGAAGTCTTCTCTTCTTTATTTAGTTATAATGAATTTCTCAATTTATTTTTATATATTTTCAAGACACTTGTATTTATTATTATTTAACACAGATCAACCCTTACTTGGGGATTAATTAATAACTTCAACCACTTTTTGTGGGACTTCAATAATATAATCATCCGCCTTTTGCGGGAATCAACACAACATCCGCCTTTGCGGGAAATGATACTCAACACTTGAACGAATACTGATCATTCGATCACTACTGGCCGAAAGACCGACTATTTAAACTCTCTTAAACAATGAGTTTGGTGACAATGATCACTCCCGATTCATGTAGAAGGAGAGTTGATTTTGCAACTGACTTCTCCTTATTTTCATGCAATTTCAACAACATTGCATTTTTAACTGGGGCAGTGATACATTCAATCACCTACTCTACTTATAATTTTCATTAACATTACTTAATCTTCCAAAGGGATTAAGTAACTGTCATATATTGAAGACCCACATTTAAATGATACAATAAGAATTTAGATCATGTTATTATTTTGTAACTTATTTCAATTTAACAATTCATTATATCTAAAGTATATGAAAAGACCTTTGGCATAATTATTAAATGATTTCGAAATAATAATTAAAATATTCACAATGAGAATAATAATGTGTTTTGTGTTTTATAATATAATAATTTGAAAGATAATTATGAATAAATAATGATTAAAAAAAATTATAAAGTGACGGAAATGTGATTTAATGATGTGATTTAATGATTTGTAACCCAATTGGTTACATCTATATCTTAATTATTCCCAGTTTCCTATTAGTGTTTTTGTATTTTTGTAAATCTTATGTTTATAAAATTTAATCCCTGTAATATATCATATTATGTATATATGACGTTTATACCATATTAAATAATAATTACTCCCATTATTTTAAAATATATATATACATGTTACATTTTCTCCCATATTTTCTGTTTTATTTTTTTTGTTTGTACTTTAGTACCTGACTTGGATATATTTAATCCTTTATGCACAGATTTTAACTAGTCACTTTTGTTTATTCCTGTTCGCAGTTGATCTTCTATTAATTTTATTTATTCTTTTCTGTCTTCTACCCCATAGTACCTGACTGAATAAAATTTTCATCCATCTAGAGTTATTTTTTGTTTTATCAATGTCTTTTATTTTTTTCTTTGCATTTTCCTTTGTTTTCTTCTTGTTTATTTTCAATTTTTTTCCTGTTTCTTCTTCTGTTTGTTCATTATTTGAAAACAATTGATTGTCCTTAGACTCTTTTTGTTTTACCTCTTCTTCTTCATATTTAAGAACTGGATAATTCTGAAGGTATGAGTCTTCTTCATTGACCAACCGATTGCGATTATTTTGAATAGACTCTTTATTTTTATCGATTAATATAGATTCTTTTTGTTTGGCTTCTTTTTCTTCTTTTGACATGTTCATAGTATGTATTTGTAACGTTTCTGTTTTTAGTTTACTATGCATCAGTCGATTTATTATAGTAATAGTTACCTTTCGAGATTTCCTTATTTCTTCTAACCTCTTTTCTACCTTAGTCCTCAATTCTGGTGAAATATGTTTGGTTTCCTCTGTTGTTTCCTTTGGTTTCACGATGACTTTAGGTTTGATTCTCAGTTCACTATTTATAGGAGGTAGTTTTTCTCTCACTACTTGCTTTCTTGAGCACCTTTCAATTCTTCTGTATTCAGGGTCCATAAAAGCATCAGGTACTACTGATTTCAATTGTGATTTTTGTTTCTTGTAGAGGAACCAGCTATTTGATTTTTCTTTGAATAAAAATGGTCTTCCTAAAAGTCCTTCTGCTGAAATAGGAAATGTGGAATCTACTATGTGGAAGAGAGATTTGATTCCAAGAATTTCTAATTCAACTGTCCCTATTGTATATAAATCCTCCCAACAAACTCCTTTAATACACGTTACATCTTTTGTATTTGCTGGCGCATCAGTTCGCAATACTGTAGCTTTTATAATATTTATTTTAGCCTCATTATCTTCAAAAAATAGAGTTTTATCACCTACAAGATAATTTACTTCCAACTCTACCGTGGGTTGCCCTCTTCCAATTTCATTAAGTTCAATGGTATTACATTCTGGAAAATGACTTTTATTGTCATCTACATTTCTAGGTTCAGAAGATGGTTTATTATCCACCATTGATATGTTATTTGAATATTCTTGATTATCATAATTTTCTTTATTTTCCCATCTAATAAAATCTGCATTATGTGCTTCATATGATTTCTGTAAAGTATCGTGGTTAACTACCCTTCGTTGATCAAATTCGAAATTCCTAGCATTAGGCTTAATGTAATTAGTATGTGTTTCCTGAACTATGCATGGGATAGGTTGTACTGGCTTAGACGCCGTCAGTAAAAAGTTGTAAAAGACATTTAAATAAGGTCTTCCTATTATACCATCTGTTTTTACTTCAAGATTAGGTTTTACTACATGAAAAGTATATTGTTTATCAAATATTGTAATTTCTACTGTGCCTAGTGTGTAAAATCTAGTTTTTGACACTCCTGTCATGTACGATGCTTCAGAGGTTCTAACTGGCGCATCAGGGCTTAACGCGTCAGATTTTATAATGTTAATATCCGCCCCTGCATCTACAAGAAAACTTGCTTTTCCTCCTACTAAATGATTCCCAGGTAATTTTACTGCAGGTGATTCCGTGACTGTTTCACGTATTTTCAAGGTGATGGGGTTTCCTGAAACCACACCGTAGTTGGACGCATTTGATTGTCCGAGCCCATCGTCGCGTCTTCTCGACGAGCAAGTTCCCAGTTTAAAGGCCTGTTAGTATTATTTCTTTCTACCGATGCTGTTCTACTATTAGAGTAATTATTTCTTTCTTTATTTGCATAATCTGTGGGGTATCTGTTTTCCCAATTTTCTCTGGGCCCGTTTGTATTATAACAATTTTCTTGTATGTATCTACTTGGACTTTGATACCTATTTTCCCAGTTGATTCTATTCGCGTTAGGGTTGTAAAGTCTAGGGTCGTTATAGTCGTTGCTACGCCCTGTATTATCATCCTGAGTTTTCCCATAATTATTTTTACCATAATTTATATTATAATTTCTATCCTCTCTTTGTTCGTACCTTGGTTGATAATTTTCCGAATCCTGATATCGTCCCCTACTAGACCGATTTCCGCTATTATATCTATTTTTATCTTTTCTTTGATCGTAATTCCTGTTACCTCTAAAATCGATTTGCTCTTCCCATCGAGTTTTCATGACTCTTTGACTATTATCGTTATAATTAGTAATATATGACGAATAACCCCCTGTAATCGGTTGCATTTTTCTTTCTTGTGCCGCTTTTGCGTATTTGTATGCTTCTTCTAAATTTCTAGGCGTACGTGCATCTACTGCGTTCGCAATTTCATCTGGCAACGCTCTAACAAAAGTTTTTAATGCTGTATGTTTAACAACATTAGTTGTTATTGCCTCTGTGTTAGCGTCGAAAGTAGAGCGTAGGGCTGAACTTGCCCCGCTAAGTAATCTCAATAATCTATCATAAAGGTCAGGTAAATTTTCATTCCTGTACATTTTCAAATTCATAATTTCTGCATAATACACTTCAAACGCTTGTCCAGGTGCAAATCTTTCTTTTAAAAGCTCTATTATATCAGTTAATCTAGCAAATTGCTTGTTGTCTGTGCAGTCTCTCGCTGGACCTGTTAATTTTCCTAAAACCGAAGTAATTAACGTTCCTTTATATTCGGGGGGAAATTTCGAAGCAGCTACCACTACATCTTGAATAAAATCCTTGACCGACATGTTCTTTCCATCATAAACCTTTATTTCCATTAGGGCATTTTGTATGGTTAAGCTATCAGCAATAGAGCGAGCCGCCGCGATACCTGCATTTTCTTCATCATTTGCGACAAATGGTCGCTGCAGAGGTAAAATTGATTGGAAACCTAAATCTGTCCTGTCCCTATATAATTCAGCTACATTTGTTGCATTGAAATTTTCGCGTCTGTTTTCCGCGAAAGGATTGTCAATATGTCCTTGATTTTCATTACCGGATTGACGCCGTTCACCGTTTCCTTCCCGATCCGTCATGATTATCTCTCAAAAAAAAAAATCTCAACATAAAAAAAAATCAATTCTTTTTATTAATTATATCTGGCAAAAATCACAGATATTTATTTTAAAACTTTTAAAATTTGTTTATTTTCATAACACTCGTGAAATAAAATAATCGTAAATTCCCAATTTATTATTTCGAAATAAATGTCTTTTAAATACTCGTATAACTTTGTAATAAGACCCGGTTTTTTATTGCATATTTTCTCTACTCTTCTATCGCAAAGAAATCTCACTCAAACGATTAGAAAAAAAAACTTTGATTAAATTATTAGATTCTTTTTATTTAAATCAATTGTAAAATAAAAAGAAAAAAATATTCTCGATAATTTTTTTTTAAATTCTTTTATTAACACATTATGTTTTTATTTTATTTATCTTATTAATTTAATTTCTTTCAACTGTATACTTGTCAACTCAGCACTCTTACTGTGACTTGGTGCTCGCAATGTTTTGAAATACGATTAACGCACTAATCCCGTAACCTATCTATAGCAAGGTCGTTTATTTCTTTTAATTAATCAAACTTTTAATTACCTGTCATGCTCAAATTTTGCAATGATTGTGCTAGTGAGCTGTAATTGTTTTCTGAACGCGTATCTTTAACTTTTTCTTTTCCGACGAATAATTGTCTTTTTACCGCATCAAATCTTTCTGGACTAATATTTCTTCTAGCTAAAATGTGTGCACGAAGTTTACGTTGTCTTTCTAATTTATTTTCTTCGCATTTAGAATAATTATACATTTGAAATTTTATATTCAAATAATAAAAATCTAACTCCTGTTTTGTATACTTTTCGTGATTTTAAGCCTCTCACTTGCCCAAGTGGCTACACACTTCCGGCAAGGTTAAGTCGAGGAATTTTTACCGAATTTTTAGAGAAACCAGAGCCTGCCGAATGCAAGGGTAGTTACTGTGTCTCAGTTCGACGTTAGCGAACCAAAATAAAAATAACAAAAATTCTACTCGCGCACTTGACAAAAACCCAAACAAAAAATTTTTGTCTGAAAAATAATACATTAAAACATGGAAACAATAAACAAATATTTCAACATCAATTCAATTTTATCATTTTTTTATCACAATTTACTTCAAATAATTACTGTGTATTTGTGAGTGTGTTTTAATTCATGTGTATTTTCAGAAAGAAAATTTATTTTTCACTCTTTACTAAAGTCTCAACTTTTTTTTTAAAACATTTTTTCAAAAATATGAGCGATAAATCCCACCGCTGCCACCATTTTGTTAAAGACGGATGTTAATTAACAAAAGAAAAATAAAATAGATAACTTGACGAGAAATAATAAATATTTTAGAAAAATACTAATTTTTATTACTTAACAATTCCGCTTATTTGGAAAGCGTAAATGCTCTTCGCTAAATAATTTTAGAATAAGGTAGTGGACTACCTCTCAGTAAATTATCAATTCAATAAACCCGGATAGACGGTATTTCAGAGAAAATGTTAAAAGAAATATGAGACAAAGTAATTCAATGTGAAAAATAAATAAATAGAGTCAAATTAAATTAACACTCAATTTATTACAAATTATTCTCAAAGTATTTGTTTTATACATGCAAGGAAAGGTTTATTACAAAATTCAATAATGAAGCTACTTGACTTACGTCAAGTCTCACAAATATCAACAAGATAGATTCGAAACACAAGAAACTGTTTTATTAAACACAATTATTTAAAGAGACTCACCAGAATTATAATCGTTACAGAAAAGTATCGTATTACTCGTTGTTTGTCACTTGATATTTAGGTATGCGGAAGTCTTCTCTTCTTTATTTAGTTATAATGAATTTCTCAATTTATTTTTATATATTTTCAAGACACTTGTATTTATTATTATTTAACACAGATCAACCCTTACTTGGGGATTAATTAATAACTTCAACCACTTTTTGTGGGACTTCAATAATATAATCATCCGCCTTTTGCGGGAATCAACACAACATCCGCCTTTGCGGGAAATGATACTCAACACTTGAACGAATACTGATCATTCGATCACTACTGGCCGAAAGACCGACTATTTAAACTCTCTTAAACAATGAGTTTGGTGACAATGATCACTCCCGATTCATGTAGAAGGAGAGTTGATTTTGCAACTGACTTCTCCTTATTTTCATGCAATTTCAACAACATTGCATTTTTAACTGGGGCAGTGATACATTCAATCACCTACTCTACTTATAATTTTCATTAACATTACTTAATCTTCCAAAGGGATTAAGTAACTGTCATATATTGAAGACCCACATTTAAATGATACAATAAGAATTTAGATCATGTTATTATTTTGTAACTTATTTCAATTTAACAATTCATTATATCTAAAGTATATGAAAAGACCTTTGGCATAATTATTAAATGATTTCGAAATAATAATTAAAATATTCACAATGAGAATAATAATGTGTTTTGTGTTTTATAATATAATAATTTGAAAGATAATTATGAATAAATAATGATTAAAAAAAATTATAAAGTGACGGAAATTCCGTCCCTAACAAAGTCATATTACTGTCTGGTGATTTTAGACAAATTTTACCAATTGTAAAACATGGTAGTCGTACCCATATTATTAAAGCGTGTGTTAAAAAAAGCTTTCTTTGGATACATTTTATTCACGTGTCTTTGTACATCAATGAAAGAGTTTGTAAAAATCAAAAAGATTTTTCAAAGTGGTTGTTAAATGTTGGTGATGGTGTATTTCAAAATTCATTTGAAAAAGAAAATGAGGTTATAGAAATTCCTGAGAAATTTATTTCGAATGGGAATTTGATTGAAGAAGTATTTGGGTCATCAATAAATCCAAAAGTTCAATCCGTTTATTCATATTGTATATTATCAACAACGAATGCAGAAGTATTATCTATAAATGAATCAATTTTAAAGAAATTAGAAGGTGAAGAAAAAATATATTACAGTATTGATACTCAGTGTGATGATGATTCAGCAAATGTTAAACATCTTATTGCAGTAGAAGTGTTAAATAGTTTAACACCAGATGGTTTGCCACCATACAAATTATCTTTAAAAGTTGGTGCTGTAATTATGCTTTTAAGAAACTTAAATCTTCTTAAAGGTTTGTGTAATGGTACTAGGTTAGTAGTACGTAAATTACAAAAAAACGTTATTTGTGCTGAAATTATAGCAGGAAAGTTTAATGGAGAAAAAGTTTTAATTCCTCGTATTGATTTATCGACAACACCAGATTCATTTCCCTTTAAATTAGTAAGAAGACAATTTCCTGTAAGACTTGCTTATGCAATGACTATAAATAAATCGCAAGGGCAGTCATTTAATAAAGTAGGTATATTTTTGAGAAATTCTGTATTCGGTTATGGACAAGGTTATGTTGCAGCTTCAAGAGTAAAATCAGAAGAAAATTTAAAAAATTTTGCTTCAGATTCTGCAAAGATAAAAAACCCTCTACTTCCAAACAAATTTTATATAAAAAATATTGTTTATAAGGAAATTCTTTAAAAAAAATAATACATTGTATTGGAAAAAACTCCCTACTTTCATTTAAACAAAAGTTAATTTACGGATAGAAAAAAAATATATTTGCCTTAGAGCCTACTAAATATTTATTGCAAATAAATTTTATTCAAATAAACATTTTATTTGCGCTAAATAAAATTTTTTTGTGCTTATTTAATTTTTTATTTGAAACAAATAAAAAGATTAGTAGGCTCTGAGACAAATATATTGTTATTTGGTTCAAATAAATTTTATTTGGCCCAAAATATGATTTCTCTGGGAGTATAATTTATATTGATATTTTAAGTAAAATTATACTGTTTGTTTTACAAGAGCTTTAGGACCCAATGAAATAATTAATATATAATTATTGCAGACGCTTCAGCCACAATGTTGACATTCATCAATGCTTTTATTTCAACAAAAAAAAACGTTATGCATACTCTGTAAATCTGTAAAAGCGGAATCTCGGTGATTTACATCTATAAGTACATTACTTTTTCCAATCAGCGCAAATACACTGATGAATCAGTAAAATTTCACTGATTTTTCAGCAAATAAACGCTGATTAGAATAAGTGGTATACTTGTCGTTAATTCAAATTTAGAGAGTATAACTTTTGTAAAATTTATTAATTTCTAAATGTCCATTATGCTATAAATTGTAATTATGATAAAAGAACTTTAAAAAATTATTATTTAAGAATTTACATAAAAAATAATTATTTCAGACCTCATAATGTAATATGATATATATATATATATATATATATATATATATATATATATATATTAGGGTTTCCCGAAAGACCAACATTTTTGAAATGTTTTGCTCTGACCCCCCAAATTTGTTCCAAATTGAAAAAAAGATACTCCTATTTTATTTTTTTGAAAAAAATAATATTTAGAGGTCGCTCAAAGACCATGAAATTTACCATTGGTTTCCTATGGGAAAAACGCACTTTTCTGTAAATTTGCTATAAAATTGCCAAAAATCATTTAAATCAGTAAACCACCTGGTCAGACCTTGATAAAGGTTCAAAAAACAGTGTCCAATAGTTTATTTAAATATTTTTTAATATCAACTATTTTTTATGAAACCCCCATAAACGCGAAAAAATGAAAAAAAAATCGGACAAGTGCGAGTTACACTCGCATTAAAACCGAGGGTTCCGTACCCCTAATCCTAAAATTTCAGGGGTTTAAAGTGTGAAGGCCGATAGAAAAATTCCAATTTTGCTTAATTTTTCCTGTAATGTGAGCATGGAAATACATATCATAAGTTTTTAAATATTTTTTTATCATTTAACATTTTCAATTTTATGATTTTTTTTAGATTTCACCAAATAATAAAAATATCAACAAATAAAAAATGTCAAAAGATAAAAAAAATAGCAAATGGTAAAAAAAAGAAAATGGCAAAAATGGCAAATTATAAAGAATGGCAAAACACTACAAAAAATATAGCAAGCACAATTGGAGTTCTCGCTATATTTTTTTGTAATATACACGCAAAAATACGTAAAAGTGTATAAATTTGAAACTCTTTAGATAAAATATTCTTCGTTTTTTGGGGAAAAATCATGATTTTTATCGAAAATTATCAGTTTTTCCTTGAAAACACTATGATAATTAACTCCAATCGTTCTCGATATATTTTTTTTGTAATCTACACGTAAAAATACATAAAAAAGTATAAATTTGGATCCCTTAGGATAAAATTTTCTTCTTTTTTTATTCGAAAAATCCATGATTTTTTCTAAAAATATGAGTTTTCCTTAAAAACAATATGAACATCAACTCCAATTGTGCTCGCTATATTTTTCCTGTAATCTACACGCAAAAATACGTAAGTATACCAAATATGAACTGCCTTCGTCAAATATTGTGTGCGCTAGGAGGATTAATCGCTTTTTTTCAAAATTTTTGATTTTTCCTTGACAACGCTATGTAAATTAATCCGAAAAATGTTCGCTATATTTTTCCTGTAATTTTCACGTAAAAATACATAAGTGTACCAAATTTGAGCTCTCTATGTAAAAAGATGTGGCAACCAGGGGGGGGGTACATAGTCATTTTTAGGGATTTTTCGTAAAAATTCATGGTTTTTCCTTGACAACGCTATGATAATTAATTCCTATGAGATTCGCTATATTTTTCCTGTAATCTACACGCCAAAATACATATGTATACCAAATTTCAGCTCTCTAGATAAATTCGTGTGGCCGCTAAGGAGGGGGTACATGACTTGCTTCACTAGTCTCATTAATAGGGTTCCCCCTTCGGGTACGGAACCCTAAAAAATGTCTAAAATAACTTATTATTAATTTGTTTGCGGCTTTTCACTGAAATTGTTGTAATTTGACAAATTATAAATTTTTCCTAATGTTTCAATGTATTTTTCATTTGTGTAACCAATTTTTATTATTATTATTTATTACAATTATTCAAATAAACATAGAAAGTTGTAGCTTTTCCTGAACTTTTAAACTTTTTAGGTACATGATAATAAAATACTGCTTTAAATTAGTCACTACAATTATTTACAATTGTTTAAAAATATAATTGTTTATTAACAATTGCTTAAACAATTAATTGTTTTAAATTATCGACTTTTTCCATAATACACCTAGAAATATGAATATTTTTACAAATTGTTGAGTTTCATATAGTAATGTAAAAACATTTATTGTGCAATTATTATTTAAATAACACAGCCCCACAAAAAAAAAAAAGTGTCATGTACTTTTGACCGGAATACCCTAACCCTATGTATTTTGACGCGCTGAACACGAATCCGAAGTCCGTTTTGCTCCATCACGTCAGGATTTTTTTCTAACCTCAAAAAACATGTCGGATTTTGAGAAATAGGCGATTTTTTTAAAAATTGATGTATTAACTTCAAACTTGGTATCTGGGGGTTTTTTGTGTCGCTGATTACGAATCTGAAGTTAGATTTTCAAAATTCAAAATGGCGGATCCAATATGGCGGACGAATTTTGAAAAAATTTTAAGATTTACTTCAAACTTGGTATCTGGGGGTTTTTTGGGTCGCTGATTACGAATATGATGTCAGATTTAAAAAATTCAAAATGGCATATCCAACATGGGCTTCTATCGGCCATACTAGATACGCCATTATCAATTTTTGAAAACTGACATCATATTCGTAATCAGCGACTCAAAAAACCCCCAGATACACTATTGCACATTAATTTTTAAAAAATTTTGTAAAATAATGTCCCCCTACCAAAAAAAAATTCAAGGGGTAGTTCCCCCCATAAATCAGCTTTTGGGGAAAAACAAAACATACGTGTCAAATTGTTTTTAAAAAACTACAAAACTGACAAGTTTTAGAAAAATCGTCGTATGGCACTTAATTCCCTAGTGTTACTTGTCAGCAACTTAGAAAACCTGTAGATACCAAATTTCATAATAATCTGACAATTTTTTAAAAATAATTCCTTAATATTGAATCAGACATGTCGAATTTCGGAAATCTGACATCAGATTCGTAATCAGCGACCCAAAAAACCCCTAGGTACCAAGTTTGAAGTAAATCTTAAAATTTTTTCAAAATTCGTCCGCCATATTGGATCCGCCATTTTGGATTTTGAAAATCTAACTTCAGATTCGTAATCAGCGACACAAAAAACCCCCAGATACCAAGTTTGAAGTTAATACATCAATTTTTAAAAAAATCGCCTACTTCACAAAATCCGACATGTTTTTTGAGGTTAGAAAAAAATCCTGACGTGATGGAGCAAAACGGACTTCGGATTCGTGTTCAGCGCGTCAAAATACATAGGGTTAGGGTATTCCGGTCAAAAGTACATGACACTTTTTTTTTTTGTGGGGCTGTGTAATTGTTTAAACAAATAATTGTTGTTAATTGTTAACTTTTGTTAGAATTATCCTAAGAAAGTGGAGTTTTTTTCAAATTTTGCAATTTTTCAAGCTTCTTATAATAAACAAAAAAATTCAAATAAAATAATTATTTTAACAAATGTTTAAACAAAAAACTCTTGATAATTAGTAACTTTTGTTAAAACTAACCTAAGATAGTGCAATGTTTCCCTCATTTTACAATTTAGTGTGCATAGAATGTTTTTGGAATAAAATCATTTTTTATTTAAGCATTGACACTATTTATGCAAAAATTAAGAAATACGTAATACGTTTTTAAACCATTTATGCACAAATGGAGAAATTAGAAAAAACTGCATTATCTTATGTTGATTCTATTAAAATTTAGCAATTAACAACAATTATTTGTTTAAACAATTATTAAAATAACAATAATTGCACAATCAATGTTTTTACATTACTGTATAAAACTCACCAATTTATAAAAAAAAATATATTTCTAGGTATATTATGAAAAAGTCGATAATTTAAAACAATTAATTGTTCAAGCAATTGTTAATTAACAATTATTTGTTCAAACAATTGTTAATAATTGTAGTGACTAATTTAAAGCAGTATTTTATTATCATATACATAAAAAGTTAAAAAGTTCAGGAAAAGCTACAATTTTTTATGATTATTTGAATAATTGTTATAAATAATAATAAAAATTGTTTGAACAAATGAAAAATACATTGAAAAATTAGTAAAATTTCATAATCTGTCAAAATACAACAATTTCAGTGAAAAGCCGCAAACAAATTAATAAGTTATTTTACACATTTTTTCGCTTTTATGGGGGTTTTTTAAAATTCCATAAAAATTAGTTAATATTAAAAAATAATTAAATAAACTATTGGACACTGTTTTTTGAACCCTTATCAAGGTCTGACCAGGTTTTACTTTTTCGACTTTTTAATACACTAAAAACATTTTATTTGATTCAAATATAATCAGTTATTGGACTATAATTAAGGGGGGAACACCAGTTGTAACTCAAGAAATAATGCTTTTTACAAGAATATTTTCCAAAAGAACAATGAATCTTTTTAAAGAATACTATTTATTAGTTAAAAGTACATGTTAAAAGCTGTAATTTAAAAGAAAAAAAAAATTTTTTTTAACAAAAACTTTTAGAGATATGAGCCATTGAAGTGGCGCCTTAAGAAAAAAGGCGAATTGCGGTGACCAGCATTCTGCAAGTATACTTCGTCTGAAATACAAAAATGAAATTGATTTACATTTATTATAAGATTATCTAGTTCGTGATCGAAGGATTTAAAAAAAAAAAAAAATTTGACAAAATGGCGACCTGTCAAAGTCGAAAGTATGATTTTCGTTAAAAAAATACGGTCGATTTTCAGCTATATAAAAAAAAGTTTTGCATAAAAAAAAATCCTTCGATCACGAACTAGACTTATATGTGTAAATGAAGCACACTAAATTTTAAATAAATCGGTTTAATGGTATTCGAGTAATCGTGGTCACCGACTTGGAAAATGTCATTTTGAGAAAAACGCATTCAAAGTTTCAACTTACTTTTTTTTGTTCAGAAGAAATTTTGTTTCCAATTTACAAAGAGTCATCGATTCCTGGACCATATAATAACTCTTCCGCAGTGGTTGCCGTTTCTAAATCATAGGAAAAGGCCATCTGTCGTTAGGGTCAGGTATGGCTGGCCACCTTGTCTGAAGCCACGGGACGCGCCGCTGCAGTGTTCTGTATATCTCATTTATTTTTCACCGGATCAAGTTTAAAATTTACAGACACATTTCTAAATATGTATACTTTAAGAAAATGCAAAAAAAAATCGATTTTTCGAAAGTTACAACTGGTGTTCCCCCCTTAAATAAATATTTATTTTTGTACCAAATAATTATTATGTATTTGAAACAATTACATGATATTTATTTTAAATACATAAATTATTAGTTTAAATACAGTTTATTTGATCCAAATAAAAATTTTTGGGCTTAAATAAATATTTATTTTAAAATAGTCAATTAACTGATTATTTGAACCAAATAATTTTTTTTCAATGTGGAGTAAACTAATTTTATTATAAATTAATAACTCATATTAAATTTGTCAATATGTTTTTAATTTGAATTTTACTTTTTATTAATTAAAAAAATATTACATAATTTAAAAATCTTAATTTTTATGAGAAATAATATTCAAAAAATTAAATAAATTTTAAAATTATTATGTAGTATATAGAGATTACAATATAAAATTGTAAAAAGCTGACAAAGTATAACTGTCCTATGAGCTCACTGTAAGATTACATTACCATTAATGTAATATTAATTTTATATTACATGAATTTTAAATTAAAAATTAAAAAAGTTTATTTCGAAATTTCGCGATTGAAATAGCGGCATCTATTGCTGATAGAGTCGTCAATTTCAAACAAAAGCGGGCACAAGCGTTCACATAGTAACACTATTCTTCTTTTGTTTAATAAACAAGAAGAATTTTTTATAGTGATTCACAATTTTCTTGAAGAGTGAAGAGTTGTTCGTGATCAAAGAGCAATCTTACAAGATTATTTAAAAACCGTAGACTTTTATTTTTTAAGGTAAGTAATCAGTTTTATTAATATAGTTTAATTAACTTTTAATTAATAAACTAACTTAGTTACATTAAATTAGTAAATAATTAAACTGGCAAAAAAGTGAACATGGCGTCTCCAAAAAAATCCGCAATAAAACGGAGAAATCAAATACAAAATGAAGAAAGTTCTGAAGAGTTTGATTTATTGGAAGAAACTATGGAAAATATTGAAGATTCCATGGAAGAAACTATGCTGAAAATAATGTTCGAAGAGAGTAATAAAACCA
Organism: Leptopilina boulardi; assembly: GCF_019393585.1. Taxonomy (NCBI): domain Eukaryota; kingdom Metazoa; phylum Arthropoda; class Insecta; order Hymenoptera; family Figitidae; genus Leptopilina; species Leptopilina boulardi. The sequence continues at coordinate 532,746 of NW_026137777.1, forward strand.
ATGTTCCAGAAAACAATTTGGAAAAAGATGAGAACGAAATAATGATAGAAAACCTAGTGGAAAACATGAACACAATCATTCAAGAATTTGATGCCGCAAAGCCGTGAGTATAAAGAAAATTTGGAATAGTTTTTATTTATAAATATTAATTAAATAATTAATTAATTAAAAAAATAATTTTTTCAAATGAAACTTAAAAATGTATTTTTTATAAAGAAATTAAATTTTTAATTTATTTAATTAATAAGAAAACGAAACCCATACTCGATCAGAATTGATTTATTTTGATTTATATTGATTGAGAAATTCATAATATAAAAATTAAGAAATAAATTAAAAATTTATTAATTAAAATTTTCGATGCATAGTTTTGTTATTTTTTAAATAATAATGTAATAATAATATTAATAATTACGTATCATTTTTATATTAAAGTAACCGTCTTCGTTTACAGGAGTACGTTAACCCAAAATAATAATAGTATGAACAAACAACAAATTGTTTTGAAAGAGGATGAGAAAAGTTTATACTCAACTAACGAGGAATTCGAAGCCATAGAAATAAATGATTGGAGTTCGTAAGTATAAAAAAATTGCGTTTATAATTTTTAATTTAAAAATATGAATGACACAATTTTATTAATTTTTGTGTGTTCCACTAAAAAATTTATTTTTAGGCATTTAGATTTTGAAAAAATAAAAAAAAATTATTATATATTTTTTAATTAACAAAAACAATTATTCTTTAAACTTTTTAGTAATTTTAATTAATTTCATTAAAATTCCATTAATTATTTAAATAAAATTTTTTAATTTTTTAATTTAAATTAGATTTTAATAATTAAATTAAAATTTATTATTCATATTCTTTTTAATTATTAAGAAAAAGTTGACAACAAAAATAAATCAAAAAACTTTAATATAATTAACTTTTTAATTTTAATCAAATTATCAATTTTAAATTAATCTGAAGACAATTTTAAATACGTCAATATTGTATACTTTAATAATCAAAATGGTTATTTTTCAAATTTAATTTTAATTAATTACGTAAAATTACATTAATTGGTTATTAATTTTTTAATTTCAATGAAATTTATTAATTTAATTTAAACAATTAAAAAAATGTATTATTTAAAGTTTTATTAATTTATTTTAAAAATTTTTTTTAATTTACTACTTAAAAAAAAATTATTTCAAATTAGTTCATTGGTTTTAAGTAAATTAAAATTGTCTTTTTTATTATTGTTATAATAATATTTATCATTATTCTTTTTACAAAGAGGTAACTGGCTTTGTTGAAAGCATTAAAGCATCCAAAAATGTTGGTTCAGGCGGACAATATAAAGTAATGTCCTTTACCCTAAGCAATGACTGTGGATCAGTCTGTCAAGTAACAGTATGGAAAGAGGAGATTGATCGTATCGAAACAAATTTGATATTAAATAGCGTAAATATATAAATTTTACTATACATTTATTATATAATCTTATAAATAAATATTATTTTATTTCATTTGAAATGAAGGTTATACGCATAACAGGAGCAGAAGTAATGGGTTTCAAGAAAGCCAAATATAATGATGGAAATCAGAAATACCAACTTGTAATCAGGGAAAATACTATTGTAACTCTTTTAAAAAAGGAAAGAGTAATGACTAATATTTTACCGAAAAATGAAGCAAAACTTGTAACTTTCGACGATTTGAAAAATGAAAATGGATACATCAGTAAGTTTACTTTTCGTTTTGTTTCATATTTTATTTTTATTTATTTTTTTAATTTTGCATTTTGTAAATTTTGTTTAATTTAAATGTTTTTTGTTTTTAATACAAGTTGTATTATTTTATATTAAATACAATAATAAAAAAACAATTAATTGCTATAAAAACAATTTTAACAATTTTTAAAATAAATTAAAATAAAAAATAAACAATATTCAAGAAACTTAATTAATAAAATTTATTTATAAACTTTTGAAAGAAAATATATTTAAAAATTTAATAAAATTAATTATTATAAACTATTTAAATAGCTTTAATGAAATTAAAATAAAATAAATGCATAAAATAATAAATAAAATTTTTAAATAAAGAAAATAAATGAATTGGATATTTTTTAAATGAATAAAACAAAAATTTTTAATATTAAATGATTAATAAATTTTAAATAATAATAATAAATAGAGAATAATTCTTATATTAAATTGATAATATATAAAATATTTAATGGTTGATATAAAGTTTAATGCAAATAGTAGTCTTTCAGATTTTTTTCTTTTTAATATTATGTCAAATTTTTCTGACCACTACAGTCGGTTACAATATTTAATTTTTTTACAAATGTATACCTAAAATAATATTTTTATAATTTCCAGGACTTCAAGGATTCGTTAAATCTACTTTCCGACTTCTAAAATACACAATTAATTATGAATTAGTGCCATACGGTGTGGGATCTGTCACAAATGGTCATCTTAAAGTTGATGTGAGAATTAAAAACTTTCCCGAAGACGTTGAAATATTTGAAAAAGGAGAAAACGTCGAAGTTGAAGGTGTTTTAAAATTTACAAATAAGAAGACAGTTTTTAAAAAAATAATTTTCTATTTTAATATAACATATAATAAATAATTAAAAATTGGTAAATTTATTTAAGTTTCCTTGTTATAATTTAAAAAATATTGAATTAAAAGAGTTTAATTTATTAATTAGTCAAAATTAAGAGTTTGACTTAAAATTAAAATAAGTTTGATCCTTTTTAGAAAAAATTTAATAAAGTGATTAAATGAAAAAAGAAATTAATGATAATAATAATTAAAAATAATTAATATTATTAATTTTTTTCTAGAAGAAAAAATAATCTACATCAGTACTGTGGAAGAAAATGGCATCAAGAAAATAAGTGACAGGAATATGAGTTTTAAAGACCTCTTGCAAGATTACAGAGTTGTAAAAAAAGAATAACATTTTAATTTAATTTTATTTAAAGAAGCGTTTGAACATCTGTTTCCCTTAATTTCTCAAATGATTTGTGTTTTATATTTCTGTAAGCTTTCAAATAATTTAAACTATAAAATAGTTAATTTTTCTAACTTATAATTAAATTTATTAAATAAAATCATATTTTAAACAATTTTAAATTTATTTTATAACCTTAATCTTAAGATTATAATTATACATTATTAAATTTATTTCAATTTTTATTTTTTAAAGTTACTATGATATTTTGTTTTTATTTAAGAATTTTATATACATCAATTATCTAAATTTAAAATTAATATTTACATATTAAAGATATATTATAAATGATTAAAGAATTATTATTATTATTATTATGGATAACAACTGAACACTAAGGATAAATAATTTTCAGCATTTTATTTGACGGGAATGAAAAGCTGTTATTTTAATTCAATAATTCTGCAATTTAACTTTTACATTTTTAAACTAAAATATTTTCTCAACTTTTTTCGTAACTTTAAAAATTAATTTTTATTATATTATATTTAATTATATAAAAGTACTATTTTTTAATAAAGATATTTGATAAATATAAATTTTTACATAAAAATAATTTTAAGATAAATATATTTTATTAGATAATATTTATTAATGGTAATGTAATATTACATGGTACAGTAAGCTCACAGATAAGTCACACTTTGTAAGCTTTTTATAACCTTATGTTTGTATCTCAATACTACATAATTTAAAAAATTAATTTAATTTTTTAAAAATTATTTTTGATAAAAAATTAAATTTTTAATTTGTGTAATATTTTTTTAATTAATAAAAAGTAATATACAGGGTGATCAAAAAGTACTGGACCCCCTAAAAAATTTTTTTTTCTAAATTGACTTTTTTTTTGGTTTTTTAACATAGAAAAAGTCGTTTAAAAAAAATCTTTTTAGGGGGTCCGGTTCTTTCTTATCACCCTGTATATATATATGTATATTAAATTAAAAATATATTGATAAAATGAAATAGGACAAAAAATAATTTAATATTTAATATAATAAATATTTTTCAACATTTTGTTAGATGAGATTCAAACGCTGTCATTATATGTCATTTAATAATTTTGAAATTTTATTTATTTTGTTATTAGGATAGTTTTTATATAATTATCTTACAGTTAATTTATTTAGCAAATAATAATTAAGAGTTTATTTTGATATTTCGCGGTTAAACTAGCGAAATCTATCGCTGATTGAGTCTTCGATTTCAAATAAAAGCGAGCATCAGCGTTCACATGGAAACATTCTTCTTTTGTTTAATAAACAAGAAGAATTTTTCGCAGTTTTTCTGAGGCTTTTAAAGTGAGAAGAGCAAAATGTTGCAACAAGCATGTTTCATGGAAGCGGAATTATTGGATTATTCATCCAATGAGATGATAAAAAGTATTTGTGTGCAAGATTCGACAGTGTAAGTATAAATATTTTTATTTTATTTTAATAATATATTCAAAATATTTTTTTTAGAATTTTGTAATTATTCAAATGTATCGTATTAAAAAAAATAATTTGTAATTAATTTGTATTAAAAATTTTACTAAAATGATTTAAATATTATATTTTAGTTTATACAGTTAAATAATAAGTTAATTTAAACAGTCTTAATTAAAAAGTAAAAAAGATGCTAGACATTTTTTATTATTTATTCTTTTCTAAATTTATTTTTTACTTATTTTTTTATTCATATATTTTTAAAATTTTAATTATTATTTAATTGAATTATTTAATTCATAATTAATAATATTATTATGTAATTATTGGCATTATGTAATTATTGGTATTATTTTATTCCAGTGAATTAATTATGTTTGTGGAAAGCATGATGGCTGCTGAGAGGGGAAGTAAGCAGCGAGTTCAAAAGTGCATCGTGAGCAACGGTCATGGGTCCCAAATTTTGCTGAAAATTTGGAACGAACAAATTGACAGAGTGAAGGATTACATTCGGCCAAATTATGTAAGTAAATAAAAAAATTTGTCCTTTTTTAATGTTTATCATTTTATATTTTTAATAAATTGAAAATAATTGTTAATTTTAATTAAATTTATTACTATTTATGTATATATAATATATTATTATTATATAAATATATTAAATTATTTATATATATATATATATATTTATTATTTATATTCATTATATTTTATGTTGATTGTTATTAATTATTAATTGAATTTTTTTGACATTATAAAGTAAATTGAATGTTGTATAATAGAAATTTGAAATTTATTTTAATAATAGATTCTTCATCTTGATGCGGTATCTGCAATGAAACTTAACAGTTATAGGGATTCTAGTCAAAAAAGCAATGTTCACTTTGAACTAAGCATTCAATCGAATACGAAATTAAATGTATTGGGAATTCGTGAAGTTCCTAATGGTGGAGGAATGGAGCAGGGCATCGAATTCTGCAATATCGAAGAATTGGGAAAGGCGTCTTCGAAACCAATCAGTAAGTATATTTTTTATTATTACTATTATTATCAATATCATTTATATTTTTCATTATTCTATACCCAATTATTATACTATATAATTAATTGTTATGTTATATATTAAATATTATCTTTTTCTTATAATATAGAGATTACTGGATACATCAAAACTACATTCCAGATGATTTACAGACAGAATGAAGTCTGTAAATTTTTATGTGCTTCCATAACGGATGGTAATTTTAAAATAGAAGTGCGAGTTTTCGAGACAAATGTGTCGGTTTTGCCCGAAGAATTGGAGAAGGGAACGAAAATCGAAGTGATTGGCTGCATGACGTTCGATGGTAAATATAAATATTTATATTTATTCAATATATTTATTTATTACATAGGTAATATAAAATATATAATATAATATAAAAATAATATTTACAATAAATAATATTAATAATAAAATAAAATTTATATTATTGTATTATTTTATATACCTATATATGTATATAAAATACAATTATAATATTAATTATATTATAAAAATTACAAATATTTAATATTATAATTTTAGTTTCAGCTTATCTGTCGGTATCACCCCTATCAAAAATAAAAAAACTGGATGCTCCAAAAATGGATTCCATTTTTTTAAACAAGGGCATTAGAAGAATCAAAAAAATTGAAAAAGAAGAACTTCAAAAAGATGGGAAAAAAACAAAAAAAGGATAAATTAAAATTTTTTTATATGAATGAATTCACATTTTATTATGTATTGCCTTGTTAAATTAAAATAAAAATTAATTTATAACAATAAAAAATCATGTTTTTATTAATAGCTCTTTTATATTTTCTGTTAATTTAAATTTTTTTTATTTTTACCACATTTTAATTTAAGGAAGTTACATTCTTTTAATTTTTATTATATTTTTTAGAATAATTAAAAATTGATTATGTACCTAATTAAAATAGATTTTTAATGCAATTAATTAAAAAAAATAAAATTCTTAAAATAAATTTTTTCAATAAAAATAAATAGAAAAGAAAATAATTTATTAAATAAAAAAATAACCGGATAAAAGAAATTTTGTAATTATAAAAAATTCCTTTTTTTAGTGATAATTAGATTCAATTTCAAGTTTTGATATATGCCAAATCGAAACTTATTTTTGAATTATTTACTGTAATTATCCTATATTCTATAACCTAAAAAAACTAAATTATTATAATGGATTAAAACTTCTTCAAATTTTGTTAGGATAACCGTGCAAAACAGGTTCGCGCGCGCATATTTTTGCTACTTATAAAATAATTAAATAAATGACATATCAATCAATTTTAAATAAAGATTATAAATTAAACAAGAAGGGGTGGACATTTATATTACATAAATGTGATGTTCATTTCACGAACATTATGCTTCCTCGCAGAAAATATTTGATTTAATTTACATTGAAAAAAAATTTGTCAATACTTTTAATTTAATTTATTTCAATTTCGATTTTGCATTTCCTGAAATAGTTTTTGTTAATTCTTAAATTTTTCTTTTTCTTAAGTTCTTTCGGATAATTTATTTCGAATTTATTTACGTTTTGTTAATGTTAAAAATAACGATTAATTTTATGAATTGAGCCGCTGGATTCTAGAAGGGCACGTAAATTTTTTCGGCCGGAAAACAAAGTCCCCTGGTCACTCAAAATTCATTTTTCGAATTTTAATATTTTTCGAGCATATCCTTATACAGAATTCGATTGCGCATCTTTTTTTCTTAATAAGAAATTTTCCATCTTTTTCCGTTTTCGAAATATAAGAGAAAAACTGTTTTTTTAAAAAAGAAAATTTTCATTGTTTTTTTGACTTCAACTCGCGACAGCTCAGACAATTTTACGAATTTCTTAATGAAACAAAAACGAAAATATGTGTTATTATATTCTACGAGTGACGAAAAAAAGAAAAAAGTTGTTTTGATTAAAAACAAAAGTTATTAATTTTTTAATGAGACATTGCAAAATTCATGAACTGCAATTTTAACCCTGTGAGGAATTTTCGTAAATTTTCACCAGCAATAAACTTCCAGTGAGAAAGTTGTTCATTAAGGTCAAAAGAAGGTTTCTGGAAAGTTACAATGCAATTGAACAATTAATAACAAAATGTTGAATGTTTAAACTTTAAAGTTGCGCGAGCGGCTGAACGTTTGACGTGCGTTTGCTACGTTTTCCGGCCGAAAAAATTACGTGCCCTTCTAGAATCCAGCGGCTCAATTTAGGTAAAATATATAGATCAATCAATTAGTTTCTATGTAAGTAATATAATTTCGCGTAAAATTTTTATTAATAAAAAAGAAAAAAAATTTTTAACAAAAACAAAAAATTTAAATTTTTTGAAAAAATAAAAATAATGATTTCTTCTATAAATTTAGGTAAAATATGAACTTAATATAAGTTAAAAAATTCGTTTTAACGCAGTGAAGCATTCATAAGCTCTCAGTCCGGGGATTATTAATATATTATATAATTTCTTATTCTCTTTTAATTAAATTTACGTGATACATCGATTCTGAGAAGCAAATGACTTCAAACATGTGGTTGATAAACTACTAACATAAATGTTTAGGGAAGTATCACTCACATTCTATTATCTGTAATACAAAAGAAACAATAGTATTGTTAAAATTTAAAGGGATATTATATCATTAATTTTAATAATTTAATATAATGAAACACGTGCGAACTATATCATCAGATAAGATTGTAAACATATAGTAAAATTTATGAATGAAAATACGTTAGTATTTATCTTTTTTTTTTGCTTTTACAAATTCTATATTATACTTATTTATTATTCTTCTCTTTTATTTTTGAATTATTTGTTGCTTTTCAAACTAAATTAGAGAAATCTTTCCAATAATTATTTACTCAGTAAAAAAGGATTTTTTGAGATAGCAGTTCGGGCAATTGAGCAAGCCGTTTGCTCAATTGTCTAAAATGCATTCTAATAATTGGAGTGTTTGTTCAATTGTCTAATGCATTATGCCAAATCATCCGCAATATTTCTCGTGTCTAAAAAGCTGCTAAAATAATATGAAAAATTATTGAAACATTGAAAAAACGGTAGAAAATGCATAATTCTTGATATATACAGAAAAAGAAAGTATAAAAATACCTCGATCGAGGAAAAGGAAAGAGTTTCCCGAAAAATCACTTTTTAACTGACAGTATACTGCTGTACTTGACATTTTATGGGTAAAGAAGAGAAGATTATGATAATGAGTGACACTTATCGACTCTCAATATTTGTCGAATGGTAAAATATAATGATATTTCTATTCATTCTTAAATTATATATATTTTATTTCTAACAATTTTTAAAATTTTATCTATTTGATGTATAATTATAATATATATTATAATACATAATATAAATAATTATAATTATACTTATGTACTAAATAATTTCAAATAATTAAATTAATTTTAAATAATTAAACTAATTTTTAATTTAATTAATTTAATTAAAATTTAAATAAAAATATTTAAATTAGTACTAAAAAAATATAAACATATAATAAAAACATAACAATAAATGAAATATAAAAGTAAGAAAATTTTTAATTCAATTAATTCAATAATTATTCCTTTTTTAAAAAATCAGAAAGAAATCTACTATTATATTTTACCATTCGACAAATATTGAGAGTCGATAATGAAGTGTCACTCATTATCATAATCTTCTCTTCTTTACCCATAAAATGTCAAGTACAGCAGTATACTGTCAGTTAAAAAGTGATTTTTCGGAAAACTCTTTCCTTTTCATCGATCGAGGTATTTTTATACTTTCTTTTTCTGTATATGGGCATATCTCTAGAACCTTTAACTTTAATGTCCCTCGCATATATTTTGGCAATTTTAATAAATTTTTCGTTGGTTTTTGTTGGAAATATTAATGCTTGATACAATCAATCATTTCCAAAAGATTCCACTTTAATTTATTAAATACATAAATAATTATTTCAATTTTAATACGCGATTTTTAACAATGTCTACTTGTCCTTAACCATACTTTCTGATGCTTTAAATGATATAGTTTTAGATTTAATAAAAATTACTAATTCTGAAATATGGTTTTTCAATGTTAATTAATCGGTGAACACATTTTCGCAGGGAAATTAATATTTTATTAATTGTGAAAAAATTTATAAGCTTTTAAAAGTTGTCCCTCACTTTTAACCTTTTCGACCGTAATCATCGTATTAATGATTTTTCTTTTATAAGACAAGCGGCACGTTAAAATAACTTATGGGAAATCAAAGATCAAGTTACTATAATTATTTTGAGACATAATAAATTGATGTGCTTCATGTCTTCAAAAAACTATAATAAGTTAAATAAACGAAAACACGCGTGGCCAAAATTTGAAAACAACCGTAATACGAGTGATACTTCATGAAAATCATATAAAAGTATTCGAAAAGTACTTGTATATATTTTCACATGTGCCATTTAACATCCCGTGAATGTGCTTCGAGAAAAAATACTTTATTGCAAAGATAATGTAAAAATATTCATCAATTACGGTCGACCGTAATCGACCGAAATTTTTTAGAAAGAAATTGTTATGTACGAAGTTGCCGATTATAATTTTTTTTATAGAAACTGTCATTAATTATTAAAACCTGAAGGTTAAGTTTTAATGTTTATTTCGAGACACAAAAATGGTTCCAAAAAAATTCATTCTGAAAAAAGATAAGATGCGAGAGAAAAGAAAAATAGAAAAGAAATTGGAAAGTTTACGAATATTACATTTAAATAGACAAAAGTCTATGAAAATCGTATGGTAAATTTTCTGGCATTTCAGCATGGCTTTGTGAGGGGAAAATCAATTGGTACAAATTTGTCAATTTTTCTGGATGACATTGTTAATGCCCTGGAATCAGGAAGTCAAGTTGATGTTATATACACCGATTTTGCAAAAGCTTTTGATAGAGTTGATCATGGTATTCTGGTGGCGAAGCTGACTGACATGGGAGTACATGGTTATTTTTTGAATTTAATTGCTGATTATCTCACTGAAAGGCCGCAAGTTGTTCGTGTAAACTATGAATTTTCCGATGTCTTTTTTGCTACCTCTAGAGTGCCTCAGGGTTCCGTACTGGGTCCTCTGTTGTTTAACCTTCATATAAATGATATTTGTACCGTGCTCGATGGTTGCTCATTTTCTTTGTATGCTGATGACCTGAAAATCTACAGGATAATTCGCACTCATGATGACTTTGAGCAATTGCAATCGAGTTTGCAGGGGATTTTATCCTGGTGTGAGGACAACAATTTTAATTTAAATGTGAGCAAATGCTCTGTTTTATCTATATCTCGGAAAAAAATCCTAATCAGACACAGGTACTCATTGGGGAACTCCACGCTATCCAGGGTTAGCTCTATACGCGACCTTGGCGTTATATTTAATGAGACGTTGACGTTTAATGACCATGTGTCGGCTATTACAAGCAAAGCTCTCAGAGTACTTGGCTTTGTCACCAGAAATGCAAATCTATTTAAAAACCCATTAGTTTTTAAAGTATTATTTTTTTCCTTGGTCAGACCAATTTTGGAATTTGCGTCCATGATTTGGTTTCCATACTACGAATCACACATGATACGCATTGAAAGGGTGCAAAACCGTTTTCTTCGCTTCGCTGCCCACTGTCTAGGCATAAATTATGATCGAAATAGTCATGACTATAATAATATCAGAACTACTTTAAATATTCCTAAAATTTCTGCGCGTTTCAAATATACGGACTTGCTCTTTTTTTTACAAAATTTTACATGATCAAATGAACTGTTCTCAACTAGTTTCTAAAATTGATTTATTTGTCCCAACTGTTGCACTTCGATCTTTTAATCTATTCCGAGTACCTTTTCACAAGACTAACTATGGGAAAAATTCTGTATTTAGTCGTATTAGTAATGAAGCGAATAACTTGGCTAATGATATAGACTTCTTTGAACAGAGTCAGAGTAAATTTATCTCTAAACTTCGAAATTTAATCTTAAAAATAAATTAGTTTGTAAAAGCACTGTTGACAAAAAAATTTAAAATTACCTGTATTAATTAAAAGGGCTTGCCCGTATATGTTTTCTAAATAAAATAAAATAAAATTTACATTTTTAAAACAATTCACTATAATAAAAATCTATTTTAAAATGTAATGTAAATATTCAAATAAAAAATTTATATATCTAGTTAATTTTTGACACATGCTTTTATACCCAGTGCATTATTTCAGTTTGTTATTATTCATATAAATATTGAAAATATTAAACGAATTTTATTGCTTTTTAAAATTATAACCCCTTACAAAATTCCCTTCAACTGTTTTTTATCCTAAAAAGCAAACACCTGTTGAATATTTTTTTGTTACTGTTAAAGACATATGTTAATTAACAAAAGAAAAATACAATAGATAACTTGACGAGAAATAATAAATTTTTTAGAAAAATACTAATTTTTATTACTTAACAATTCCGCTTATTTGGAAAGCGTAAATGCTCTTCGCTAAATAATTTTAGAATAAGGTAGTGGACTACCTCTCAGTAAATTATCAATTCAATAAACCCGGATAGACGGTATTTCAGAGAAAATGTTAAAAGAAATATGAGACAAAGTAAATCAATGTGAAAAATAAATAAATAGAGTCAAATTAAATTAACACTCAATTTATTACAAATTATTCTCAAAGTATTTGTTTTATACATGCAAAGAAAGGTTTATTACAAAATTCAATAATTAAGCTACTTGACTTACGTCAAGTCTCACAAATATCAACAAGATAGATTCGAAACACAAGAAACTGTTTTATTAAACACAATTATTTAAAGAGACTCACCAGAATTATAATCGTTACAGAAAAGTATCGTATTACTCGTTGTTTGTCACTTGATATTTAGGTATGCGGAAGTCTTCTCTTCTTTATTTAGTTATAATGAATTTCTCAATTTATTTTTATATATTTTCAAGACACTTGTATTTATTATTATTTAACACAGATCAACCCTTACTTGGGGATTAATTAATAACTTCAACCACTTTTTGTGGGACTTCAATAATATAATCATCCGCCTTTTGCGGGAATCAACACAACATCCGCCTTTGCGGGAAATGATACTCAACACTTGAACGAATACTGATCATTCGATCTCTACTGGCCGAAAGACCGACTATTTAAACTCTCTTAAACAATGAGTTTTGTGACAATGATCACTCCCGATTCATGTAGAAGGAGAGTTGATTTTGCAACTGACTTCTCCTTATTTTCATGCAATTTCAACAACATTGCATTTTTAACTGGGGCAGTGATACATTCAATCACCTACTCTACTTATAATTTTCATTAATATTACTTAATCTTCCAAAGGGATTAAGTAACTGTCATATATTGAAGACCCACATTTAAATGATACAATAAGAATTTAGATCATGTTATTATTTTGTAACTTATTTCAATTTAACAATTCATTATATCTAAAGTATATGAAAAGACCTTTGGCATAATTATTAAATGATTTCGAAATAATAATTAAAATATTCACAATGAGAATAATAATGTGTTTTGTGTTTTATAATATAATAATTTGAAAGATAATTTAAAAGAATTTCAAAAAAAAATTATAAAGTGACGTAAAATCCGTCTCTAACAAATACCCCCCTTCTTTCTGGCTGACGTCCCTTGGCAGCCTGTGTAGGTGTGATGTCATCGAATATAATTTTTTTTTTACAAAATTCCTTTCGTAGATATACATTTTAAAATGTTTACAATTTTTCCTGGTTCATGAAAGTGGTGTAGTTTGTTTAGTAGCTGAAATAAATGTTAGAACGAAAACTGATTTTTCCTTTTTTTTATATAGATATATATTTTTTTTAATAGTAAATAGTCGTTTCCTCTTTTTTTTGTTTTAGGAAGATTTTTATAAAAAGGATTAATTAGTTTTCATATGTATAAAAAAAAAATGTTGTAATTTTTTTGATAAAAAAAAAATTAGACCAAGTTTGAATACATGGATATATAATAAAATAATAAGAAATAAATGGAGATATGGAACACTTTGCTTGCGTAGCAATTTTAAAGAATACAAATAAAATAATGAAGAAAGAAAAATGTGGTATATATGTATCTCCTTATATATCCAATTTTATTAATGTGCATATAATAAAAAAATGTTTACAAAAAAAAATGGTTACATTTTCACGATTTATAGATTACAACTATTGACCAACTTAAAGTGGAATTAATTTTTATATATTTAACTTTTAATAAACAGTCTATGAATATATTTAATATAAAATAATAATAAAAAAATATGTTGGAGACTAAATATTAAAAAAAAAATATTCTCCAACCCCTGACCCTCTTTTTTTTCTTGCTGTCGTCCCTTGACAGCTGTTTTATTTAAAATTGATATGTTTATTATTTCTAAAGTTCGATACCCTTTATGGAATTTATTTCATTTCTACACTCTCTTTGTTTCTTATTTATTGCGTTATTATTTTTTGTATAGTTGCAAATATTGTGTTTTTGTATTTATTGAATTTAATAATTCTGTCATTCGTTTCGCGATTCTCTTTCTATACTTATCGCGTTCTTCTTTTTCTTTAAAAAAAATTAAAATATCAGTGTTTAATTTAAATAAGAAAAAAAAATCATTTTATAAAAATGTCCGGCAGCACTTTGGAATACGATAGTTATATGCTCGCTTTGGAATTAGCGCGGAGTGGTGTGAATGACACTACGAGTTTTTTGATTTGGAAGCGCTTTCAAATAGAAAAACAACAGGTGGACAAGATTTTTGGTGGTCGACGCGGGTAAGTTGTTTATTTTATTGCTTTATTTCTTTCTTTCTCTTTTAATTATTAAATTGAAATTATACCTATATTTATATCTATTCTTTTTTTTGTTACAGCCCTTATTCTAATTTGCCTGCTTATCCACAAGAATTCGGTCCTCGGTTATCTAACCCGGCTTTAGAGCTTGTGTTTAGACAGATATATGAACCTGAGTGGGGAGAGGTGTCCTTTGTTAGAAGCGAGTGGGAGGCTGTAAGTTTTTTTTTAATTGTTATTAGTAAAAAAAATTCCTGTATACTTCTGAATTATTTAACCCATGAGAGAAAATTTTGTTTCAGCGCTGGGCTGTTAGGCTGACTGGTTATTGGCATGAATGCTGACTTGTAAATATATGTTGATATATATAGATATATATTCTTATTATTATTCTTATTTTATTAAATTATTATATTTGATTATATCTTTTCTCTGTACATGTATTTTGAATAAATGGTATATAAAAATCCAAACATATAAATAAACAGAAACCAACATTTATCTATCTTTTCTTTTTATTTGTGTTGTACTTATTTTTCCCCTTTTTGAACTTTAAATGTATTAATTTTCTCAAAATTTATACTTTTTATTAATATCCGTATTCTTTTGTTTTAACTTATATTATATTGCACAATTTGAACTCTAGTGCTAATTCTTAATTTTAAAATGAAAATATGTAAGCGTTTTTTTTTTATTATTTTTTTTTTTGTATGTTATATATGGCTTCCCTTTTAGTTTATGATAATTAGCTTATTTATTATTATTGTTATATATATATATATGATTTTTTTTTTTTTTTTTAATTATCGTTAAATTAAAATTAAAATACTAATTTTATTTTAATTAGCCTATTTTACCCAAGATAATTTTATTACAAGTAAATTTTTGATTAAGTATTTTCTTACGTTTTGTACACTGCTTTTATTTATTTGAATTTTTTTTAGTTGTTATTCAAGAGATATGGTGTTAGATATATATATATATATATTTTTTTTTTAATGGTTATGCTATCTATTATCTTTTAAATTTAATTCTTTCTATAAATAACAAGTGTTAATATTATTTCTGAATTGCATTATATCTTTTTAGTTATATCTTCCTTATGAACATTTGCTTTATTTACAGGATTTCATTTTCATTGTTTGTTAGTCACAAGTTTTTACTTCAAATAATAATAATAATAAAAATGTCTAATTCCTCATAATATATAGGTTAAAGAATTTAATGAATTCTTACTTCAGGGCAGATTATTACTTTCCTTGGTAACCTTGGCTTAAGTGTTTCTGGTTTTGGTGAACATGTTGCTGTGGTATTACTGGCCCTGGCTTCTTCAAATTTTGGTTGTTGTAATTCAATATTTGTTAATTCTGTTATGGGTATTTCTTCCATTTTACTTTCCTTATTTAAAATGTTGATTGTCGATAGTGGCCTTTTCTTACATTTGATTATAATTCCTATTAAACAGGTTAATATGGAAATTAACACTATAGTGGTCCAAACTCCTATCATGGTCGGTGAGTAATAATCGTAAACTTTTTGTTTTAAAATGTGTTGACTTTGTTCTTCAAATTCTTTTTCCAGATGCTTTAGCTTCTCGTCTGAGTCTGATTTTTTCCAAGAAAAATAATTGTTATAATCTTCTTCTACTATTTTATTTCGTCCCAGGTCTTTTAACATTAATGATACATTTTCTAATTTTAGTTCCAATTTTGGTTTGTAAAGATGCTTGTATGGATTTTCTTTAATTTGTAAACTTGGAAGTTCTATTGTGTCTATTTTAAGGATACATTCTCTAGCTATGTGAACTATTCCTATTCCATCTAAGGTATATAATTCTGGCTCATTATTAGGGCAGTTTAAATATACCGTTTCGGTTTTAATAAGTGAAAATAACCAACTACCAGATGTAATCAGTGGTTCCCATAATGGTCGCTGATTGTTGGTGACTCTGATGTCGCAACTTTTTAAGGTTTCATTATTGGGTTTTCTTCTGAGTTCCGACTCACAACTTGGCACAGATAGAATGTCATTCACTCCATGCATATAATAACATATGTATTGCTTATTTAATTCACGACAATTTTTAAATTGTTCTTCGTCTAAATAAAAATAGTATCTTTCGTCTCCTGTTATCGCAAGATATTTTGAATATGGTAGAATGTATGCTCTGGTTCCGTTTTTCCCTGATTTTTGTAAGACTGGTAATTCGTGCATATTATACAGTGAATATATTCTTTCTTCTACTAAAGGTATATCTAGAGTTACTATTAAATTTTTCTCATTCGTGTGTAGTCTTGTTTGTGCAATTTTATCTATATGTGCTAAGGTTATTTCGTCAATCGGTATTGGAAAATCCAAACCTTCTAAATATTTTTTTGCTTCAGTTGCTATCGTTATTAATTGCTCATCTGTAAGTAGTTTAGGTGATAACCGACCTTCTTTAGCTTTGTACATGATGTCTAGTGTTTCACATAAACTATGTTCGTAAATAGTTATTTGCCTATTCCAATTATCTAATGTATTCCTAATGTTTTCTAAATAACTTTCATGGTTCAACTCGTTTCTAAATTGTAACACATTCTTTTCGAAGTCCTTTAATTGTTTTCTCACTTCCTGTGATTGGTTATGTTGTTTTTCTGCTATGTCATACATTTTGTGTAATTCAGCCCTAACTACATGGGTTTGTTCCCCCATTAAATGTTCTCCAGAATCCTGTTGTCCTTCTTACTGTAGATATTCTTTCATAATATATTCCTACCCCTTTGTTCATTGGTATTATTGTTATACCAGTTTCAACTGCCTGAACTGCTATTAAGTTCCATGTTATGAATATCAATATCCCTTTTATCTAGAACATAATTCTGTAACCGAAATTTGTAGTGGTTTCTTTAGTTAATTCTATTTTTGAATGGTTAAATTCAAAAGCAAAAAAAAAACTTTTTTTTCTCTTTTTTTTTTTTATTCTATGGCTAGTTTTGCTAGTCTATCGGCTTCTTCGTTGCCTATTATACCTCTATGCCCTGGTTCATAGATAAATTCTACTTGGGTACCTTGTATATTATCATTTAGCCTATTGAATATATCTTTACTGACAACCGGTTTTCTTCTATTAGTTTTCCAACCATTTTCCTTCCATTTTGGTAACCAGTTTTGATAACCATCTATTGCAAATTTCGAGTCCGAGTGTATTCTGACTCTATGCAGTCCTAGTTTTTTTAGTATGCTTATTGTCTTTACAATAGCTTCTATTTCTGCTCCATTGTTTGTTTGTTTTATTTTCGCTTTTTCGCTAACATTGAGCGGGTGTTGGTGATTAAACCATACTCCTATTCCTGCTCTAGCTGAATCCTTACCATTGGACTTACAAGCCCCATCTGTAAAAACGTGTATATAATCATCCTTGTCTCTTAAGAATCCTGCTTCATCTTCTAGTCATAAATATGCTTTTTTTACTTGATCTTTATGTTTTCTAAATCGTTTTCCTTCCGCATCACACAAAATTAAATTATTATTTTCTGTGATTGAGACTACTTCATAGGGTCCGTGATAATAAGGCTCAAATTTTACTGCCCTGACCTCTTCTTTTACATCCACCACATCGCCTATTTCTATTTGTAATGGCCTGGCTTGTTGATCGTATGTTTCTTTTGATTTTATCTTAGCGTCAATAATATTTTTTGCTGCTAGTCTTATGATTTCGATTAAACGTGTTATAAGTTCTTGCACATAGGATTCATAAGTTGCTAACTTTTCTTCCGTTGGAAAGGCTGTGGGAATTCTTGCTCTTTTTCCAAATACCACTTCATAGGGTGTGAACTTAGTTGCATTATGAACTGATGTGTTATATGCTAGCATTGCAAAGGGTAATAAACGATCCCAGTCATCGTTTGAATTAGCGTAGTGCCTAATGTATTCTGCTAACACAGCATGGCTTCTTTCTAAAGCACCATTTGTTTGTGGATGATATGCAGTTGTAGTCACTTGAGACACTTTAAAAAGTTTAGCTAGTCTCCTCATCAGATTGCTAGTGAACATTCTGCCCCTATCTGTTAAAATTGTCTTAGGTGCTCCGTAAATGGAGAATAAATGCGTTGCTAGAGCATGAGCTATTGTTGTGGCACTTATATCGGGGACAGGTACAAATATGCAATATTTGCTTAATTGGTCCTGCATTGTTAATACGTGACAATTCCCATCGGCTGTCGTGGGTAATTTTCCGACAGTATCTAAACACACTTTATCAAATGCTTCTAAGGGTGTGTCCGTTATTAGCATTGGTTCCTTATTTTTGGATCTGACTATTTTTCTCTGAGCGCAACTTCTACATTTTCTAATGTATTCTGTAATGTCCTGCCTTAATCCTGGCCAAGCGAATTTTTCTCTGATTCGCTGATATGTTTTATTTACCCCTTTGTGTCCTGCTACTAGACTGTCATGGTATTCGGATATAATTTTTTCACGGTATTCTTTTGGCGGTATATTTATTGTGCCATAACATAGTTTGATTTCAATGTCGCTGTTGCGGAAAATTTTTACTAACTTTTCCATGCCCTTTTCACCCCAATCATCTAATAAGTCACCATAGCGTGACACCCTAAATCGTTTTATCCCTTCTTTTATCAAAACATCTTTGGGATTACGTAATGCGAAATCTAGCTCCTCTTCGTCCATATTTTGGTCGTTTTTTTCTTTTACTATTACCGTAAAAGTTCTGTATTTTCCTTTTGGCGTAATTAGCACTTGTCCTATTCTTGGTTTGCTACTTTTAATTTCTGCCAAGTCTATTCTTCCTGTCGCTATTAATAATTTGATTGTAGGTGTAGTTGGTTCTGCATCCGCTGACATAAAATGTACATAATTGTCCCTAATATTCGTTAATGGTCCCCTATCATAGGTTAAAATGTCCAATCTGTCTAAAAACGTTGCTTTTTCTTCATGTTTTATATTTTGAAAAGGGGGCTTTCGAACGTCGATGTAAGGCATTGTTATACCTAATCCTAACTTAGGTTTAAAATCTGTGTTTCTTGTATTAGGGCATTCATTTTCTTTGCCTGTAATTATTTTTCTAGGAACCGCTCTTTTTTGCCTATTGTCTATTACTGTTCCATCTAGTTTTACTTCTCCTAATATCGTATTGGGTACGAATGGTGTGGATTGAGCATTCGGTCTCGTATTATGCACGGGTGTGTCGAAAGTAACTGTTTTTTTACTACTGATTGTGTCTCTTGCTAAATTACTCAAATTTCTATCTTTTATCGTGTCTCTTGACTCACTTGTGTTCGGCTGATTTATTTGTTCTGAAATTTCTCGTAAATCCGCTATAATTTCATTTATTGACCTGGCTTCATCTTGCTCTACTTCAACTTCATTAATTACTTCCTCATTTTCTTCTTCTTGATTCTCATTATTTTCACCAAATTCATCGTCCCAAAAATATGTTTGATGACCCGCCATTGATAAATCAAAACGCTTAATTGATTCTTTTATACTCTCTATCATTTCTTTATCATTAATTTGTCTATTATTATTGGTTTCGCAAATTGTTGTATCTTCCTCATTTTCTTCTTCTGACGTGTCCACAGGTGGACTCAGGTATATTGCGGTTTCTTTGCTCGTAATGGGTTGCTCTATTTTACTAGTGTTGTTGCTATCACTAGATTCATCGTCTGTATCTTCCGCATTCGTGCCATTTAAAGAAGGTAACACACTGTGACTTTTTCGCAAAATTGGTATGTCTTCTGCTTCCACCCTACTTTCAGATTCCGTGTTTGATTCGTCACTTTCTGAAATTAGCCTATCATAAATCGTTCTATCCTTTTGCTCTAGCGTGGCCACCGGTTGTGGCCTAGTTTTAGGTCTTAGTCTCGTTGCAATCGGTGCAAACTCATTACCTAGCTCTGTTTCTTTTAGTTTAGTTTTCTTTTTTGGTTTTTCTCTTTTATTTTCTTCTGCATTTTTATTAGCAGTAGGTAAATTAGTATCAGATTTGACCCTGTTTCTGAAATTGTACTGCACTCCTTTTTCTATTTGCTTATCGCCTACTTTACTTGTGGATGGAACTGCCCTATTTTTTTCTAAAAGATTATTTAATACTTCGCTGGCTCTCTTTTTATTTTGATTAGCCGCACTGCTAATTGGGCACACTTGTATATTATCTGAACATTCTTCTATTTCTTCGCTAGAATTTTCGCTGGATATCGTACTATCACTAATTTCTTGACTGCTAGTGAATTCTTCTTGTGAGTTGGAATTTATTTCGCTAGGATTTTCTGATAATCCTCTTAACTAACGATTTATTTTTCCTGGTTTACATTCAAAATCATACTGATAATCTTGTAATCTTAATAACCATTTTGTCATGCGTGACGTCGGTTTTCGAGCTTCGTTTATAATTTTTAGTGGTTCGTGATCGCATGAAAGTACAAATTTTCTTCCGTATAAGTATGGTCTAAAATTTTCCAAAGCATAAATAACTGCTAAACACTCTTTTTCAGTGGGTTCATAATTTCTTTCTGCTCCTATTAAAGTCCTAGAAAAATACGCAATAGGTAGATCCATGCCATCTTTATTCTGTGTTATTACTGCACTAACTGCATGTTCGCATGCGTCTGTTGTAACTTTAAACGTTTTTGTAAAATCAGGATGTTGTAGAATCGGATTTTTACATAACTCTTTCTTTAATGCACGTAAACTCCTTTTTTCATCAGAATCCCATTTGAAGATTTTGTCCTTTTTTAACAGTTCGTACAAAGGTTTGGCAATTTTTGCATAATTTGCTATAAATTTTCTATAATAGCCTGTTATTCCCAAAAATTCGCGAATCGTTTTCTGATTTTTTGGTGCTGGAAAATTTTTTATCGATTCTATTTTCTTAGGATCTGCTTTGATTCCATCTTCTCCTACTAAATGTCCTAAGTAAGCCACTTCTCTACGTAAAAACTCACATTTTTCAGGTTGTAGGGCTAATTTCGCATGTCTCAATCTTTCTAATAAGCGAATAATAATTTTATCATGTTCTTCTAATGTAGACGAGAATACAATAATGTCATCTAAGTAAACGAATAGTTCTGGCCCTTGAAGTCCTGTCAGAACATTATCCATCAATCTTTGAAAAGTTGGAGCTGCGTTTTTAATACCCATGGGCATTCTTTTATATTGATAGTGACCTCTGCCTGAAGAGAAAGCTGTTTTATGTTGGTCTTCTTCTGCTGTACCAATTTGATGATACCCCATAGCCAAATCAAAGACTGAAAAATATTTAGCGCCTCCTAGCCTTTGTAATATTGTGCTAATCAAGGGCATTGGGTAGCTGTCCCCCTCCATCTTGTCATTCAAGGCGCGAAAATCGATTACTAATCTGTATTTTTTATTACCCTCTTTATCTGCCTTTTTGGGCACTATTAGAACAGGTGAATTATAACTTGAATTAGAATTTATAATCAAATCATCTCCATACATTTTTGCTAATAATTCAGTCCCGGCTTTTTCATATTCAGGAGGTTGCCTATATTGTCTGCATTTTATAGGCCTATCATCTGATAATGGAATATAATGTTTTACTAATGGTGTGACTGGTAGTTTATCACCCGGCATTAAAAATCTATCTTGTCCTAATCGTACCCATTTTTTTACGTATTTAACCTCTTCCTCATTTAATTGTTCTAATTCCATTTTCTCAAGTATGCCTTTAATTCTTTGCTCTTTAATATCTTCAAAATTTTCCTGTTGATTGTTAAATATTTCATCTTCGTTGTCAACATAATCGAAGGGGTAAAGCTGTTGAGGATTTATGGCTACTTCAATATCTTTTTCCGTCGTATTTATTGCCATAATTTTACATTTACCTTTTCTTTGTTTGACTAAAGCTTCTCCTAACATTAGGCCATCTGGTGCTTCTATTCTAGGTAAATATCCTTCCTTTAGGTCCTGGTTAGTAACTGGAATATCTATTACTTGCCTAGTTCTGGCTTTGATTCGGAAGAGTCGTGGTATTGGCTTAACTTCTTTTCTCAAACTATGTCTAGCATCTTGCGACTCTTGATCTATGAATGGAATAGGTTGAACCGGCCTAGACGCAGTTATTAGAGAATTATAAAAGAAATTTATATTAGCCCTCTCTTCCCTTAAATAAGGTCTACCTATTATGCCTTCTGTCTTTACCCCGAAATTTGGCTTTACCACATGAAAAGTATATTGTTTGTCGAATATCATAATTTCTACTGTGCCTAAAGTATATACTTTATTTTTCGTCACGCCTGTCATGTAAGAAGCTTCTGAAGTTTTAACTGGAGCATCAGGTGTTAATGCATCTGATTTTATAATATTAATGTCTGCCCCTGAATCTACAAAAAAACTTGCTTTACCCCCTACTAAATAATTTCCTGGTAATTTTACTGCCGGTGACTCAGTTACTACTTCGCTTATCTTGAAGATGACGGGTTTTCCTGAAATCTCACAGTTGTCGGACGCATTTGTCTGTTCGAGCCCATCGTCGCGTCTTCTCGACGAGCTAGTTCCCAGTTTAAAGACCCATTAGAATTATTTCTTTCCATTGTTGCTACTCTATTATTGGAATAATTCCTTGTACCTTCATTATTATAATCTGTGGGGTATCTGTTTTCCCAATTTCCCATAGGTATATTTGTATTATATCGGCTTTCAGCGGCGTATCTATTTGGGCTTTGATACCTATTACCCCAGTCATTTCTACCGGAATTGGGGTTGTAAAGTCTAGCATCGTTATAGTCGTTGCTTCGTCCTGTATTATCATCCTGAGTTTTCCCATAATTATTTTTACCATAATTTATATTATAATTTCTATCCTCTCTTTGTTCGTACCTTGGTTGATAATTTCCTGAATCTTGGAATCTTCCCCTTCTAGACCTATTTCCGCCATTATATCTATTTTTGTCTCTTCTTTCCTCATAATTTCGGTAACCCCTAAAATCATTTTGTTCTCCCCATTGAGATTTCATGGCTCCTTGTCTATTATCATTATAATTAGTAATATAAGAAGAATAACCCCCGGTAATCGGTTGCATTTTTCTTTCCTGTGCCGCTTTTGCGTATTTGTATGATTCTTCTAAATTTCTAGGCGTACGTGCATCTACAGCGTTCGCAATTTCATCTGGCAACGCTCTAACAAAAGTTTTTAATGCTGTATGTTTCACAACATTGGTTGTCACTGCCTCTGTGTTAGCATCGAATGTAGCGCGTAGGGCTGAACTTGCCCCGCTAAGTAATCTCAATAATCTATCATAAAGATCAGGTAAATTTTCATTTCTGTACATTTTCAAATTCATAATTTCTGCATAATACACTTCAAAAGCTTGTCCTGGTGCAAATCTTTCTTTTAAAAGCTCTATTATATCGGTCAATCTAGCAAATTGCTTGTTGTCTGTGCAGTCTCTCGCTGGACCTGTTAATTTTCCTAAAACCGAAGTAATTAACGTTCCTTCATATTCGGGGGGAAATTTCGAAGCAGCTACCACTACATCTTGAATAAAATCCTTGACCGACATGTTCTTTCCATCATAAACCTTTATTTCCATTAGGGCATTTTGTATGGTTAAGCTATCAGCAATAGAGCGAGCCGCCGCGATACCTGCATTTTCTTCATCATTTGCGACAAATGGTCGCTGCAGAGGTAAAATTGATTGGAAACCTAAATCTGTCCTGTCCCTATATAATTCAGCTACATTTGTTGCATTGAAATTTTCGCGTCTGTTTTCCGCGAAAGGATTGTCAACATGTCCTTGATTTTCATTACCGGATTGACGCCGTTCACCGTTTCCTTCCCGATCCGTCATGATTATCTCTCAAAAAAAAAATCTCAACATAAAAAAAAAAATCAATTCTTTTTATTAATTATATCTGGCAAAAATCACAGATATTTATTTTAAAACTTTTAAAATTTGTTTATTTTCATAACACTCGTGAAATAAAATAATCGTAAATTCCCAATTTACTATTTCCAAATAAATGTCTTTTAAATACACGTATAACTCTGTAATAAGACCCGGTTTCTTATTGCATATTTTCTCTACTCTTCTATCGCAAAGAAATCTCACTCAAACGATTAGAAAAAAAAACTTTGTTTAAATTATTAGATTCTTTTTATTTAAATCAATTGTAAAATAAAAAGAAAAAAAATATTCTCGATAATTTTTTTTTTAAATTCTTTTATTAACACATTATGTTTTTATTTTATTTATCTTATTAATTTAATTTCTTTCAACTGTATACTTTGTCAACTCAGCACTCTTACTGTGACTTGGTGCTCGCAATGTTTTGAAATACGATTAACGCACTAATCCCGTAACCTATCTATAGCAAGGTCGTTTATTTCTTTTAATTAATCAAACTTTTAATTACCTGTCATGCTCAAATTTTGCAATGATTGTGCTAGTGAGCTGTAATTGTTTTCTGAACGCGTATCTTTAACTTTTTCTTTTCCGATGAATAATTGTCTTTTTACCGCATCAAATTTTTCTGGACTAATATTTCTTCTAGCTAAAATGTGTGCACGAAGTTTACGTTGTCTTTCTAATTTATTTTCTTCGCATTTAGAATAATTATACATTTGAAATTTTATATTCAAACAATAAAAATCTAACTCCTGTTTTGTATACTTTTCGTGATTTTAAGCCTCTCACTTGCCCAAGTGGCTACACACTTCCGGCAAGGTTAAGTCGAGGAATTTTTACCGAATTTTTAGAGAAACCAGAGCTTGTCGAATGCAAGGGTAGTTACTGTGTCTCGGTTCGACGTTAGCGAACCAAACAAAAATAAACAAAAATTCTACTCGCGCACTTGACAAAAATCCCAAAAAAAAAAATTTTTCTCTGTAAATTAAAACATCACAACATAGACACAATAAATAAATTTTTCATTTCAATAATTGTTCATAGTGTATAAATTCAATTTCATCATTTTTTTATCATTTAAATTCTCAGTGTTTAATGTGTATTTGTAATTGTGTTTTTAAAACATGTACATTTTTAGAAGGAAAATTTATTTTTTCACTCTTTACTGATTTCTCATTTTTCTCTTTTTCAAACCATTTTCTCAAAAATATGAGCGACAAATCCCACCGCTGCCACCATTTTGTTAAAGACGGATGTTAATTAACAAAAGAAAAATACAATAGATAACTTGACGAGAAATAATAAATTTTTTAGAAAAATACTAATTTTTATTACTTAACAATTCCGCTTATTTGGAAAGCGTAAATGCTCTTCGCTAAATAATTTTAGAATAAGGTAGTGGACTACCTCTCAGTAAATTATCAATTCAATAAACCCGGATAGACGGTATTTCAGAGAAAATGTTAAAAGAAATATGAGACAAAGTAAATCAATGTGAAAAATAAATAAATAGAGTCAAATTAAATTAACACTCAATTTATTACAAATTATTCTCAAAGTATTTGTTTTATACATGCAAAGAAAGGTTTATTACAAAATTCAATAATTAAGCTACTTGACTTACGTCAAGTCTCACAAATATCAACAAGATAGATTCGAAACACAAGAAACTGTTTTATTAAACACAATTATTTAAAGAGACTCACCAGAATTATAATCGTTACAGAAAAGTATCGTATTACTCGTTGTTTGTCACTTGATATTTAGGTATGCGGAAGTCTTCTCTTCTTTATTTAGTTATAATGAATTTCTCAATTTATTTTTATATATTTTCAAGACACTTGTATTTATTATTATTTAACACAGATCAACCCTTACTTGGGGATTAATTAATAACTTCAACCACTTTTTGTGGGACTTCAATAATATAATCATCCGCCTTTTGCGGGAATCAACACAACATCCGCCTTTGCGGGAAATGATACTCAACACTTGAACGAATACTGATCATTCGATCTCTACTGGCCGAAAGACCGACTATTTAAACTCTCTTAAACAATGAGTTTTGTGACAATGATCACTCCCGATTCATGTAGAAGGAGAGTTGATTTTGCAACTGACTTCTCCTTATTTTCATGCAATTTCAACAACATTGCATTTTTAACTGGGGCAGTGATACATTCAATCACCTACTCTACTTATAATTTTCATTAATATTACTTAATCTTCCAAAGGGATTAAGTAACTGTCATATATTGAAGACCCACATTTAAATGATACAATAAGAATTTAGATCATGTTATTATTTTGTAACTTATTTCAATTTAACAATTCATTATATCTAAAGTATATGAAAAGACCTTTGGCATAATTATTAAATGATTTCGAAATAATAATTAAAATATTCACAATGAGAATAATAATGTGTTTTGTGTTTTATAATATAATAATTTGAAAGATAATTTAAAAGAATTTCAAAAAAAAATTATAAAGTGACGTAAAATCCGTCTCTAACAGTTACAGGTTAAAAATAATTCTCAATTTTAAATATTTATAACTTTTTGAAGGCAACTTGTTTTATCTGTCCACTTGTATAATTGGAAAGCTTAGTTCTTGAAGTTTATGTAGACAGAGTTTCAATACTGTGCTAAAAAAAAATTATTTTCTTATTGAAAAGTTAAAGGTTTCAAAGATATCCCCATATATCAAGAATTATGCATTTTCTACCGTTTTTTCAATGTTTCAATAGTTTTTCATATTATTTTAGCAGCTTTTTAGACACGAGAAATATTGCGGATGATTGGGCATAATGCATTGGACAATTGAACAAACACTCTAATTGTCCGAATACATTTTAGACAATTGAGCAAACGGCTTGCTCAATTGTCCGAATTGCTATCTCAAAAAATCCTTTTTTACTGGGTAGTTTTTTAGCTTTTGTTATTAACTTTTCGAAATTCTTTTACTTGTTTAAACAATTGATTGTTTATCGTTTCAAAGAATTTGATGCTAAGAAAATAATAATAATAAATAAAAGAATTAATTATTTTTATTTAAATAAACAATTGTTCTAACGATATAGCTTTCTTTGTTTTTAAAAATGACTGTGGGTCTTTCCTTATTATCTCTTTCAATTCTGAACAGAACAAAATTTATTTTTAGATTAATTTGGTATTTATAAATAAATAAAAATAAATATAAACACACCTTGTTTTTGTGATAATATCACTTATAAATTGTGTTTGCAGTATTTGTTATTTGGAATTTGACAATCTACAAAAAAATATGAAATAAATTGTTTTAAGAATATTATAAAACTTTACCTAACAAAACTCTACTAGATAATTAATTTAAATCAATTAATTATATCCTATTCTGGCTAAATCTTGGGTTTATCAGGATCATTTCTATAATTTAATCTTTCAAATTGTCATGTGGATCGCCTATTGCAATGCACATGGCATATAAGAATATCAAATAAGAATTACGATTTAATCTTTGATACCACTCTTGGATAACCAATAGTGTTGGTAGAGATCGCTAGAAAACCCCTGACCATTGATTTTCCGTGG
The DNA here is from genome assembly GCF_019393585.1 of Leptopilina boulardi. Lineage (NCBI taxonomy): Eukaryota > Metazoa > Arthropoda > Insecta > Hymenoptera > Figitidae > Leptopilina > Leptopilina boulardi. The sequence goes on from NW_026137777.1 coordinate 560,491, forward strand.
CTTGACTTTGAAGATTTGTTTGTTGGTATTTTGTTGTTTTGTTAAATAATAATTTATTCCAGTGAAGATTTGGAAACTTAGACGTGTTGGTAGAAATCTTTCGAAGGCCCCTGACAACAGACTTTCCTCTTCGACAATTTCTAAATTGTTAATTTGAGAAGAACCAATCGTATTGGTAGAAATCGTTAGAGAGCCCCTATCAATTGGTCACTCAAAATTAACAAATTTAAATAAATTTTATTTTTGGTTACGATTTAGTCTTTGATAACTTTCTCGCCAAGAGATGCAGATCGTTTAGGTAGAGATCGTTAGAAAGCCCCCAACAATCTGCACTTCTCATGTTTAAAAGACTTGACTTTGTAGATTTAATTATTCTGAAGATTTCCTTATATTAAAATATAAAAGAAAGCTCTTGCCAGTATGAAACTGTTCAGATCAAAGAGACAGAAACGTGCATTTACTTGGCTTTTATAGTTGCGTCCCTACCCTTAATTTTCTGGGGTAAGTAAAATTTAAAATGTGCGAGTGTTTGAGTAAGGAATTTTAAATTCATTGAGCGAAAATCCGCGAGTTTCCCTCATCACTTTACGCAGGGCGCTTCTCCCATGTATTTCTTACCGCCAATTTCTCCCTCTATTTGGATTTTTCGCGGCGTCTATTTTTGGATAGCCAATTACACAGCCCCACAAAAAAAAGTGTCGTGCGCGGCAGACTAGACTAGTCATTTCCTATGTATTTTGACGCTCTGAACACGAATCCGAAGTCCGTTTTGCTCCATCACGTCAGGATTTTTTTCTAACCTCCAAAAACCTGACGGATTTTGAGAGGTAGGCTATTTTTTTAAAAAATTGATGGATTTACTTCAAACTTGGTATCTATGGGTTTTTTTTGGGTCGCTGATGACGAATTTGAAGTTAGATTGTCAAAATTCAAATTGGCGGCTCCAATATGGCGGACGAATTTTGTAAAAATTGATGGATTTACTTCAAACTTGGTATCTAGGGATTTTTTGGGTCGCTGATTACGAATCTAAAGTTAGATTTTCAAAATATAAAATGGCGGCTCCAATATGGGCAAAATGGCCCCAATTCCAATAGCGCATTCAACAGAAATGAAAGAAAACTAAAAATATATGAAACTTGTTTTGGATAAAATTAGATACCGAGAACACAACTGGCAAATTTGTGGAGATTTCAAGATTTAAAGCATACTACTTGGACAACAATCAGGTTTTACAAAAACACCATGTTTCCTGTGTTTGTGGGACAGTAGAGATCGAGCAAACCACTACATTAAAAAACAATGGCCAAAAAGGAATTCTTTCGAACCAGGTTCAAACAATATAATAGAAAATTCCCTAATCGACCCTTCAAAGATGATAATTCCGCCCTTAGACACGAAACTAGGAGCAATTAAACAATTTGTCAAAGCCTTAGATAAAAAAGGAAACTGTTTCAAATACCTGGAACAAAAGTTTCCAGAAATCTCTGATGCGAAACTAAAAGAAGGGGTTTTCGACGGACCACGTATTCGCAAATTGTTAAAAGATGAGCAATTTATCACCAAGATGAATAAAAAGGAGAAAGCCGCATGGCTTAGTTTCAAAGCAGTTGTCGGAAATTTTCTGGGTAATCACAAGAGTGAAAATTGGGAGCAAATAGTTAGTGATATGATTAAAAACTTTGGTAAGTTAGGATGCTTAATGAGCATAAAGTTGCATTACTTAGACTCGCATCGGGATCAATTCCCTGAAAATTTAGGAGATTACAGTGAAGAACAAGGAGAACGATTCCATCAAGATCTTAAAGAATTTGAGCGTCGTTATCAAGGAAGATGGGATGTAAATATGATGGCCGACTACTGTTGGATGCTGAAAAGGGATATTGTACCTGGAGGCACCAATTTGAAAAGAAAACCATTACACAGATCCTTTGAGGACAAAAGAGTGCGCTACCATAAAAAGACGTGAATACCTTACTTATGGGACGTTTCATGTCAACCGGCCCAGAGCTCCATCCAAAATTCTAATCAACGAAAATCAACTTATTACGGCTCAAAATAATCGTCAGCTCATACTGCTTCGAATAAAAAGTGGCGAATTAAAAAATTCAAAATGGCGTCCTTACTGTACCATGTTTTGCAAATTTTTTTAATAACTCAGCAAACAAATGTATTAATTACCTTGAGAAAATAATTGCAACTTGTTGGATAATGGGTCACTCTTATGTTTTTGGGGTCGCTGATTACGAATCTGAAGTCAGATTTTAAAAATTTTCAAAATTCAAGATGGCGGATCCAATATGGCGGACATTTTTATTAAAATTTGATCAGATTCGCTTGAAACTTGCTACCCGAGGATTTTTGGGGTCGATGATTACGAATATAAAGTCAGATTTTAAAAATTCAAAATGTCGGATCCAATATGGCGACCAAAATTTTTTAAAAATTATCAGATTTGCTTGAAACTTGTTACTCGGTGGTTTTTAGGGTCGCTGATTACGAATCTAAAGTCAGATTTTAAAAATTTTCAAAATTCAAAATGGTGGATCCAATATGGCGACCAACATTTTTTTAAAATTATCAGATTTGCATAAAACTTGTTACTCGGGAGTTTTTGGGGTCGCTGATTACGAATATAAAGTCAGATTTTAAAAATGTTCAAAATTCAAAATGGTGGATCCAATATGGCGAACAAAATTTTTTTTAAAATTATCAGATTTGGTTGAAACTTGTTACTCGGGGATTTTTGGGGTCGATGATCACGAATCTTACGTCAACTTTTAAAAATCAGGTCACAGATCACGATTCTGATGTAAAAGTTGTTAAAAATTCAAAATGGTGGAGCCAATATGGCGGATGAAATTGTAAAATTTGTTTGCATTTATAAACTTAAATGTAATGAGGCTGATTTTTGAGGTTAAGGTTTTTAGAGTTAAGGACAGTTTTTGAAATTAAGTTTGAGAATATTTGAAAGTTTCAGTTGTGCTTAAATTGTAAAAAAAATGATATAGAAGAAATTTTTATAAAGGAAAGGAAAAATTTTAAAAAAGTAATTAAGGGTATATTTTTTAAAATTTAATTTAAGGCTATTTAAAAGCCTCAAATTAGCTAAAATTATAAAAGATTTATGTAGAGTAAATTTTAAAAAATCCTTAATTTCTATATTAAGTGGTAGTTTTGGGGATTAAGGGTAGTATTTTGAAAAATTACTTTTATGATATTTAAGATCTTTTAAATGAAGCCTAAATTTGTATGGAAGAAAAATTTAAAACAACTAATTGAATAATGTGAAAGGGGTGGTTTATGGAGTTAAAGGTGGCGAATCCATCCAATTTTTAAATATTTTATTAGCCATTTTGGAACCACTAATCTTATTTTATAAAATCCAGATTCAAATTCGTAGTCACCGACCCCAAAATTCCCCGAGTAACAAGTTTTAAGCAAATCTCATAATTTAAAAAAAATTTTTGGTCGACATATTGGATCCACCATTTTGAATTTTGAAAATTTTTAAGAACTGACTTTAGATTCGTAATCAGGGACCCTAAAAACCACCGAGTAACAAGTTTCAAGCAAAACTGACAATTTAAAAAAAAATTTTGGTCGATATATTGGATCCACCATTTTGAATTTTAAAAATCTCACTTTATATTCGTATTCAGCGACCCCGAAAACCCCCGAGTAGCAAGTTTCAAGTGAATCTGATTAAATTTTAATAAAAATGTCCGCCATATTGGATCCGCCATCTTGAATTTTTAAAATTTTTTAAATATGACTTCAGATTCGTAATCAGCGACCCCAAAAACTTCCGAGTAACAAGTTTTATGCAAATCTGATAATTTTAAAAAAAATGTTGGTCGCCATATTGGATCCGCCATTTTGAATTTTTAAAATCTGACTTTAGATTCGTAATCAGCGACCATAAAAACCACCGAGTAACAAGTTTCAAGCAAATCTGATAATTTTTAAAAAAATTTGGTCGCCATATTGGATCCGCCATTTTGAATTTTTAAAATCTGACTTTATATTCGTAATCAGCGACCCCAAAAATCCTCGAGTAGCAAGTTTCAAGCGAATCTGATCAAATTTTAATAAAAATGTCCGACATATGGGATCCGCCATCTTGAATTTTGAAAATTTTTAAAATCTGACTTCAGATTCGTAATCAGCGACCCCAAAAACATAAGAGTGACCCATTATCCAACAAGTTGCAATTATTTTCTCAAGATAATTAATACATTTGTTTTCTGAGTTATTAAAAAAATTTGCAAAACATGGTACAGTAAGGACGCCGTTTTGAATTTTTTAATTCGACACTTTTTATTCGAAGCAGTATGAGCTGACGATTTTTTTGAGCTGTAATAAGTTGATTTTCGTTGATTAGAATTTTGGATGGAGGTCTGGGCCGGTTGACGTGAAACGTCCCTTATGTATATAAGAATTTTCATTTCTAGTTTTGAAAATTTTACTTCAGATTTGTAATCAGCGACCCAAAAACCCCTAGATACCAAGTTTGAAGTAAATCCATCAATTTTTACAAAATTCGTCCGGCATATTGGAGCCCTCATTTTGAATTTTGAAAATCTAACTTCAAATTCATCATCAGCGACCCAAAAAACCCCTAGATACCAAGTTTGAAGTAAATCCATCAATTTTTAAAAAAAATAGCCTACCTCTCAAGATCCGACAGGTTTTTGGAGGTTAGAAAAGAATCCTGACGTGATGGAGCAAAACGGACTTCGGATTCGTGTTCAGCGCGTCAAAATACATAGGAAATGACTAGCCTGTTCTGCCGCGCACGACACTTTTTTTTGTGGGGCTGTGTTACATTTAAATTTTTATCTGAGGACAGAGATATTTTTCTCTCTCTAATTCCGTTTCTAACGCTCGCCAAGAACAATGCCATTGTCTACCTGTCAATCATTTTCTTTTAACTGATTTTTATTTTCTAAAATCTTTAATTTTTTAAAAAATAATAACTTTAAAATTATTTAACTTTTACCAGTAATTTTTAAATAATTTTTACTTTAATATAACATACCTATAATTTTATTTAATTATTATTAATTTCAGCAATAAAATAAAATAATTTTTATTATTTTATTTTCTAAATATTTAAAAATATAAAATAAATGTATCCTTTAAATAATAATCTACAGGAATTCTTTATTTAAAAAAAATCTTTAAATTAAAATTAAATAAATAATTCTCTTAATTCGAATTTATATCTACCTTCTCCTTCTATTATTTTTCCTGTTTATATTTTCATTTTGTTATCTATAGCTATCTTATCTCTCTTTCTATTATTTTCAGAAATTCAATTTAGGGTAACGGCACCAGTGAAGGAACTGACACCAGTGAAAGAACAAATTTCATGTTTTGCATTCTAATTAGTGTAATAAGCAATTTGGTATTATAAATTATATATTTTTATGTTCCTTATTTAATTTACGTCTTTAGTATCTAAGATACCTAGAGAGTTAACACGTAAATTTTATAAAAAAAAATTTTTAAAAATGTTGTGTTGCAAATTTATCTTCAACAATAAGAACTCTTCTCTGACACGTTATTTCTTTTTTCACATTTAACTAATTTAAACTGCCTTAAATCGTCGGTCTTTTTTAAACTAAATTTATCTTGTGTATTAGAAATACTTCTTTTCATTTAAAAGCTAATAAAATATTAATTTGCCATAAGAAAAGCAAATTCCGTCATTGGGGGGTTTTTTTTTTATTTACTAGTGAAAGAACAGAAATGTTTTTTCACTGGTTCCAATGCAATCCAATGAAGGAACACCTTCAACGAATAGTCTGAAGTCAAACAAAAAAATGACAAAATCAAATAGGTTAACACTGTTAGGTTACAATAATATTGTCAAAATAAATTGCAAGCAGATGTTTGATTGTAGGTTATAAATGCATTTTCAATTAAAAATAAGATTCTGCAAACTTAGTTAAAAAATATTCATAATTATCATTAATTTACCTTAATTTAGTATATTACAAACATTTTATTACTTTATCTTCGTTTTAATATATTTTTTAAATATATTTTAAATATATATTTCACATCGTTCTTTCACTGGATGCAGAAAATTCTTTCATTAGACAATTTGTTCTTTCACTGGTGAAATAGGTATGTTTTACTTATTAATTAAAATTTTAATTAACATCTTATATTTATGAAAATTAAATATGACCTTCGCATTCTACACTTAATTAGCTATCGAAATAAAATTGGTAAAAAAATTTTTAATAACTGCATTCAAAAATAATAAATGATTAAAGTATGCATTTCCTTAAATGTTCTTTCACTGGTGTCGTTACCCTATCTAGTTTTAATTTCATTTGTTAATGTAATTGTATTTTTAATATTTATTAATTCATAATTTTCAAATAATTTATAATTATTTTATAATAAAAATTTTTAACTATTGAAATACCATTTCAGCACGGAATACGATTTTAAAATAAATAAAATGAAATTTTTATAATAAAAAGCTTTTTTATCAAAAAATGTATTTTTAACTTTTTGAACAAATGGTTCCAAAACCAGTGTGTGGATATTTTAGAAAATCCTTGTGTCAGATTTTTGGTATTAGTAAGTAGAATTAGCATGCAAAATTTCAGGGCGATCCATCAACATTTGTTTGAGATAATTTCTACACAAGAAGCGGTGCCATATACACACATCCATCCGGACATTTGTTTCTCATGTCGAAATATAACTATATTAGTTAAAAATTTATTAAAATAATTGATTTTAGGAAGTTCGAAAATTGTCATCACTATAAAGCTTTCTACGAGGAAGCAATTTAGAAAATTAAATTCATTCATGAATAATTAAGAAATCAATAAAAACAAGCAGGGGGTTCTGTATGTTTATTTCATAAACATTTTACTTCCTCATTGTGTGAAGCAAAAAATTTGCTTCCACGTGGAGGAAGCTATAAATTTCTCTAATTCAATTGATTGATTTAAAACATTTCGAGTTAAAAACTGATTTAAATTAATTAAATTTTTTGAAAAATTAATTAAATTTTTTGAAAAATTAAAAAAATTTTAATTCATTTTGGGTGTAACATAACTTTATATATACGAATCGATTTGTTTCAATGCGGGGGATAAAATTATTTCATATATAAACTTGAATTTTAATAAACACAACATTTTTTAGCTAAAATGTAAATTTTTGATTTTTTAACTTTCATTAATTCTTTAAATTTTAATCAAATTTATACTTTGTATATACCAATCGATTCGTCTTGATGTAAGAAAGACGATTATATTATATATTACCTTAAATTTTTCTATTTAAAAATTTTTTCAATTAAAATAAAATTTGGAAAAAAGACAATAAAATTTTATTGGGGGGCATTTTTAAAAATCCTGTGGTTATTTTTGAGAGATTAATGTGATAAATAAGCCTACCAAATTTTATCCAAATCCATTAAAACCTGTTAAAGATATCGTGTTCACAAAAATGATCCACACAAACATACATACACACATACATCCGGACAATTGATCAGGATCTCATATAACATGTTTCAATATAGAGGAAAATTTGTTTTAACCATGTTTAAAAATTTTATAAACGAAAGGACTACAAAGTTTCGGGTGTACTTCCGAAGTAGGGATACCTCCGATCTTAATGAAACTTGGTACACTAACGTATTTTGGTACGCTGATAATGAAAATGATAGTGAAAATTGGCGCAAATTTGATTATCATGGTAAAAACCATAAAAAACCCCATAAAATCATGGTTTCTTGCGATTATCCCGTAAAAAACGCAAAATTTCGAAAAAAGTTTTAGACAAAAGTTGTAGATCTCAAAAAAACACACATTTTATGTTTTATGCATTTTTTACAAAAAGTAATTATTTTTCGAGAAAAATCCAAAAAACCAAAAACACCATGATAATGAAAACATATACAACAATCATGGTAAGACATATTATTTGACTCATATATAGTATCATATTCACCATTACTCAGGATCCAACGAATTCCGCAAAATACTTTCGGCCATATCCACCCCCTCTCGCCAAGGTTGTTTTTAAAAGAAAAGCGAGCAGTACCTTACGCGGCCGAAGGCCGTGTTTACTGTTTTGCGTTTACCGCTGCTGTAGACTCCACCTCACAATTCCTGCTAAATACTTTCTGCCATATCCACCCCCTCTCGCCACGGTTTCGCCATGATAATCAAATTTGCGCCAATTTTCACTATTATTTTCGTAATTAGCGCGCCAAAATACGTTAGTATACTTACAACTACCAAATTCCTCTCTAGTTACTAATTTTCCATCATTTTGTTGCGTTTTTAATCGTTTTTTGGATTTTTCTCGAAAAATAATTACTTTTGGTAAAAAATGCATAAAACATAAAATGTGTGTTTTTTGAGATCTACAACTTTTGTCTAAAACTTTTTTCGAAATTTTTTGTTTTTTACGAGATAATCGCAAAAAACCATGATTTTATGGTGTTTTTTATATTTTTTACCATGATAATCAAATTTGGACCAATTTTCACTATCATTTTCGTAATCAGCGCACCAAAATACGTTAGTATACCAAGTTTTATTAAGATCGGGGGTACCCCTACTTCGGAAGTATATCCAAAGATTCCTCCACGAGGAAGAAAAAATCAATTAAATTCAAAAGAAATCATTTTTTTGAATAAGATTAAATTCAGATCTAAAGAATATTCATTATTGGAAAAATTCAAACAAATTATAAATGTTGAGATATCATTCATAAATGTACCCACACAGCACAATATATTGCTGTAAGCTTACCTCAAGCTTACATGTAATTTTTGTAAGCTAAATATTGTAATATTGTAATAGAAAAATGTCCGCCATACAGTAAGCTTACACAGTAATGCCATGGTAAACTTACATGGTAAAGTCATGGTAAGCTTACATGGTAGGGCCACTGTAAGCTTACACGGTAAGATCACTGTAAGGTTACAGTAAGTTTGCACGGTAAGCTTATATTAATTGCTGACAAATAACAAAGTATTAATTTATCAACTTACAGTAAATAATAAATTGTTTTGCACAATTATATTTATTTTGTCATTTATATAAAAAAAACCCGGTAGGGTTTGCTTAAAAAAATTTACTGCGCATTCGTAAGTGCCATAGAAAGCTACTGCGCATAAATATTTTAAAAAAATTATTCATTGATACCTTTGAAAACTTGCCGTGTAAGCTTACTATAACCTTACAGTGACTTTGCCATGTAAGTTTACTATGGCCTTACTGTGTAAGCTTACTGTATGGCGGACATTTTTATATTACCTCGACCTCACCTGAAGCTTACAGGGTTAGCTTACAAAAATTACATGTAAGCTTGAGGTAAGCTTACAGCAATATCCTGTGCTGTGCGGGTAATAAAAAATTTTTCCAGAAAGTTTCGAAGAGACCAAATCAAAATGGCTGACGGCAAAAAAAAATCTCCTTGGATTCTCAAACAACTCCTTATTTTTTTTATTTTATATATATATATATAGGGTCAGTCGGGGTAAATCCGAACGGGGGGTAAATCCGAACGCTAATTATTTCAGCTTAATTAAAATTTTTAAAAATAAGTTCGATATGAGAATTTTTACCTCAGATCCTCTTGAAGAGATTCTAAGTATTATCCCATTTTTTGTTTGTTAATTAGCAACAGCATAAACAAAGATAACAAGTATTGCAAAAAAGATTGAAAATCAAAGATGACACTCTTTCAGTATTTTGTCTCGTATTTGAAGAAAAAGAAGCTAAAAATTCATTTTATTATTTATAATTGTTTGTTACACTACCGTCCGAAATTGTGCGAACTCTGCTTTTTCAACAACTATAAAACTGTTCAAATCTTCAAAAATATTAAAACTAAAATTTTTTTCTCTTTATTTTATTAAAGTTAATAAAATTCTGAAAGAAATGACACCTTGACAAAGAGAATATGTTAATTTTTCAATTAGATATCTAAGAAAAACCCAATTTTCAATGTTTTTACTATTTTTTTTATTTCTCTGGCAAAAATTAATATTTTTAAACGTTCTTAGGCTCATTGAAATCGTATTTTGTTATGCAATTCAAATTATATACAACAATTCATGTACACATTCTCCCCTAGCGTATGCAAACCGTGAAAGTTGGCTCATAAAATGTCAAAAAATTTAAATTTAATTCTACAATAAAATATAATGTTTAAAAATCAAGTAAATATATCATTCTAAACTTCTCTGATTTATGTAAGTAAATTTAAGATTTATACATTTTACTGATCATTTTTTGTCATATAAATATTAATCACAATTTTTTGACATTTTATGAGCCAACTTTCAGGGTTTGCATACGCTAGCGAAGAATGTGTACATGAATTGTTTTATATAATTTGAATTGCATAACAAAATACGATTTCAATGAGCCTAAGAACGTTTAAAAATATTAATTTTTGCCAGAGAAATAAAAAAATAGTAAAAACATTGAAAATTGGGTTTTTCTTAGATATCTAATTGAAAAATTAACATATTCTCTTTGTCAAGGTGTCATTTCTTTCAAAATTTTATTAACTTTAATAAAATAAAGAGAAAAAAATTTTAATTTTAATATTTTTGAAGATTTGAACAGTTTTATAGTTGTTGAAAAAGCAGAGTTCGCACAATTTCGGACGGTAGTGTATGAATACTAGAACAGAAACTATATTTGATTTTTGCCTTCTGTAAAATTTTATTAATAATATCAGACCGTTCGTATTTACCCAAGAAAATTGGAAAACTGGGGTAAATCCGAACGGTATTTTTAATAATTTTTTTTTACATCAAAGCCACACAAAATTGTTTTTATTTGATTACACTATTATTTTAACATTATAAAAGTACATAGAAAAAAGTTTTTCTTTCTATACGTATCCTCGTTAGTAATTAATAAGCAGAAACTTAATCTCTGTTCTCTCGAAGGAGTGTTTCAATTTTTTTGCCAAATGGTTTGTTGAAAAAAGTTTTTCAGGATCTTAATAAAATTTGGTATTCTACGGTTTTTGGGGTCGCTAATTACCAATTTGAAGTCAGTTTTTCAAAATTCAAAATGGCGGACGAGAATTAAAAAATTCATTGGATTCGCTCGAAAATTGTTACTCGGGGGGTTTCAGGGTTAGCAAATTTGATCATTTTTAAAAATAAGTTTTAGGAAAGTACGCCATTTTGAATTTAAAAAATTTGACTTTTATTTTTGTATTTACATTCAATCACTCCAAAATACTTTCTGTACCAAGTTTTGCAAAAATCCGTTATGATTTGATAAAGTTATTGAAGGTTTTAATTGTGTAATGCATTTTAATTTTTAACCTGTTTGATTTTTGTATTTATATATGATGCATTATTACATAATAGGTTTATTATCGTATTTTTTTTGAGTTTTTATATAAGTTTAACAATTGCAACACTTTAAATTTATTTTCCCTAAGATTTTTCTGAAATACAGTGGCGTTCGTATTTACCCCCATATTTTAGGAAAGTTGCAAAGTATTGAGGTAAATACGAACGCTAAGTTTCCTGCGATTGTAATTTATCAAAAAATTTTTCTACCCCATAAAATTGTTCTATGGAAGTAAAGTAACAACTTCATGCACCAGAATACCGGAAGTATTTTTTTTTAAAGAAAAAACTTATGTTATTGTTGAAACTTACTAAAAGCGTTCGGATTTACCCCGGTTGACCCTATATATATATATATATATATATATGGGACGTTCCACGTCAAACGGAACAGAGCTCTAGCCAAAAATTGGCTTGATAAAAAAAATCGTTTAAGGGCTGAAAAAACTTGTACACTCTTGTACTTTCGAAAGCAGATGGGCGATTACAGAAATTCAATATGGCGGCGCCTCTAGATGTGATATAAGTCATCAATGTCACGATTCGACAAATACAAACATGAATAAAATTTCCAAAATTAATTAAATTGAATCAAAAAATACACTTTTAAGCATTTTTGGGGTCGCTGAATACGAATCTGAAGTAAGATTTTAAAAATTCAAAATGGCGGATCCAAAATGGTGGTCGATTTTTGTTAAAACTAAATATTTTTTCTCAAAACTGGTTACTCGGGGGTTTTTGGGGTCGCTGAATATGAATCTGCAGTCAGATTTTAAAAATTCAAAATGGCGGATCCAAAATGGTGGTCGATTTTTGTTATAACTCAATTTTTTTAAAAAACTGGTTACTCGGGGGTTTTTGGGGTCGCTGAATACGAATCTGAAGTCTGATTTTAAAAATTCAAAATAGCGGATCCAAAATGGTGGTCGATTTTCGTTAAAATTCAATTTTTTCTTCGAAACTTGTTATTTGGGTGTTTTCGGTGTGGATGAATTAATTATAAAATTAGATTTTTTTGATTAAATATGTTATTCGGGTGTTTTAAAGGTCGCTTATTTTTAAAACAAAGGAGCACTTGTATATTTTTTAGCCAAGTGTCTTTGAAACCTTTTATGAACAATAGCATTGTAACTAACAGTGTATATTTTTTAGAGCTTTATGATTTTACCTATGTAAAAGAAAGATTTAAATATCAAAAGTCCTTACAAACACTTTACTACTCATTAATTTTACATATTATTTTTTTATTTTTCATATGCGCTTAGTTTTTTATTATTATTATTTTATTTACAACATATTCGCATTCAGCGACCCCAAAAACCCCCGAGTAACCAGTTTTGAGAAAAAATATTTAGTTTTAACAAAAATCGACCACCATTTTGGATCCGCCATTTTCAATTTTTAAAATCTGACTGCAGATTCATATTCACCGACCCCAAAAACCCCCGAGTAACAAGTTTTTTAAAAAAATTGAGTTATAACAAAAATCGACCACCATTTTGGATCCGCCATTTTGAATTTTTAAAATCTGACTTCAGATTCGTATTCAGCGACCACAAAAATGCTTAAAAGTGTATTTTTTGATTCAATTTAATTAATTTTGGAAATTTTATTCATGTTTGTCTTTGTCGAATCGTGACATTGATGACTTATATCACATCTAGAGGCGCCGCCATATTGAATTTCTGAAATCGCCCATCTGATTTCGAAAGTACAAGAGTGTACAAGTTTTTTCAGCCCTTAAACGATTTTTTTTATCAAGCCAATTTTTGGCTAGAGCTCTGTTCCGTTTGACGTGGAACGTCCCATATATATATATATATATATTGACACCGGTCACTGTAGAGAGAGTAACTGGGCAACGGCCAAATCTATTTTGCTTCATAACCAATGGGGAGTATTCAAAGGTACAGCGGAATAGTGGCAAAGTAACTTTAAATTCATTAAAGTTGGGTAAAAAACAGAAGAGCGATTGTTTGATTGTTTAATTTTAAAAAAAAGAAAGTAGTTTGTACTCCAATATCGAGAGGAAACCAACTCGATCTGGTGTATGTAGTAGTTCCGAGAGGAAACCAGCTCGGTATTATGTGTAATATACTGTTATTGAGAGGAAACCAGCTCAATATAGTATGTGTAGCTAGGTATCGAGAGGAAACCAACTCGATACCTTGTGTGTGTAATGTATCCGAGGTGAAAACCAGCTCGGTACTATGTCGCACAATATACTACTATTGAGAGGAAAACCAACTCGATATAGTAGTGATGTGTGAGAGGAAAACCAACTCGACACTGTGTATGTGAAGTGTAGCCGAGAGGAAAAACAACTCGGTATTGTGTGTAATATACTGATATTGAGAGGAAACCAGCTCAATATAGTATGTGTAGATAGGTATCGAGAGGAAACCAACTCGATACCGAGTGTGTGTAATTTATCCGAGAGGAAAACCAGCTCGGTACTATGTCGCACAATATACTACTATTGAGAGGAAAACCAACTCGATATAGTAGTGATGTGTGAGAGGAAAACCAACTCGACACTGTGTATGTGTAGTGTAGCCGAGAGGAAAACCAGCTCGGTATTGTGTGTAATATACTGATATTGAGAGGAAACCAGCTCGATACCGTGTGTGTGTAGTAGTTCCGAGATAAAACCAGCTCGGTCGTAAGCCAATTCGAGAGGAAACCAGCTCGATTTTGGATTGTTGAGGGGAAAGCCAGCTCAACAATGAGTTTAGAAAAGCTCTAGTATCGAGAGGAAACCAACTCGATACGTAGAGTGTGTTGCGTTAGAGAGTGCCTGAAAGTGTAAAACATTAGAGTCGGGGCGGGGGGGTGGTAGCGTTAAATGAAACGAGTCAATGTACAAGTGATCATTTATTTCTAAAGTACAGTGTGTCGAAAAAGTTTAAGTCCCACAAGGGCGAAAATTTTTAAGTATCAATATCGAAGAAATATTCTAAGTCGGAGATTCGGAAAAATTTCTAAGTTCGATGACTCAAAATTTTTCTAAGTCCAACAACTCAGAATTTTTCTAAGTATTGAGTAGTGTTAGCGGTAGGTTAGGCTAGGCAGGGGAGGAAAGCCAACCCCAAGTGAGCTCTAAGGAGAACTGACGTTTTGGTCCAGCGCATCGACTTTTATCATCCGCGACTTTTCCAAAAACGGCAAAGTGGGAGAATTTTAGAGAGAGGGCAAAAATCAGCGTTCGCGTTTCTTACTCTCGACGCAATCCGAATGCGCGTACGGTTCACGCGTTTCGCTTGAGCCAAGGGTCAAGTCGCGCGTCTTTTCGCGAAACTTGCTCTATCTTCAAGATTCTCTCACATCCCTGCTTAACCATTCCTAATTAACCTAATATATCTAATTAATAATTAATATAATTAATATCTTACTTAATAAGTGTGATATATAATAATAATATTATTATATTAAAATATAGTTTATTAATATAATATGTTACAAATACGGATATGTATGTGTAAACATATTACATATTTACTATAAGTTAACAATATAATATTATCCGTATTAAACACTCACACATATATATATAACATTATAAATTATAAATCACTATAACAATATCTACTATTAACAATTAACAAATTATAATTATTGTAATAACAATTATAATTAATAATTAGTTAATAATAATTTATTATGATACAATAATTATTTATAATAAATTATGCTATAAATGATCTACAAGATATAAAAAAAACACCTCTAACTTCGAACATAACCTTTTATTTAAATAAATAATTGAAAATTCGGCTCGGAAAAGTATCCGGCGAACAGAAGGTTAAAAGTAGTGGCGCGAGGAAAGCAAAGGGCCTGTCGCGTTGAGAGTGGGAGGTGTAAGGATGAATAGAGATGGGCCGTAAGGCGAAAGTGGAGAGAGCGAATAGGAAAAAGAGTGGAAAGCGTGAAAAGAAAAGGGGCGCGCCGATGGGATGTTTGGAATAGTGTCTTCTGCACGTTTCGATTTTAAGGGACGAAGAAGAACAAATTTCGTCAAATGGTCTTGATATACCATTATAAATTTAAATTCATTATCTGCCTGGGATTGCAAATCAATTAAATCAACTTGACAGCGACTATTCATTTCGTTGTGGAGAATTGGTTTGGAAACTAAACCTCGCTTTCTTTTAATTTTTTTTATGACAAACTTCACACATTGAAAGAAATTTCGAAATTATATCACGCGTTATGTTTGCATATTTTTTATTAATTTCATTAAGCATACGGTCACGTCCTCCGTGACCTATAGCATAATGTGTTTCTTTCAAAATATCAAAAATATTTTCCAGAGAAATAAAATATTTTACATCGCTATCGTCGTTGCACTTCGCGATCAATTTTAAAATGCCTGAGACTTCTAAAACATCGTACCTTTTCAGCCTCCTATATTGGCGACTAGTTTTTGGACCATTTAACTTTATTTCCATCATATTCTTTAAGATTTCGTCATATTCTTCTTGTATAATTATTTTGTACTTAGTGGAATTATTACTAACGGCACAATAGAATTCTTCTTTCCACTTATTCAAATTTTCGTCAGTCATCTTTATCACAAGTCAAAAGAGACACTGAACCACAGTCAACAATAACTGCGAACTGCTAAATATATTTCTATTACTATTTATTAATTCCATAATTGATATAAAATTTTGTAAACAGTGTGTTTACATCCATTCATGGCCTTCTATCTTTAACTTTTCAATTTGCCTAAATCGACTTGGGCATTTCGCGAAATGCCTAGACAGTTCGGGAAATGCCTATGAATCGCTGGGAAGTTCGGATAATTCCTGAAAAGTATAGACATTTCGGGAAATGCCTAGGCATTTCGCGAATTGTCTCAATTTCGGGTTTTGCCGGTAACATATATATTTCCTTATTTTTATTTCCTTTATTTTATTTTCTTTTTTATTTATTTTTAATTGATTTAAATATATTTGTCGGTTGAGATTCCAAAGATCAAATTAATTTAAATGATAGAAATAAAAATGTCTACTTTATACAAAATCACATTAAAGAATGATAAAATAGACGTTGTTTGTTTTCTCCTAGGAGATTTTTCGTTGCCAACCAAAAAAAATAAAAACATCCGGACAAAAAAATTAATTCGACGACCGGTAAAAAGGTTTTCTCATGAAACTTGATGCCGATTGGTCCACATTAAAAAGGTGCAAAAATTCATATTTGATAAAAACAAATCTTGATAAAATTAATTTTGTTTTCTTCAATAAAATAATATTACTTCTTCTTGATTAACGATTTTAATACGTTAAACCGACGCAAGATGGTAAATCCTTAATTCTTCTCTAATATAAATATTAATGAATTCGGAATTAATATTGAAATTTACAAAGATAATCCAAATTTTAATAAAATATATCCAAATTTTCAATAATAAACATCAAAAATATCCAATCATTGATGACATCGAAATTGAGGTTAGGTTGACCAATACAAAATATCCAATATAATCAATTTTCTCAAAGTACTTGCTGAAAGGGCACATTCAATACTGAACCCTTTCTGTAAATTCGGAATATGAAGTGATAATGATCACGTGTTAATCAGGGACGTAGATTGTAATCATTTAATATATTCAACACAGTCATTAATTCTTAAAATTAAATTATTATTAAATAAGATTTTCCATTTCTCGAATCTATATAATGTGATTTCGTATAGTAAATTTTTATGTTGAAAGTTCTTTTTCGGGAATAATGAAGAAAAGTTAATTAATACATTGAAAAATAAATAAACCTTTGTGATTTGTAAACTTGTAAATTTTACAACGTCACAAATTATTTATTACTAATAAACTATTTTATCAAGACAAATAAAAAAATATTTCAACATGCAGTATTGAATAAAATAATTTTCATAATTGATTCAAATAAATATTTATTACCTTTGAATATTCCATTTATTTGAATTGAATACTTTGTATTTGATTCAAATAACTATTTATTTGATTCAAATAACTATTTATTTGATACGATAAAATAAAATACTTAGGTTTAGTAAATGTGTATTTGGTTCAAATACATATTTATTGGATAATAGACAAGTAAATGATGTATTTGGATCAAATACTTTTTATTTGATCCAAATAAATTTTTTTTTCAGTGTAATGTTAGGCGTGAAAGTTGATTGAAGATTAAAATTAAATGTTTCACGCTAAGTTTGACTGATGATTTCAAATAAATGCTCGTTAAGGGGGTTCACCCGTGTCATGGGTTCAAAATATCAAATAAAATTTTTTTTTATAAATTGCATCCACGGAGTAGTAATAAGGATGTGGATCTTGGAAAGAAAAAGTTTGTCGCGTTTTTCGCAAGAGTAATGAGTTCGGGGTCCTCTGGCCACAGTGGCGCCCCTCACAGGTAATTGTATAAATTTTATGGAAACAGAGGAAATATTTTTTTTCTGCTGCTGGATTCAGCTGCAAACCAATTTTTATCACATTGTTTTTCACATAATTAAAAAAAATATTTAAAAAATTGTAACTGTTATAAAATATTTAATTAAAGACAAAAAAATTAATGCAAGAAATTTATGAAAGATTACTTCATTTTATTATAATTTTATATTTCAGATTTTCTTAAAGTTATTAAAAATATTTATTTCATTTTTTTGGAATAATTTTAATTTAGGGTCAATTTGGGTAAATGGGAACAAAATCGCTATTTTTCACAAATTACGTAAGTTTCTTCCTTTAAAAGGTAACATTTACGGTTTTATTTTTTTTAAAGTTGTTATTTACGTTCCCAGGATTAACTTTATGCAGCAGAAAAAATTTAGATAAGCTTTAAACGCATGAAACTGACAGTCCCCATTTGCCCCAAAAATTTAGAAAATTTCATAAAATTTGGGGTAAATGGGGACAGCATAGTTTCTAAGAAAGTTTTAAGAAAAAAGTTTTCTTAAGTATATTACTGTAAAAATAAAAAAAAAATGAAAAAAAACTTAAAAAAAAATTTGTAGTAGATATATTATAATAGTTGAACCAATTGAAATTTTTTTATTTTTTTTTTATTTTAATATTTTGTCTTGCATTTGAAAAAAACAGACTTAAAAATTATACCAAATTTTTTTTTTTATTCCTTATGACTGCCATAACAGAAATTCACTTGAATTTTTGATTTTTGTTATTTGGTTATTAATGACAAGCTGTCCCCATTTACCCCAAAAATTTGAAAACTCAGGGTAAATAAAACAACTTGTCATTATTAACCAAATTGACAAAAATGAAAAATTCAAGTGAATTTCTGTTATAGGAGTCATAAGGAATAAAAAAATTTCGTATAATTTTTAAGTCTGTTTTCTTTCAAATGTGAGACAAAATATTGAAACAGTTTGATTTTGATATTCAAGTTTTTATGCATTGAACGATACCTTTTTTATCTTGCTGCCAATTGTCAAGAAAAAAGCTTGGCAATACTCAAAACCTCTTGCAGGTGATCTGAGGTTAAAATATTGACGTTGAACTTAATTCTAAAACTGAAAATTAAGCTCCAAAACCTCTTGACCCAATTACCCCAACTGACCCTATTTTATTTTTTTATTACTATTTCATTTTATTTATTTTAATAATTTTCCTATTTATTGTTTTAAATATTCATTAATGTAATTTAAATTATTTAATTGAATTTCATGTTTAATTAATTTAAAGGTATTAAATGTTATTTAAGAAATTACTATAAAATTTTTTTAAAAATTAATATTACAATAACCTTAAGGAATATTACACAAATTTAAAATATTATCTTACATTTTGGAGTTATTAGCCTTAAATTATTTAAGGGATTAAGGCACCCTGAACGAAAACAATTTTTACGGTTTTAAATTATTTATTTTACCAAACTGTTAATGATACAATTTTTTCAGGCATTAATGAAATAAAGTACATGAATTCAAGTTTTTAGGGTTTTATTAAAGGTTAATTTAAAAAAAATTTGTGAACTTTATTTCATTAATACATGAAACACGGTTGGCCTGAACTAAATTTTATTCAAACTTTCAGTAACTCTAAATTTTTTTGTTGATTCTGAATTTATATTTTTTTAGCATTATTTTAAGACAAAAAAGAAAAAAATCGGCGGAGGGCTTTTTGAAATATACCATTTTAAAAAAAAAAATTTTTTTACTAAAAACTAAGTTACAGATTTATTTGAGTTGACTCGTTTTGTTTGTATTTTTTTTAAGCAGTCTAATAAATGTTAAGGTATTTAAAGGATAAGTAGGATTTCATAGCTGCAAAAGGTTTTTAATTTGACAAACAATGTACCGTTGACAAAAAAATATTTTATCGAACTAAATATTTGAAATATAATTTGTAATAAATCTGTAATAAAAATTACAATATTTTTTATACACATTTTAACGATTTATAAATGAAGTTAAATTTTAAAAATGTTTATGCAAAATATATAAACATGTAGCTTCAGATGTGCAGTGTGTCAGTATAATAGTTCGCACATCTGAAGCTACATGTTTATATATTTTGCATAAACATTTTTAAAATTTAACTTCATTTATAAATCTTTAAAATGTGTATAAAAAATATTGTAATTTTTATTACAGATTTATTACAAATTATATTTCAAATATTTAGTTCGATAAAATATTTTTTTGTCAACGGTACATTGTTTGTCAAATTAAAAACCTTTTGCAGCTATGAAATCCTACTTATCCTTTAAATACCTTAACATTTATTAGACTGCTTAAAAAAAATACAAACAAAACGAGTCAACTCAAATAAATCTGTAACTTAGTTTTTAGTAAAAAAATTTTTTTTTTTAAAATGGTATATTTCAAAAAGGCCTCCGCCGAATTTTTTCTTTTTTGTCTTAAAATAATGCTAAAAAAATATAAATTCAGAATCAACAAAAAAATTTAGAGTTACTGAAAGTTTGAATAAAATTTAGTTCAGGCCAACCGTGGAAAAAGTTGTATCATTAAAAGTTTCGTAAAAAAAAATCATTTAAAACCGTAAAAATTGTTTGCGTCAGTTAGGGTAAATGGGGACAAAATCTCTATTTTTCACAAATTACGTAAGTTTCAACCTTTAAAAGGTAACATTTGCGGGTTTATTTTTTTTAAGTTGTTGTTATAATAAATAAACAAACCATGTGTTTTTTTTATTAGCACGTGCTCGAAACAAAAGGATTTTTAAATTCAAACACCATTCGTTTGCACAATTACCGCAAGTGGCGCTACTGTTGCTAGGGGACTCAGAACATTACTCTTGCAAAAAAAGACACACTATCCGTTAGAAACATGTATAGGAGATCCACCTCCTTATTACTACTTCGTGATTACATCTATAGGCCAGTCAATAAAGACAAAAAGTGTCATTAAATGTAAACAAGCTGTTCTAAACAGATTTCGGTAGTTTGGGGGGATAGTAGGAAGGCCCCATAGTCTGCTCTCGGGTCCCGGTTGCGGAAAATGTTATAAATAAACATCAAAGTTGGCGAAAGGTGGTAAATACCTACGAAATGGTGAGTCGAAAGTTAAAATCGGATTATTTGTTTAATAGTTATTGAATTTAAACCATTAAAAATGGTACTTTTTCAATTGTTTAATAACTTTGTTAATAATAATCTGAGTAGAGTGAAACTTTCTGAAAATATGCCCCTCGCGACACTGAACAAAATGAAAAAACTTCTAACCCAATCGGATAAATAGTTTATAAATTATTCCATTTGCTAATTAAAAACATGTTGTTTTTCAACTTCATTTCTATACAGAACGATATGGAGCAAATTCAATTTTTCTTCTTTCATTTTACTCTTGAAGAGTGATACTATCATGTACATAAAAAAATAATCGAATTTCATTATTTAATTGCATAATTATCGATAAAGGAAAAAGGGTACTTTTTTAGTTATAAACAATTGCAATTACTCGGCCATTTTTTACTCTGTCGAGTTGTAAAAAACGCCATTGAATTTCTTTTTTCTTTACAAAACTTTCCAAAAAAAGAAAAACGACGTGGCTTAAAGGAGAAGGTGAGATAATTTTTTATTTTCAAAAAATTCCAGACACTATAATTATTAATATTTTTTAGTCAAATTTACAGTACTTCAAGCTTAATTTACATACTATAAGATAAAAAATTGTAAACATTGTAGAAAATTGTTTTCTTATTTATACAGAGGGCTAAAAGGAGTTCATCATTTTTCCTTGCAACCGACGTCGGAGTAGGGGAACGCCGTAGCGCGGATAGACGCCCGCCACAAAAGTAAAATTGCCCGTTCAAATTTACAAAAGTTGTTGTAAGTCGGTTAATTACACAGGCCTGCAAAATTTAACTTTCTCCAGTTTCTAGAATGGCTGTACTTGTTTCTTGTAGTTTTTTATGCGCTGAAAACGAATCTGACCATCAAAATGCTCCATCACGTCAGGATTTTTGGCAAATGAAGCTTAAAAGGTCAAAAAATAACCATTTTAGCCATTTTTGATAATTTTTTTTGGGATAGAAAAATTTTTTATTTAATTTTCGACGAAAAGGTCGCATAGTACAACTCTTTAGCTTTAAAACCCATTTTTAAAAATTATTGTACGATTTTTTAAAAAAAAGTTATGACATTTTGAAATTAACAGTTTCAGTTACGCCAATAGACGTTATACCCAACGATTCTTTAGACAGTTCTTGGGAAAAATATTTTCTAAAAAATCTTGTTTCTACCTTAGTGCCTTGAAATTTGTTACTCGGGGGTTTTCGGGGTCGCTGATTACGAATCTGAAGTCGGATTTTAAAAATTCAAAATGGCGGATCCAATATGGCGGACAAATTTTACAAAAATGATCGGATTTGCTTGAAACTCGTTACCCGGGGGTTTTCGGGGTCGCTGATTACGAATCCAAGGTCCGTTTTTAAAAATTCAAAATGGCGGATCCAATATGGCGGACAAATTTTATAAAAATAATCGGATTTGCTTGAAACCCGTTACTCGGGGGTTTTCGGGGTCGCTGATTACGAATCCAAGGTCCGTTTTTAAAAATTCAAAATGGCGGATCCAATATGGCGGACAAATTTTATAAAAATAATCGGATTTGCTTGAAACCCGTTACTCGAGGGTTTTCGGGGTTACTTATACAAAATCTATTGTTAGTTTTAAAAAATTCAAAATGCCCGATCCTAGATGGCCTACATTTTTGAAAGAATTTTATTAGAATTTCGTTTCTCTGAGGTTTTTGAACCAGTTAAGGCTGGTTAAAAAGATTAAACTATTTAACGTGAAAACAGAGGACAAACTGGGAAGAAGATAAAAATACGACCTCCAAAAGTAACATTGGGGTCCCTGAATCAGACTTCAGGGGATAAAACCCCGCCAGTAAACATTTTCATCCAGATCAGTTAAATTTTGGATCTTTTTCCTAGCCATTCTGAATTTTGAAAATTTGACTTCAGATTCGCAATCAGCGACCACCAAAACCTCCCAGTAACAAATTTCAAGCTAATACAATGAATTTTTAATTTTTGTCCGACATATTGGATCCGCCATTTTGAATTTTTAAAAACGGACCTTGGATTCGTAATCAGCGACCCCGAAAACCCCCGAGTAACGAGTTTCAAGCAAATCCGATCATTTTTGTAAAATTTGTCCGCCATATTGGATCCGCCATTTTGAATTTTTAAAATCCGACTTCAGATTCGTAATCAGCGACCCCGAAAACCCCCGAGTAACAAATTTCAAGGCACTAAGGTAGAAATAAGATTTTTTAGAAAATATTTTTCCCAAGAAGAATAATATAAAAACTTTTTAAACATAAATTATCATTAAAAGGCTTAAAATTATATGCAATTAAAAACAAGTTGTAAATTCAGATGTTAATTACATGAACATTTTGCTTCCTCTTGACGATCAGCAAAAAAATTTGTTTTCTCGTGCAGAATGCATTAACAGTGAAATAAACATACAAAAATGATATAATAATATAAACATTTGAGTACCTATAGATTTGATAGTGTTTCACCACGACACGATAATGTCGACTGTATCGAACAAAATCGCTGTTTATCGACTGACATTTTTCGAACGATCATCTCGGTTATTCAATTGTTCGATCACATGTCGCATCGTCTAATTTTTGAAACGTCACCGAGTACTTTTTTAAATAATGTCAAATGTGACAGATGCATCTTATTTGCTTCGAACAAAAGTAAGAATAATTATTTAAAACATTTTTATCTTAAAATGTCAAATGCCTCACCATCACAGATACCCGAGATACAAAATGACAAGAAAAAAACCGCGAAATTTATGAATCCGTCTTTCAATATGGATTTACAGAGACTAAAGAAAAATTTGCAAAATGTAAAGCCTGTGCTGCTTTGGATAAAAATATTATAATAAAAATGAAGGACGGTAATACAACCGGGACAACACGCCATTTAAAGAAGTTTCACAACGATATATTTGAAAAAACGCAAGCCTTTTCCGAATCTTCTCATCGTAGAGAAGTAATTATTTTCATTATTATTAACTATTCTGGCATCTTTCGTTTTGCTTAACTCAATCCTTTTTGCTGTTTTTTATTATAATATGTTATTATAATAATTATTTATTTAATAACTTAATTTTCGAATTAATTTTCTTATACGTAGAAAATTATTTTGAAATTTTTTCCTGTTTGTTTTAAACAGAACTTTATTTAAAATTGCACAAATTTCTTGTTAAAATAATGGTTATTCTAACTCAACTTTCGGATAGATCTATAGAATAACCTGTGTACCACTTTATACGTTTATATTAAATTTAAGAATGTGATTAATATAAAAAAACACATTCAACAGAAGTTTGATCAAACTGTCTTTAATCGAATGGTTGTGGAATGGATCGCCAAAAAATATCTACCAGTTAGCTTCTTTGATGATGAAATTACTAGAGAGTTTTTTGCTTACATCAATAAAGATGCAAATGTTCCACAAAAGAATGCTTTGCGATCCATGATATCTTCTACTTTTAAAAGTATTCAAAATGATGTCATCACCAAACTCCAATTAAATTCGTCGAAAATATCGTTCACTTTGGACAGTTGGACGTCTATTACAGCTACTTCTTTTTATGGAATAACCGGTAAAACATTTGTTGAAGCTCAAGTTTTTAAAAATTATATTTTATTAAGATTTTCATTAATTATTAATATTTATAGTTCCCTTTCTGAGAAAGAAATAAAATTGGATCAGAATTTTTAAAACGGATAACCTAAAATTAAAAAATTCAGTGTTTAACCAAAAATTATTCTTTTTTCATTTACGATTAAAATAAGTTGCTGAAATTATTAGGCTAAAAAGATTTTGTTGTTAAAATTATTAACAATTAAATTTTTTAGCAGTCTTAACCAATAAAATTTTTTTTATTGCAAGTGACTATTTCAAAAATAAAAAAGGTTTTTTATCGCCTTTGAATATAATATTCAAAAATAATTATTATTTGAAAATTTTTTTAATAATAATGACTATCGCTATACAAGAAAATTGGCACGGAAATGCTTATTTTTTATTGAAAATCATGCTCGACAAGCATTAAACATAATATAAATATATAATTTATAGTATAATTCAATATAACTACAATAACATAATTAATATAAAATCTTTAATTAAATCTATATATAGCATAATTTTTTTTTGAATTTTCCATGGGACATGAAGAACATTTTCTATTAACATTTTGTAAAGAAGTAATATAAAGAACTATTAAGAATGAAAATTCTGGTGAATAAATGTTATTTTTAAATACTGTATTTCAAGGTGAAAATTTTGTCTTTAATTTGATCAGTTATAGAATTAGGAAATTTTTTTTTATTTAGAACTATTAAAAATTCCAATTGTTAATAATCTTAATAAAAATAATTTTTTTAATTAAATGATTTTACAACCCTATTTTGATCACACTAAGAAGTGAAAAATTTTTTTTTGTAAATTAATTATGATTAAGAAATTTTAACTAATCCGTTTGAGATATTCTTACTCAAGTATTTATTTCAACCAAATATTTATTATTATTTGAGTTAAATAAACAGTATTTGATTCAAATACGGATTATTTGATTCAAATAAAAATTATTTGGCTTACGTAAATATTAACTGGATACTATGAACTTTGATTAAAATTAATAGTAAAAATATTTATATAATTAGGCCATTACATCCACGAAGATTGGACGTTACAGTCTCTAACTTTGGACTTCATACCAGCAAATGGGGCTCATGCTGGCAAAGAAGTAGCGAAAATTTTTAAAGAATTTTTAAAAGAATACGATTTACAAAACAAATTGCAAGGAATGACCATGGATAACGCGGCCTGTAATACTACATTTATAAGCGAATTGAAAAAACTTTTGGACTTAGATGGGATCGATTTTAATTCTGAAGATCAGCATTTTAAATGCTTTGCGCATATAGTAAATTTGTCAGTGCAGGACTTTCTGAAAGAGTTAAAATTGCAAGAAGATGACAATGTGGAGGAATTTGAGAGTGAAGATGACGAATGTGAAATCATAATTAGTGATGAATTAGAAAGTAATAAGCACCTTCAACCTATTGAAAAATTAAGAAAATTATTTATAAAATTAAAATATAGTGAACAATTAAGCAGCAAACTGGAATGCTGTTGCATGACAATGAATATTAAAATGATCACCCAAATTATCGATGTAAAAACTTGGTGGAATTCGACGGACAACATGATTTCTAAGGCATTAAAAATGAAGCAAGCTTTAGATTTATTATGCACCTTAAATGAAAATTTGTGATGTTATGCACTGAATACAGATGATTGGATTCTTTTAACTGAAGCTCATAAGCACCTGCGGCACTTCAAATACGTCTCTCAAGCCCTTTGTGGATGTTCAGAATCCAAACCGGTTTCATATACAATTATATTTCAAAATATAGATATAAAGATAGATAAAGGGCTTGAGTGTGCGAATGCCGAATGAGTCAGTAGCAATGTGGTCTCCTAGCGAAAAGGACACATTGTCATTTCTTCAAGAAACATGTATCACATAATATAGTGATTTCAAATTTTCTTTTCTTTAAAGTTCGAATGTCAATTTTCAATAAAAGTTATATTAATCTGCTTTTCAATAATAAAATTTGTGAACTATGTTTAAAAAGTGAACATTAGTCTACATTGTTATTATTTCTTTCCTCAACCCTAGCGGATGGGTTCAACGCGATTTGAACGGAATAGCGTTGAAACACCGTTGGGAACACAACGGTCACTAAAAATGTTATTTACAAAATAAAATATGATAAAGTATTTATTGGTATTTGTAGAAAAAGTGTTCATGAGTAATTTAAGACCTTATTTGTATCAATTTAATACGAAATAAGTGAAATAAAAGATAAAATATGGAACACTGTTATATCAGGGTTTTCTGTCAAATTTTTATATAATTCAATGAAAAGTGTTTTAGATATGATTTTTTAATAATAAAAAACAGTGAAAAAGTATTAATTTATGATTTTAAAGCATTTGAAAGGGTAATAAATAGTGAAAATTAATGTGTTTATTGTGTACTATTTGTGTGTATTGGACAACGTTTATCGACTGCAAGTTACAGGTGACATCGGTGAACGCTAGATGGCAGCACAGTAAACAATTAATAAGACTTTCACAAGAAAAATATTTAACCCACTGAACGTCGATGATGTATCTAGACACAAATAAAAAAATGCTAAAGGCTTATTGAATATTCTTAAAAAATGTTACTAGGGGGTTTTCAAATTTGATATCAGATTTCCAAAATTCAAAATACCAAATAAAATATAACAAATAGAAAAAAATTAAAACATAATCAAATTCTTTATTAGCTTGTAACTCGGGGGTTTTTTGGTTCGCTGATTACGTATATAATAACAAATTCGATTATTGTTCAGCGACCCAAAAAACCCCCGAGTAACGTACTTCCAGAGAATTTGTTTTAAGTTTAATTTTTTTTGTTTCGACATTTTGAATTTTCAAAATTTGTTATTATATTCGTAATCAGCGAACCCAAAAACCCCCGAGTAGCAAGCTGATGGAGAAAAACACTTTTCATTGAATTATATAAAAATTTGACAGAAAACCCTGATATAACAGTGGTCCATATTTTATCTTTTATTTCACTTATTTCGTATTAAATTGATACAAATAAGGTCTTAAATTACTCATGAACACTTTTTCTACAAATACCAATAAATACTTTATCATATTTTATTTTGTAAATAACATTTTTAGTGACCGTTGTGTTCCCAACGGTGTTTCAACGCTATTCCGTTCAAATCGCGTTGAACCCATCCGCTAGGGAACATAAAAAATGGTCCTTCAAGCCGGATGGCTAACTATACAAATTAATGAAAAAAGGAAATGGAGTATAATAACAATTTTCTGCAAGTTTTAAAAGTTCACACAGTGTTTTAATAGAATAGTTTCACAAATTTATTCGAAATCGAAAATAGTCTGTAAGACTTTCTTACTTGAAAAGTGTAAACACGACGATGACTAATCCTGTTAGTCATTATATCAGGTTCGAAAGTGTTGTGAAAGGTTACAATATATCCGTGTTGGACTCAAAATTAATTTCGAAGCCGATATTATCTTTCTCGAAAGCTTTTCAATTTCGCGTTGAAAATTAACTTGATACTTCTCAGCTGAGACTGGGTCAGTTGATTCGTAGCTCAAGTGAAATTTCGAAATACATAGTTTACCATTTTCGTAGTGTTACTACCAAAGGTGAAAATAATTTTCGAATATACAATCTGTTAACAGTGCTTGTGTATGAAAAGACTTATTGTGAAAAAACTGTACATTCAAGTTATTCAAGCACGTGTATAAGTTCCAGTGGTTAATAAAAATGATACCACCGAAACAAGTTTCCATCGATCTCGACGCTGAGATCGCACTGTTCGATGCATTGCGAATTTCATCACCAATGTTAATAAACTTGGTGCAAAACATCAAACCCTATCCGTATTAAGAGGTAGGCTGAAACAACTTGACTCGTACTGGGGTACCGGTCAAAATGCGTGTTCACTCATCGAACTGTGGGCCACCAAAGATGAGAGGGAGGAGCTGCCGTTCTTCACAGAAAATCTCGCAGAGAAAGCAGAGAACGAGTATCTACAGACATACTATTGGGAACGGTGGTCTAGTAACAATCTAGTAACTTTGACCCATTCTCTCCCTCCATTTTGTTTTTTCTACTCTTTCTAACCTATTAATTGAAGAGAGACAAAGAAAGAAAATGGAGGGAGAGAATGGGTCCCCACCAGATGGCGTATTGCAGTTTAGCCGATCCCAATTTCATGCAGGAAAAACTCGCTACCTTCGAGGGACCAACGCACAGCGGTACCGCAACAACAGGTCAACAAGCAACAGGGTCCGTAAGTTCTTCTCTTAGATTAGAACCTATTAAGATTCAACCATTTTCAGGTAATTTAACAGACTGGATTTCTTTTCGAGACACGTTTACTTCTATTGTAAGAAATCGTGCTCAACTTTCAAATGTAGAAAAATTACATTATCTAATTTCTACTGTAACCGATGAAGCCGCTAAATTGATTTCACATATTTCTTTGACTAACGCGAATTTCGAAGTTGCATGGAGAGTGTTATCCGATAAATATGAAAACGAACTGGTGATTATTAATGCTCATTGTCAGAATTTGTTTTCAATTCCAGCAGTTACATCCGATAACTTAACCGGTTTAAAACTAATAAGAGCACAATATTCTGAATCGATAAATTCATTGCGCGCTCTTAATCGAAACGTCGATAATTGGAACGACATTTTAGTTTTTCATTTTTCTCAAAAATTAGACAAGGGTACGCGAAGATTTTGGGAAACACATTTAGGGGAGGATACTACATATCCTACCCTTGAAAATCTTTTGAAATTCATTGATAAGCGAATTCGTTCATTAGAAGCAGTAAATACTTCGTTACCCGCTTCTCATACTTCAAAACCCACGGAAAATAAACAAAAACAAACGCCTCAAAATAAAAAGAATACCGTGCATGCTCAACATTTTACGACAAAAGGATCATGTCCTATGTGTTCCGAAACACACAGACTAATGTTTTGCGATAAATTTAAAGCTCTTTCGGTTACAGAACGATCTAATTACGCACGTGGTAATAACATTTGTGTGAATTGTCTTTGTAAAGGACATGAAATGAAAACATGTAAAAGTAAATTTACTTGTATGCAATGTAAAAAGAAACATCATACCCTTTTACATAAATCAAACGATGCGGATTCAAATAATGCGGGTCCTAGCAAGAAAGGTCCCGATAACTCTAACGATAAAAAAGATTCTGATCCTTCAAACACATTAGATGTTAGTTCCTCTCATGTAAATTTTCAAAATCAAACAGTTTTACTTGCTACAGCATGGGTGGAGATTGAAACTGAAAACGGGCGTTCGATGAATGTCAGAGCTTTAATTGATCAAGGCTCAGATGCAAGCTTTATTTCTGAAAATTTATCCCAAATTATGAATTATCTGGTTCAATAATTCTCGACGGGGTACATAAAGAAAATAACAATTCTCTTATCGCACAAAACTCGGTATTCGGGTGGATATTATCAGGATCCTTTCAACCCTTATCACAATCAAACAGAAAAATTCATGTTCATCATTCAAATTTTCGAGAATTGAATGAAGATTTGCAAAAATTTTGGAAGATAGAAGAAATTCCAAATCAGAGATCTTTTTCCCTTGAAGATGAGCAATGTGAAAATCATTTTCAATTGACTCATTATCGAGTTCCCAGTGGACGATATGGCGTCCGCTTTCCATTCAAAAATGGTCCTCCAATCAATATTGGAGATTCGCGAACGATTGCACTTTCCTCTTTCTTTAATCTAGAAAAAAAATAGAAAAAAACCTTAAACTCAAAATTCAATATTCAGATTTTTTAAGAGATTACATTCTTACGGAAAACATGGAAATTGCTCCCGAACCTAAAAACACAGAGCAGTTCATTTATCTCACACATCTTGCAGTTCTAAAAATAGATAGGATTACAACGAAATTGCGTGTTGTATTTAATGCCTCTATGAATACAAGCAATGGTACTTCCCTAAATAATCACCTTTTGGCAGGTGCTAAATTGCAAAATGATCTTGTCTCTATCATATTAAGATGGAGAAATTTACGCTACGTTTTTACGGCGGATATAACTTTAATGTTTCGTCAAATCATTCTCGATCCCCGAGATCGTTGTTATCAATTGATCTTCTGGCGTTTTTCTCCCGAAGACAAAATAGATACCTATGAATTGAAAACTGTCACTTTCGGGACTAAACCCGCTCCATTTCAAGCACAAAGAGTCATTAAACAATTAGTTAATGACGAAGGTTGTAATTTTCCGTTGCCTATTCCCATTTTACTAGATGACACTTATGTCGATGGTGTCATGTCAGGAGATGACAACGAAAATCTTGCTATTAAAAACGCGATGATGTAATAAATTGTTTAGCAAAGGGCGGATTTAATATTAGAAAATGGGCGAGTAATTCTTCAAATTTACTTGCAGGAATCGATCCCAAAAATCATGGTTTATCTCTCGAAAAACCGTTCGATGACGATGATAACATTAAAGTTCTAGGGTTAAATTGGAGTCAATTAAATGACGCGTTTAACGTGGTTATAAAACTTCCGGAGTGGGAGGAACCTACGAAAAGAAAATTTTTATCGCTGATTGCACGTCTCTTCGATCCGTTAGGCTGGCTTTCTCCAGTAGTAATTATTCCTAAAATTATGATTCAAGAGCTCTGGAAATTGTCAATTGACTGGGATAAAAATTTACCCTCCTCTCTATCCTTGAAATGGAAAAACTTTTTTGAGCAACTTTCTTCTTTGAATGCAATTAGTATTCCTAGGTGGACGAGTTATGGTAGGTCAACTATTTCTGCTCATTTACACGGATTCTGCGATGCATCCGAAAACGCATACGCAGCAGTCATTTTTTTATTGCTCGAAAATCAAAAAGAGAACGTAGTTACTCTTATATTTGCTAAAACAAAAGTTGCACCGATCAAGAAATTGACTATTCCACGCTTAGAGCTATGCTCTGCTTCTTTACTCTCGAAATCGATCAAATATGTATACGAGTCCCTCAAAATTGAAATTCAATCAATCAATTGTTGGAGTGATTCGAGCATAGTTTTGTGTTGGATACGAAAACCTCCTTCTGCCTTAAAAGTTTTTGTAGGCAATCGTGTCGAAATTATAAAAAACGAAATTCCTGATGCCAAATGGAGATACGTACCGTCGGAGCAAAATCCAGCCGATTGTGCGTCTCGCTGAATTTTTCCGTCAAAAATCTTCGAAAAAACCTTGTGGTGGCACGGACCTGAATGGTTGAAAATGAACGAAAAGGAATGGCCCGATCAAATTGCGTCCAATCACGAAGTTATGTAAACATCCAATTAATAACTGATTAAATGAAAATTAATTCAGTCGATTGATGATACAAAATTTTTTTTCTTTTCTCGTATGACTTCTGCGTGTCAATATATTGTATATAGTTAGGCTTAAGTATGTATGGACACAAACACTAATGAAGTTAGATTTGGTTTATTTTATTCTATAATCACTTTGTAAATAGTAATTTTAGTTAAAATTTGGATACAAAAAAAATATTTTTTCTTATTATAGTTTCATAAAACTTACAAGTTCTTTTTATTTATACGATTTAAGATATAACAAAGGATTGTTTTGTTATAGTTACATAAATTTTATTTTGAAAAAAAAAAATTTCACATTTCTTTGCTTTAATTAAATCACTAATGATTAAATCGGGGGAGTGATGTTCAGAATCCAAACCGGTTTCATATACAATTATATTTCAAAATATAGATATAGATATAAGGATAGATAAAGGGCTTGAATGTGCGAATGCCGAATGAGTCAGTAGCAATGTGGTCTCCTAGCGAAAAGGACACATTGTCATTTCTTCAAGAAACATGTATTAAATAATATAGTGATTTCAAATTTTCTTTTCTTTAAAGTTCGAATGTCAATTTTCAATAAAAGTTATATTAATCTGCTTTTCAATAATAAAATTTGTGAACTAATTTAAAAAGTGAACATTAGTCTACATTGTTATTATTCCTTTCCTCAACAGTGGAGAAAAATATATAACATTGCCATTGGTGATAATAGCATTTAATTTATTGTTGGACAAAATTGATATCGCCATCAAAGAGCTGGAGAAAAAAGTGAATAATCTAAACGATTTGAAAGTAAAAAAAGCACTCTACGTTGCTAAAGAAAAATTATTAAAGCATTATAATAAATGCAACTGGATCTATTGCGTCATTCTTATTCTTGATCCAAGGTACAAAATTGAAATGCTTGAAAGAACGGAGTGGAGAAAAAGCATGAAGGCAGCATCAGTTAAAAAGTTTGAAGATATTTACAGAAACAAATATTACATATCACCCCCGCATGATGAAAATGAATGTCCTATTGGCGCTAATATAGTCAACAAAATCAAGAATCCAATGAAGATTCTGAAGATGAAATTGATTTACTTCAATTTTTTAACAAAGAGGTCAAGAATAAAACTAAACGAAAAGTACGTGGACGTTTTAGTAAACCTCAAGAAAAATGGAGAGAAGAAATAGAAGAATATGCAAAAACAGACCGAGCAGATGAAACTGTTAATATTCTTTTCTGGTGGAGAAGTCACGAAAAGACTTTTCCAAATTTGCCGATCTTCCTTAATTATACGGAAGCATCGAAATAGATTGAAAAATGATATTGCTCGGGAACTTCTTTGCTTGCACGATTGGACTGAAAAGAAAGCTTTTTCAGTTTTTCACTGATCTGATTAAACAAATTAAAATCAAAAAATTATTTACATTTATTTCCCATCTTGATATTTTCTTTGATCCTGTTTTTTAAAGTACAAATCGGTTTACATATAAGCTACTTCCTGCGATTAACTCTGAACTGAACAATACTCATTGATATATTAAATTTGCTTGCAAATAAGTTAGCTCTATAAAAATGTGATGTATATGAAATAAACAATTTATGTGTTATAAAATTTAATCACAGGAAAATACATTTATGAAAATTTTTTAGGTGCAATGCAGTTATCATTAAAAATTTCAACATTTATAAAAATAAAGTGTTATTTACAAAGATATTAGTTCAAAGTATTTAATTTTTTTAATATAAGGTGAGTTTTTTAAAAATAAATAACAAAAATATTGTAACATTTTTGTATCATTTTTAATGAAACTAAAATCATACTTAGCACTATAAATTTTTCAATTATGTAATGATTGGATATAATAAAACTTTTTACTTGGAAAAAAAAGTGCTAATGTGACCAAAGGTCGAAAGCGCAAAAGAGATGAAAGTTCGTGGATAATAAGTGTGAATAAGAGAAAAAGAAATGAGGTACGATATATTATTATTCAATTATACTGTTTTTTATTGTTAAATACCTATACTAAACTAATTAAACGGTCTATAAATACAAAGATATTCTTTTTGTAAAATAAAAAAATTCTTTTTTCGTTGTTTGTCTTTTGATTTTTTTTGTTTTGAATATTAAATATTTCACATAAAAATTCTAATTTTTATTATTGAGTTGTATTTTTAAATATACACAAATAAATATATATATATATATATATACATGATAAATACTAAAAAAAATATTATTTATCAAGCCAATTTAAAATAATTTATATATAATAATAATGAAATTAAGAGAAAAAAGATGTGAGAAAGTGGTCATTTTTCATGTAATAAACTGCTCAGCGATTCTATTCACTTGCCTACTCGTTGGCGCGACACACGCGCAATCTTAAAAATTCAATATTTTTTAAACTATTGAATTAATCTACATGAAACTTTACAGAAAACTTTATTATATCCTAATACACAAATGTCTCGCTGGAAGTTCTTTCAACTATGAACTTCCCCGCAGACTTTTTGTCGGCGAAGATAACTGAGTATGATTACCGACAGGTATTTGTTTATAATTAAAAATTGGTCAACAATTGAAAAAATTTCAACATTTTTTTAGACTATCGTCATCTATGGACCCAAACGCGGAAGTATGCAAAATCTCATTGGAATTGATTAATATTTGTAGAAGATACGATGATTTATGTTTAAAAATTGAATGAAATTTGTAAATAAAAATTTATTAGTTTTTTACATTTATTAATTAAACTATTCATTTGACGAGAAAAATCCAGAGGAAAAAAAGATGCGCCTTTTCATTTCCTACAAGATAGCATTTTTCAAAAATCAATAATTTTGAATTTTATTTTTTCATCATTTTTGTATGTTTGACTGGCTTTGTAGCGTGCAGCCGAGCGCTTGGCGAGTTCTTATTTCCAGGTGCTCAATTATTGTCCTCATGCGTTTACGAATAGGTCTTCTGGTAGAAGACATTGCTTACAGGTTTTTCGCTTCTGTTGGCCTTGTATCACAAATTTTTAACACTTGGATACAGTGTATGCACTTAGAATTCAAAACCCATCTAGAGCTTAGAATGTTTCCGTTTCGCCAATAAATTAGTCAGAATTTGCCATCAGAATTTAAAAATTTTTTAAATATCAGTCATTTTAGATTGTACAGAAATTTTTTGCCAAGCTTCTCAAAATTTCGAACATCAAGGAAATTTGTACTCTCAGTATAAAGCGCATACGACATTCAAAGTTTTAATTGGCATTACGCCAAATGACTCCATCTCCTTCGTTTCAAACGTATATGAGGGTTCCATATCTGATCGTCAAATTGTTATAGAATCAAAATTAGTGGACAAACTCGAACCTTTAGATTTAGTTTTAGCGGATAGGGGTTTCACGATTGATGACATTTTAGAAGAAAAGAGAGCTGTTTTAAACATTCCACCTTTTTTGAGAAAGCAGGCTTACTTAACGCCTTCAGAAGAAGTAAAAAACAAAAATTATAGCGAATCAACGAATTTACGTAAAACATGCAATTGGAAGATTAAAAAATTATCGTATTTTACAACAAATATTTTCCTTAAATATGAGAGGTTCTATAAATTAAATAGTGTTCACATGTTCTTGCTTGACAAGTTTCCACAGTCCAATAGTTTTAGATGACTAATTAAGATTTAAATTATCTACTTCTCAAAGGCTGCACCGTATTTTGATTTATACAGTGTTAGATCTTTATTACAATTTTTTAATTAAATAGTTAAAATCCAATTGCATAAAATAATTTTAATTTATTTTGTTAAACTTATGTACTTTACATAACAATTGTATCATAGTACAAATAAAATTGATTAACAACATATTTCGATTATATTGTTTTTTATACATATATAAAACGTTTTATTAAAACTTAGACTAGTTATTATTAAATCTTTGAAAGAAAACGTTTTTAATACATGTATTTTTTCAGTCTTTAGCATTCATAAATTATCAGTAAGTAGAATATTTTTAAAATTTGTTAACAATTTTTTAAAGGACGTCTCACATATTTTAAAAAATTCTTATAATTTAGTTAATATATATAAATATATTTTTTAATCCGTAAGTTGAAATTTTTTAGTAAAATATATATTTGAAATTTGCCATAATAAATATTTGAAAGACGTTCACGACTTTAGAAAAAAAGATTATGCTTTACTAATAAAATTTAAAAAATACTAAATTTACATAAAATTTTTGAAAAGTATCATTCTTTTTCAGCAACAGATCTCAAATCAAATGGCATTAAATTCCTTGGTATCCGCATCTCAAAATACTCTGGACATAAAATATTTTTATGAAAAGCGATTGCTTTAGTAGTAATATATTCTACCATGTCGCAATCAAAACTAATTCGTTCCACGTGGATTCCTTGAGGTGTCCATATGAGAAAATCACACCACAAACGTTCAGTGATGGCCATTTGAGGTTGAATCTGATAATAATACTTGTGATTGCTTTTCAGTATTAAATCAGAACCGATTGACTGACAACAAAAGCTGGTTCTTTGTTTAGGACTCAACTGGAGAATATCGGTGGGTTTTAAATCTTGAAGACCTTTGGACATTTAATTTCGAGTAATCCAAAAGGACATTCCTCTCGAGCATCATGCACCAAATCATCTGGAGATGCTCCTAGTCCTACAAAATTTGAATTTATCTATAAACCTGTTTTTCAACCTGAAATCCAAAATTTTCGATGTAATCTCCTACAGCTTTTTCTTCATTTTCTCTTCCGTATTTCAAAGCAGGAACAAAATCGATTGATAAATCTTCCCATAAATGCCGTTTTACTAAATTAAATAATTCTTTTCCATGTTTTGGTAAAACATAACTTTTTACATTATTGGGCCATTAATACGCCTATGGTATTTTTACCATTGGGTACTCCCTAAATTACTAAATAAATAATATTAAAATTGTAGCACAAAAAAAATTTAACCATGGGAAAATAATTTTTTTTAAATTTTCTTTGTAAAAAAATTATTGGTAGCTCAAAAAAAATATCACGATGAGAAAATAATTTTTTGTCAAATTTTCTCTGTAAATAAATTCATTAACTAAATAACGTAATTATTAGTTACTTAATTTTGTACTACGAAAATGTAACAAAAAAAATATTTGTAGCACAAAAATAATATCAAGATGAGAAATGTAATTATTTTTAAGTTTTCTCTGAAAAAAAATGAGGCGCATGATTTTTCTCAAAAATTAAAAAGGTCGAAAATTGAATTGATCGAATTACATTAAGTCGATATTTTATTTGAACGAAGTTATAAATTATCGATATTTAAAATGGTCAACATTTTATTTGGTCGATATTTTTTAATTTATTCGAAATTCTAAATGATCGATATTTATGAAGATCGACATTTTATTCAGTCGATTTTTTATTCGGTCGAAATTCTAAATAACCGACATTTATGAAGGTCGACATTTTATTTAGTCGATATTTTATTTGATTGAAAATCTAAATGGTCGATATTTAAAGTGGTCGACATTTTATTTGGCCGAAATTCTAAATGATCGACATTTAAAGTGGTCGAAATTTTATTAGTTAGATATTTTGTTTGGTAAATATTCTAAATGAATGACATTTAAAGTGGTCGATATTTTATTTGTTCGATATTCTAAATGATTGAAATTTAGAAGCATCGAATTTTATATCCATCGAAATTTAATTTGGTCGATATTTTAAAAACTCGACACTTTTTTAGCTATACGAGTTTCCTTTCTATGTAGATTGTCGGTAAAGTACATTGAAATTTTGCAGGAAATTTGAAATTATTGATGTAAATAATAATAACAACATAGAGAGGAAACTCGTATAGCTAAAAAAATATCGACCAAATTAAATTTTGATGGATATAAAATTCGATGCTTCTAAATTTCTATCATTTAGAATATCGAACAAAAAAAGTATCGACTAAATAAAATATCTACCACTTTATATATTGATCATTTAAAATTTCGAATAAACAAAATATCGACTAAATAAAATGTCGACCACTTTAAATATCGATCATTTAGAATTTCGATCAAATAAAATATCGACTAAATGAAATGTCGACTTCCATAACTGTCGTTCTTTTAGAATTTCGACCAAATAAAATATCGACTTAAAGTAATTCGATCAATTAAAATTTCGAACTTTTTAATTTTTGGGAAAAATCATGCGCCTCAAAAAAATATCAAATTTTCTCTCCAAAACAATTAATTAACTAAATACCGTAATAATTAGTTGATTTTTTTTATTACGAAAATTTACCAATTTATTCGTAGCACAAAAGAATATCACAATGAGAAAATAATTTTTTTTCAAATTTTTCTTTGAAAAAAAATTATTCGTGTTTTTAAAAAAAATCACGATGAAAAATAATTTTGTTGTAAAAATTTCTCTGTAAAAAAATTTAACAAAAAATTATACGTAGCACAAAAAAATATTACGATGAGAAATTTACTTATTTTTAAATTTTCTCATTAAAAAAATTATTTGTGACCCAAATAAAATATCACGATGAGAAAATAATTTTTTTGTCAAAATTTCTTTGTAAAAAAAAATTTTTTTGGCCACAAATTATTTTTTTGTCAAATTTTCGTTAAAAATAAGTAATTAACGAATTATCAAGTATGACATTATGTTATTAATAATTATTTATGACATTAGTTATTTATTAAGTTAATTATTTGTCATAATACTATGCTTTTTTAGTACGGACAAATACTATCCTAAAAATTCTCAAATCTTTGCTCTATTAGTATGAAAAGTTTAAAGAAAAATAGCAGCAATCTATTTCATACTATAAAAGGCAGATTTTTCTCTCCGTGTATATTAATAAAATCAGACTTTTGTCTGTACATTGCTCCAAATTAATTTTTTCTTGCATAGTTTATCATTTTAAGTAGTAAAGATAACAAATATACCATAAATAAAAATTCTGTCTGTCTGTCTGTCGTCAATATTTTGTACCGGCACAACTTTAAAACGGCTCAACCGATTGAGGTGAAACTTGGCAGTGTATTCAGTCTTAACGTAACTTAAAATCTTAGCCATATTTGATTAAAAAATATTAACATGAACGAAAGTTATGACATTTTTTCAAAAAATTTAAAAAAATCAAAAAAATGCAAATTTTTTATTTTTTGTCAGATTGATTTGAAACTATTTGTACCTAATTTTTTCACATAAATACAATCAATTTTTTTTATTAAATTAAGTAAATAGTCTGAATTTAAAAGTCTAAATCTAATTTTTGAATTTCCAATTTTTTTAATAACATTGTAATATAAGAATTCGTTATGTTCAACTTTTTATAAGTAAAACAATAATGTTTTTAGTCTGTTGGGTATTAAACGCAATCTTAGCTGCACACCAATGAAAAATATTAATTTAAACAAAAATATGACACTTTCAAAAAATTTAACATTTTTTATTTTTTGATAATTCTTTACTAAACGTTTTTTATTTAAAATTTTGTGACCAATTAAGTATGCTTTTAACAAGAAATTTTAAGAATTTTATCAGAATTTTAAAATTAATAATGGCAAATCTGAATATGAAATCAGATATTGTAAAAATAAAAAATCGAAAATTACTTTTTCACTCTTTGAAATTAACAATTATTATATTTAAATTATTATTATT